>NC_082681.1:22223905-22526935 GCF_025265405.1 Mesoplodon densirostris
TTTCACTTAGTTTCTGAGTTTCTCACAAAGTGAATCTGTCCATGAATTATTGCTGAATTGGTGTGTTTGTGGGCGAAACAATGGCCCCCAGCTTCCTACTCTGCCATCTTCCTGATGTTACTCTCAAGGCTTTTTAAAAAGCTTTGTTAGGGTGGACCACATATGTCTTACTCTAGCTTTACTACTAGGGTATTATTGTAGGCTGAAAAAAATGCTCCTTCCTCCCCCAGAATATTCACTTCTAAATCCCCAGAACCCATCAACATTACCTTTTATGACTGAAGGGTAAATATTATTGTATTTGTAAAAATATGTGACTAAGTTTGGGATCTTGAAAGGAGGAGTTTATGTTGACTTATCTGGGTAGGCACTAAATGCAATGTATCCTTATAAGAGAGAGGCAGAGAGAGTTTACACACCACACACACACACACACACACACACACACACACAAGAAAGTGATGTGAAGAAGCTGGCAGAAATTGGAGTGATGCAGCCACAAGCCAAGGAATGCCAAGTCATCCATCAGTCAGCAGGAGCTAGAAGATACAAGGAGCACATTCTCCTCTAGACTCTCTGGAGGGAGTGCACCCCTGATGGCACATTAATTTTATGCTACTAGCCTCCAGAACTGTGAAAGAATAGATTTCTATTGTTTTAAGCCATCATTGTGGTAATTTGTTACAGTAGCCACAGGAAATTAATCCTTCTGAGATCTCTACTGAATGCTCCAGATTTCAGTAAAATTTATCCACTTTTGCTGGATGAAAGCCAAATGTTTCCCATTCCTGTGTGAGCACTAAAAAATTTTCAACCTAAATCTCTCTGGTAACTGTTATTTGCCTAGCCTTTTGGCATTTCACCCTTTGCATACACACCTTAATATTCACCAGAATAGTTACAAGGAACCCTTAGCAACTTTCTCTGCATAGTTTCCCCTCTTTGGTATTCAGCTTTGCAAATTCCAGCCACCTTAGCTTCTGTATCATCCAGACTCTGTCTTCTCAACTCATTGGTACTACTTCACTCTGCTTGGCTTCCTACTACATGTGTGGCACTTCAAAAAGTGGGCAGGCCAAAAAAAAAAAAGAATGGCGTGGTTATAGGGCTCATCTCGGGGTCAGTTGGGGAACCGACCTCAATATTATAGCTTGAAAATCAGAGCATAATAATTGATAATAGCAAAGATATACAAATTCACCATAAAGAGCAAATATGGTCTCAAGACATTAATGTAACTTAAGGAAAAAAATGTGTTAATATGGAGGTGGTTTCATCCTGTTGAGAGCACTCAGAAGATGAGTTAAAAAGGCAAATGTTGGCAGGGAAAATTGTAAATTTGTCCATGGGAGAATGTTTCCTAGAATAACATATTTTAACTCCTGGTAGTTGTAAACAAAATGAAAAAAAACCCAAGAGCTTTAGGAACCAAAGATAGTTAATGCAAGAGCTAGAATTCAGATGCTTGCTGTGTCTTCTTTTGCAGAGCTCATTAACCCAGTCATAGACATAGTAGGTAGCAGTCAAATATGTTGACATTTATCACACTACTTCATTACCTTCTTCTTTGGGAAAGGCAGGTCAGGATTTTGACCTATGGAAAAACAGTGCCTTCTTGAAGATTTTTCTGAAAGTGTATTTCTATGTCTGCTTCTGTGGACCATAGTCTTCTCAATTGGTTTGGTAGTTTTCCTGCCAAAAGTCTAGAAGTTTTTCTGTGATGTACTCTGGTTCTCTATTCTAGATTGTTGTGTCAGCGTGGGGGTGGTAGTGAATTCAGGTCCCAAGGGAACAGACATTCTAGAGAATGGTGGAAGTAAAATGCATGCAAATGAAGATGGCAGTTGGCATCAAAAGATGGTAATTGACAATCCATCATTCAAATGGTCCTAAGTAATCATCTTTCAGCACGGATGGTAGGTACTTGCCTATAAGCAATTATATAGATTTCTCATATGCATATCCTCCCCCAATATATATCAGTCCTTGACTTCCAGCCCTTGTGAAGATCTTGCAGTTCTCTTAGTACAGACCATTTAGCAGGTATTTGTCCTAGGGGAAGAAGACATGGCTGCTTTGAAAGAGGTGTTTCATGTGAAAGAATGTTTTATTTTGTAGTCAAACTCTTATAAGTACGTGACAGTATTGAATTGTTAGTAGGTAGAACATCAGAAGTATTCCTCAAAAATTGGTTGTGCTCCATTTAGCCATTAATAGTGGATGCCATTATGAACAGCCTTCAATAGTATTCTTCAAACTTCGTGTTAGAATTGGAAACTTCAAAGATCCTGGAAGCAAAATAGATCAATAATTTAAATTATTATCTGTGCAAATGAATTGAGAAGCAGAAGAGGGATACTGTGTGACATTTTTAGTAAGGAATTCCATAATCACCAGATTGAAGTTATGGCAGTGGAAAGGGAGCAAGTTAAAGATAAATTCTAATGTTGTGGAATCCTAGAGACACATATAGGGGCTGTGGGTAGTACACTGTTTTTTCAAATCACTAAGGGTATTTTTTTTTTTTTTTTTTGCGGTACGCGGGCCTCTCACTGTTGAGGCCTCTCCCGTTGCGGAGCACAGGCTCCGGACGCGCAGGCTCAGCGGCCATGGCTCACGGGCCCAGCCGCTCCATGGCATGTGGGATCTTCCCGGACCGAGGCACGAACCCGTGTCCCCTGCATCGGCAGGTGGACTCTCAACCACTGCGCCACCAGGGAAGCCCACTAAGGGTATTTCTTGTTCTGCCCACAGGTCTCCCAGATGCTACTATGTTGGAGAATGTTATAGTAGATACGGATCCTCCAAAAGTCTCTGTAAACTTTAATTAATATCTTGAATGATCACTGGACATAAAATGTCTTTGCATAGGCACAGTATTTGAGGACAGGTCTCCTAAATAGGAGGTAGCCTATTATTCTGTACTTTCCATTTTTGTTTCTGGATATACCTGACTTTCAGTCCAGCACCAGTATGCCCAGGTATTTGTGTACTTTCTCTGTCAGATCATTTTATTTAATTGTAGTTGGAAATGGATGCCCCTGAAATGATCAGTTTGGGTAATCTACCAGGGCATGCTTGTTGGTGCAAATAATCTGGCCTCAAACTCTGGTGATTTGGGCTGTCTGGTAAAATCAAAGGATTCCAGAAATGTGATATACCTAGCATTGTACTAGTGCCTTATACATAGTAAGCACTCAGTAATAATTGTATGGTGGCACAAGCTGAGCTTCTTGGTCTGCCTTAGGTGTTCCCAGCTATGTAGTTCTGAGTAAAGTTTCACTTCTAAATCTCAGAGAAAGCCTTGATGGTCAATACCCTAATTCCCATAGCATATGGTGAACTTAATGTAGATACAGCTTCCTGGTGTTGAAATGGATGTCCCCAAAAGATGAGTCTTCTGGAGGTAGGATAATCCTCACTGTGTAGTTGGAGGCATTTTTCTTTATGGTATAAGACAATGCCAGGTTCAAGTACGATAATGTTAGGGCCAGAGAAAAGAACAAAATATAGGGAAGTGAATAGGGGATTCTCATCTTCATCTGCTAGATGGCTATGACTAGTACTCCCCCAAAGTTTCATGTTATGAAGTACATAGAAAATGATATCTATATGGCATACTGGAATTGGACAAGATTACTCACAGCTGATGGCAACTGGCCCTCATGCTCTGGATGTCCCAGATCTTCATGGCCATTCCAAGGGACAAGAGGATCAATATTTCACAAACATATAATCCAGTAAGTAGGTGGGAAAGTTGCCAATGAAAAAAAAATCCTCTCCTCTTCTTGAATCAGTTATTGGGCTAACCAGAACTGTGGATAGAACCTGGTAAACACCAGCAATCCCAGGACAAATTGTATTTAACCAGGATGTTCCTAAGTTTAATAAGACCGATGCTTTATAGGACATCATGTGAACATCTTGGCCATACAGAATATATAGGCCATGGTCCAATAATTCTACCTTTGAACTTTCGAATGGGTCTTCTTCCAGAGTTATTCCAAAAGTGGTGCTATTTCAGGTGATCGGGAAACTCTGTGATCTCATTATCAGAAGTAAAACCAGAATGTCATTGAGGTATACCATGATCTCTTGGTTAGGCAGTCATGTGGGATTTCAATTTATCTGTTTCTGAAAATGGATATTGAATAAGACAAGCGACAGAAAAATATTGCCTGAGACACATGTAGTCTACCACCTTCCGCACATCACTCTCACTCATGTTGAAGATATAACTCCAGTTTTATAAAAACGATGACTCAAAAATTTTTGCAAAAGAAGATATAGCAATGGCCAAAAAGCATATGAAAAGATACTCAACGTCTTTAGTCACTAGGGAAATGTAAGTTAAAGCCACCGTGGTATACAAATATAAACCCTTTAAAATGAGTAAAAATTTTTGGTCTTTTTTTCTTTTTAATTGGAGTATAGTTGCTTTACAGTGTTGTGTTAGCTTCTACTGCACAGCAAAATGAATCAGCCATACATATACATATATCCCCTCCTTTTTGGATTACCCTCCCATTGAGGACACCACAGTGCATTAAGTAGAGTTCCCTGTGCTATACAGTATGTTCTCATTTGTTATCTATTTTATACATAGTATCAATAGCATGTATGTGTCAATCCGAATCTCCCAATTCCTCCCACCCCACCCCTTTCCCCCTTGGTATCCATACATTTGTTCTCTACGTCTGTGTCTCTTTCTGCTTAGCAAATAAGGTCATCTATACCATTTTTCTAGATTCCACATATATGCGTTAATATACGATATTTGTTTTTCTCGTTCTGACTTACTTCACTCTGTATGACTAAAATGAGTAAAATTTAAAAAGCCTGAAAACTCCAGGTATTGACAAGAATGTGGAGCAACTGGAACTCTCCTGCATTGTGGTGGGATTGTAAAATGGCAAAACCACTTTGGAAAAGAGCTTGCCAAATTCTGATAAAATAATATACATTTACTCTTTGACCCAGCAATTCAATTCTTAGGTATTTACCCAAGAGAAAATAAAACATATGTCTTCACAATGAATTGTATGTGAATGTTCATAACAGCTTTGTTGAAAATGGTCAAAACTGGAAACAACCCAAATTTCCATCAACAGCTGAACTGAAAAAATTGTGATATATCCATAAAATGGAATCCTACTTAGCAATTCAAAGTAATAAGCTACTTCTATATGCAATAACATGGATGAATCTCAAAAATATTATGTGAAAGAAGATAGAAGGGTACATAGTATATACTTCCATTATATGAAACTCCAGAAATGATAAATCTATTCTAGATGATGAAAGCATATTCATGGTTGCCTGAGGCTTGGATTGGGGTGCTAGTTGACTGAGATAGGCACAAGGGAACTTCTGGGATCATGAAAATCTTTTATATTTTGACTGTGGTAGTTGTTACTTCCAGGGGGTATATAAGCTTGTCAGAACTCTTCATAAAGTACACTCAAAATGGGTGAATTTTATTGTATGTAAACTATATCTCAAAAAAAGATTTTTAAAAGAAGCTATGCTGGGTTTCCCTGGTGGCGCAGTGGTTGGGAGTCCGCCTGCCGATGCAGGGGACACGGGTTCGTGCCCCGGTCCGGGAGGATCCCACATGCCGCGGAGCGGCTGGGCCCGTGAGCCATGGCCGCTGAGCCTGCGCGTCCGGAGCCTGTGCTCCGCAATGGGAGGGGCCGCAGTGGTGGGAGGCCCGCGTACCGCAAAAAAAAAAAAAAAAAAAAGAAGCTATGCTTTGCCAAGATGATCTGACAGGTCCTGAATCAATAGGTATGGTCAGAAGCTTATTGCCATGAGGCTGAGGTAATGCCTGGAAGAGGCAGAACTCTCCATTTTGTATAAGACTAGTACAGGGGTCTGACATACTTCTCCTATAAGTTATCTGTATATTATTGGAAGGACTTGGCCTTGGGCTTAGAGAAACTATTCAAGTGCTTGACATAATCGTGGGCCCCAGATCCCAGATTAATCATATTCACATGTAGTTTTGCCTTCAATTCTGAAAGTGCCTTCTGGTAAGTGGCAGACTTGTCCGGAACCTCAGGCAAGGAAGTGACAGATGGTGTAGGGCCATAGTGGGCAGAGCTAGAGAACTTAGGCAGAAGTGCAAAATAAGATGAAAAACAAAGGTTTTCTTAAGATCCGAGGCACTTGGATCTCTATCTGTAAAGGCAATAGACCAGGGAATGGGTTATGAGCAATAATAGGCTGACAATACTGGGTTTTTTTGCATGTTATCTTATGAGCATGTTAATTCAGTTATCTCTATCCCTTCCAACATGGGATATTTGAAAGAGTTTCCATTTAAACTAGGATAACCTTGGATCTTGTCACTAGTGTAAAGGCCAGAGCATACCACCCAGAGTTCTATGTTATGAATTGCTCTTCCCACTGCCCTTGGCAGGTAAGAGTAAAAGGTGAACCTTCTACTCTTACCCTGGGACCCTGGTTAGTAGGAGTTTCCAATGGTGGAGATGGTACATATGGGCAAAATGGTTAGCTCTACTTTGGTACATATTCAGAGATTAGTGTGTCCAGGTGTCCTCTGGCTTGGGTTCCTCTATTTCTCTAGTTTTGTGGACACATTTGTATTCATGCCCTGAGGCTTATTATTTTTTTAATTTTTAATTGAGGTACAGTTGATTTACAATACTATATTATATTGTATACCTTATACAATATAGTGATTCAGAATTTTTATAAATTGTACTCCATTTAAAGTTATAAAATATTGCTATATTCTCTGTGTTGTACAGTATATCCTTGTAGTTTATTTATTTTATACATAGTGGTTTGTACCTCTTAATCCTCTATCCCTATCTTGCCCCTCCCCTCCCATCCTGAGGCTTATTATTTCTGAAAAAATAATACTACTCTGACTGATCCATCTAGTAGTTTCCCCTGAGACTCTCTGAGAACTCAGACTAAAGGGCCTATTCTTTCTAGTCAACCAATGGCACTGTAGGCTGTCTCCTAACTGGTGGGGCTACTGAAAAAAAAATTATTGCCTAAGAGAATCGAGCTTGCCAGACTCTTCTCATGTTCTGTCAGAATCGGGTCTCTAGAGTCCTTCCTAACCTGGGGTTGCACGTTGCTGGTGAAATTTCCCCCTGAATTAAGAGCAACAGGGGGCTTCCCTGGTGGCGCAGTGGTTGAGAGTCCGCCTGCCGATGCAGGGAACCCGGGTTCGTGCCCCGGTCCGGGAAGATCCCACATGCCGCGGAGCGGCTGGGCCCGTGAGCCGTGGCTGTTGAGCCTGCGCATCCAGAGCCTGTGCTCCGCAGCGGGAGAGGCCACAACAGTGAGAGGCCTGCGTACCGCAAAAAAAAAAAAAAAAAAAAAAAAAGAGCAACAGGGCAATGATGCTGGTTGAAAGCAAAGGTTCCCAGCTCTCTTCTCTTTGCCCCTGAATGCATCGTGTGGAACACTGGAGGGCACTCTTGTGCTATTAGAAGTTGAGAGCTGTGGGAATCATTAGATGCCGCAATAACTGTGTGGGATGCAGATAATTTTGCCCAGCCTCCTGAAGGATTTATCAGATGGTGCCACCAGGGCCTGGACTGGGTTTGGAGACATAAGGAAAAAGATTAAATACTGATTAGGAATTCAGGCAATGGTGGCCTAACTTTTTAGGCAGACCTCACCTGAGCCACGGGCATGAGAGGAGGCATTAAATAAGTCAATCAAAAGGAATACATACTTTCAACTGTCTTCTGCATGCAGATTCACAAATGTGTATTTCCAGACTTTTCTTCTAAGCTTCATATATATATATATATATATATATGTATATATATATATATATATATATACACACATACATACACACATAATATACATACACACAACTGGCTACTTGATATATAGCCAATTGAATATCCATCAGACACCTTAAACTCAAAGTTTCCAAAAGGGAACTACTATTTTCCTTACTCTCCTTGCCACCGACTCTCCTCACATTTCCATCCCACGTCAAAACCCCTTCTTTGCCTCCCAGACTTAATCATTTCCCAGTATTCCCCATCTCATTAAACAGCACCACCTTGTTCAAGTCATCAAACTGGTGGTATCATCTTTGACACATTCTTCCTTCTATCTTCTTTTTCATTCAATTACCTCTTCCTGTTCATTCTATTTCCTAAATATCTCTTGAATTTACGCAATTTTCCACATTCCTCATTCCTGACTACCATCTCCTCTCACTTGGATTACTGCAGCGACCTTATAGACACTCTGCCCACATCCTGTGTTGATTCCTCCCATTTATTCTCCACCCAGCAACCAGACTCTATCTAAAATCTAAATCTAACCATGTTACTTCTCTGCTTGAGAACATTTAATGGCTGTTCTTAGCCTTCAGGATGATGTGTAAATGCTTTAGCGTAGGACTCCTTCATGTTTCTTTTGGACAACCTATTCTGTGCTATGTACTATGTACTATGTTAGAGACATTGGGGGTCAATTCATAAATGAAACATATACAGTCTCTTCTTTCATGAAGCTTAATTATTAAAGTCATAACATATTTGGAGCTTACAGTATAGTGCCACAGAAGGCCGTGCATGATCTGGTTCCTGCTCCAGCCTCTTATCTTGCCATTCCATCCTGTGCCCTATCTTGCCATCTCTTCCCTACCCCTTCAAACCCTATAGTGCAGCCAGGCAGGGCTACTTCCGGTTTGCCCATGCTTCTGTTTAATGCTTTCACTCCTCTGAACAGGCTATTTTCTTTCTGTGTGGAATACGTGCCACAACTTCTTCATCCAATAAAATCCTGTTCACCCCTCAAAGCTCATTTCAGATGTCATATCTTACAGGAAGCCCTCCCTGGTACCTTTATCCTCTAAGCCTGTGTTAGGTGTCACTATAATCCCATAGAATCTTGTGTTTATCTCCTTTACAGCATTTTACATACTGTATTATAATTGTTTGCTTCTTTGTCTCTCCCTTTTTGGTGAGAATCCATTTCACAGAAACCTTACCCCGGAGTAAAGTAGAGGGCCACATTAAGTTGCTCATGTTTGCCATCTCTCAATTTCTCTGTTGCCAGCTAGTGCTGACTCAAGGGCTTTAGCCCAACTGTAACCTGTGGCTCTTTGTTCAGTGTCTTTCATTTCAGCTATTTCTTCCAGCACTCTTCTTTAGAAGTGCCAGGGATAGACCAATAAAAAGCTGGGGAAGAGGTTCATCTGCCTGCCTTTCAACATTCCATGCTGGGGATACTTTACCCATACACTAGAAACTGAACAATGATGATGTAGGACTGAAAATGGCACTCCCTCATCTCTGACTTTCTAGACAAGCCCTGAGGTACCCAGTTATTCTCCAATTTGGATTTTCAGGTAGACATACAGTGACTTACTGTACTGAGAAGACTAAAGATGAAAGCAGACTTCACCATTTCAATTACAGTGTCACACCCTTTGGTTTATGTAGGGTTCCAGTTATATTTTAATATTTCTTGAATGATGGTCTACATGACCTCCTA
This sequence comes from Mesoplodon densirostris, assembly GCF_025265405.1. Lineage (NCBI taxonomy): Eukaryota > Metazoa > Chordata > Mammalia > Artiodactyla > Ziphiidae > Mesoplodon > Mesoplodon densirostris. The sequence goes on from NC_082681.1 coordinate 22,233,410, forward strand.
GAATTGGGACAAAAGTTATGTTTGAATTATATACTCAAACTCCCGTGGATACCCTCATACCACCTTCTGTTTCAGTTGGTTCCATCTAGTTCACCATGAGAGCAACCAATTTTATGTCTGCCATTAGAAGTAAATCGGTGTTTAGATAGTTGTATTTCTGGGGTCCAGCTACTCAAGCCAATGTATTCAGAAAACGCTGGTAAATTTTTGACGATTCTAGAGTGGAAGTGCTATGTAATATCATAGATATTAGTGGTTATTTAACCTCGGTACACAGGAGGGGCACATGATTCAGCCTGGAATGAGGATAGAGAGTCACACTCAGCACTCATTGCTCTAGCTCCTATAGCACACTGCTGTGTTTTTGCTTGTTACTTACTGTTTACATACATGCATGTAAACATGCACACACACAAACACACATGTGGATATCAGAAAAGCCAGAGGGGCCCATCTTACAGTGAAACACAACGACGAGGTTGTGTTTACTACTGTGCATAAATGCTTAAAATTGATTATCATGCCCAGGTGCTTTGCACTGTACACTAGCAGGAGATGAAGTTAAATAACTCTAACGGAAAAGTGTTAGGCAGTGATAGTCTGGGCCACATGTGCCTCAAGGGCAATGAAACACTGGGAGCCGGAGGCAAGTGGCATAAACCTTTGTAGGACTAGAGTGGAGATATTCCTTGATGTAGCTTACCTGTCCCTGCCCCTGAAATTAGCCTTGTGGATTGTTTTTTGAGCTGTTGTTACAAAAATGTGTTAAAATTAATTAATTAATTAAATACAGTTTACATTAATCTTAAACTCCATAAACATTCAGTCGGCTGCTCTTCAAATAGTGAGGTGACTGGGTGCTCTTGTCCTAAATGTCCTTGAAATCTCTAGGCTAACAGAAGGTCTACCTGCTTTTACCTGAAATATATTCCTAATCTGTCGCTACAAACTCCTTGCTCCTTCTGTCATAGCCAAGCAGACCCTTCACACTTGTTAAAGCTCTCCACCATGTGGAGAGCAGCCTTGTGAATATTTGAGGGTGAGATGAAGTTAGGACCAGTATTTGATAGACCACTTTTCTCTCTTCCTCTCACAACCCCATTTTGCTACATTCTGGGTAAAGTGGTTCCACACTACAATCAGGAAAACATAAACATGGAGAATGCCATTGAGCCTAGTTCTAGCTTCGGCAGCAAAATATTCTAGAATACCTGATTGAAAACACTGTCAAAAGCACCTAATAAGGTCTTATCAGAGGTCTTAATAATTTAGGGGCTTAGGGATGATGCTGAAGGGAAATTTTGGAAAATCCCTGATAGTTTGGATTTCTTTTCATGCACAAGCTATTTTGTACGCCTTACGCCTAACTCAGGTTATCACTTAAAGTTGAACCCTAGTTCTGGAAAAGTGATACCTTTGAGCAACAACCTAGTAGATTTCTGAGGAAAGAACCCTAAACATGTTACTTTTTCTTTTTTTTTTTTTGTTTGTTTGTTTGTTTTTGTAGTACGCGGGCCTCTCACTGTTGTGGCCTCTCCCGTTGCGGAGCACAGGCTCTGGACACGCAGGCTCAGCGGCCATGGCTCATGGGCCCAGCTGCTCCGTGGCATGTGGGATCTTCCCGGACCGGGGCACGAACCCGCGTCCCCTGCATCGGCAGGCGGACTCTCAACCACTGCGCCACCAGGGAAGCCCATGTTACTTTATTAAAGGAACCATATTGGATTTATTTAGAATAAAACAGTAAGCTATTTTGATTCTGTCTATACACGTATAACCCAAGGAAAGCCACTATGTGGCAGGATTTCTGTCATTCACAGGATGTAACTAGAGGCACAACCCCATACCAAAGGTTATTTGTAGGGCAGTCTCTGTGGACAGCCAACCAGTTTGGCAGATATCATTTTAGGGACAGCTGCCCATGATGCAATTAGAGGGGTCTTGGCTACTATGATTTTGCTTTTGGAGGAGCTCCTTAAGTGATGGGACTCAAGGGGCTTCTTCCAATTCATACTTTTTCAGGTAGTTGATGTGAGGCATGACTGGGACAATATAAATATAACATAGGGCCTCCCTGGTGGTGCAGTGGTTAAGAGTCCGCCTGCCGATGCAGGGGATACGGGTTCGTGCCCCGGTCTGGGAGGATCCCATATGCCGCGGAGCGGCTGGGCCCGTGAGCCATGGCCGCTGGGCCTGCGCATCTGGAGCCTGTGCTCCGCAACGGGAGAGGCCACAACAGTGAGAGGCCCACATACCGCAAAAAAAAAAAGAAAAAAAAAAGAAATATAACATATTCACATATGACATATAGAATGGTATGATATTTATTTGTATATACAATATGGCAGCAACCATTAAACACATGATTTGAGAAGCCATCTTTATATGGTATGGTTTTATCTGCCAGCCAAATACAATCTGATTTCAGGGACAGCCTCTGCTATTGGTGTGAACCAGGTACCAGCTGACTCATTGGTGGACAAGAAGAGGGGAGGGTCCTCCAAACCATGTGACCTGAAGCACGTAGGGTACTTAAAGCACAATGGCTTATTTAGATATATTTGAGGAGTCACCTATCTATAATGTATGAATGTATGTATGTATAATGCATGTATGACTTCAGTGTAAAGAAGGCAAGAGTAGCTTGTGACATATAAAACTAGCCCTGAAGGGGACAGCAGAACCTGGCAAAAGGACTACATGAATATTGAAGCAATAACAAAGATACTAATAATATCAGAAACAACGAAAACAGAACTAGCCACCATTTATTGAACACTTACTATGTACCAGGAAGTATTCAAACCACCAATTTCTATACATTTTTTCAGTATTTCATTTTAAATATTACAACTTTGGAAAATAGGTATGATCCTCATTTTATACAGTAAGAAACTAAGGCTCAGTGAAGCTAACAATGCAAAATCATGCAGATATTAAGTGGCAGAGCTAGGTTTAGAACCCATGACTGTCTGACTCCAAAGTCCATGCTTTTTTCATTAGACTGCTCAAGTTTCAAGAATACACTATAAGCTTCAGATGCATTTAGTCCTAAGCTTTTTATTCCCTCTTGGCTTCAATCAGAGGAAGGATCACTTATAGCTATCAGCTACAGAGTGGAGTAATGAAGAAGGATCTTTAGGAAGAAATACAACGATTCAAATAAACTAAAATCCCATTTAGTCACCAAGTTTTCTCAAATCTATCCTCAACCAATGGATTAGTTCTCTCTAATCCATTTCCTCCACTCTGTGCCCACTTTGGGTAGGTCTTCTCATCACTATTATTGAAAAAACTCCTTAAATGGCGCCTTTGCCTCCAATATCTCTTCCCAATCCATCCTCCGCAGATACTCCCTAGAGAGGTTTTTAAAACACAAATGTGATCAAATCATTCTCATGCTCAAAAGCCTTCAGTGGATCTCCATTGCCAAAGGAATGTGAGGACATCAACTCTTAGGTCCCTGATTAACTTTTTCAGCCTCAGATACTATGCTTTCAGCCATAACAAACTCCTATAGTTTTTCAAGCACAGCATACTCTCTTGGGACATTGGAATTCATCCCTATCTCAATTTCACGTGAATTAATTAAACTCTTTTCCTGCACGTAGGCCTTATTCAGGCCATCTTTTACTACATGTAGACTGCTAAATATTGCCAAGACAAGATCTCACACCTTTGTGAATTTATGCTTCTACATATTTATAGCTTTTAAGCTCTCGTTGACCCTCCATGTCATGATAATGTGATGTTTTCCTAGACTGCTCTCTTCTCCATTTCTCACAGTAGCTTACTGGAACCTCCATGAGCCTCTCCTTATCTTCTCCTTCATCATTTCTACCTTCACTCTCAGCACCTGACTTCTCTAATACTCCAAAAAATAGAAGTCATCAGGTTAGAATTCTTACACTTCCTGTCCCCTCCTCCTACAAACAGGTATATGTTTGATTCATCACTGACTCCTTCCCTCCTGCCTAAGAAAAACTCTTCTACCTGTGCTCTGGATTCCATTTCCTTTTATTTGCTGTAGAATAAAATAATTGACTTTGTTTTGTATTAACACCTCACTTCCCTTTTCTACTGACTCTTTTCCCTTATCCTGTAAGCATGTTCAAGTTTTTTTTTCCCCCACTATGCTATCTCTTCTCTGGCTATCACTTTTTATCACAGTTGAACCTCTTGAAAAATGTAGTAATCACTAGCTCTAGTCTTCACAAATCAGGAAAGGTCTGTATGAAAAAGAGAGATTCAGGGACTAATATGTGTGGATGATAGGTTTATGTTGAAGGGAGGAATAAAAATGGATGTTAGGAGGGGTAGAGAAAGGAGTAAAGGAAAACAGTAAAATGGAAGTGCAGCAAAAAAGCTGGGGTAAACTGAAGTAAAAAGACAATGTGGAGTTGCTACATAAAACATCTACAGAGCGGGGAAAGAAGGACCATAGAGACATACACAAGAACATAAATACTACAGATTTCCTGAAGATGGACTTCAAGACATAGAAGTACAAGGAATAAAGAAATGGGTAATAGAAATTTAGATTGATCAAAGAGGAATAATATCTGTTTGCTCCTTTCTCTCCTTTCAATTTTAACTCTTTCCTATATCCGAAACTATACTTTTTTCTGCCTCTAAGAAAGAAGTTCCCACTTGCCTTCTTGTTGGAGCTAACATATACATGGTTAACTGATTTCACTTCCTCTTGATTTTTCAGGATCTTGCTTTAGTAGTTAATCCTCATGTTCCATGCTACCAATTTTACTATATAAGTATATAAATATAAATATAAATATAAATATAAATATATATCTCAATTTGTACCAAACTCCATTCCTTATGCTTACAGTCATACAGAGGATTCTCCAATTTTAAGATCACTCATCCCTTAATCCTGATAAATTCATGAGCTATCTCATTTCTTACCTTCCCTTTATCACCAAACTTCACTAAAGAGTAGTCTACAATTGCTGCCTCTAGTTTCTCACTTCCCTCCCACCGTCTAGCTTCTGCACCTTCCTGTCTACTGAAATACCTTATTTGAAGGTCTCCGATCACTTCCTAATTGCCAAATCTAATGCTTCTTAGAACACATTTTCATCTGTATCTCTGAAACATTCAGCATTGTTAATCACTCCCTTCCTTTAAATTCTGTATTCCTTTGGCTTCAATAATATTTCAGTCTCTGGATTCTTCTAACTCCCATACAATGCTTTTTCTCCTTAACCTCCCATCTTTCTCTTCCTACCCCTGTGGGTATTCTCCATGGAAACTCCTTCTGACCTTTTCTCTGACTTTAGGCATGGTGATTTCATTCACCCCTATAATTTTAACTTCTTTCTATGTGGTAGAATTTCAATCTTTATCTGTATATTCAACAAACCTTCATATCCATGTTTTTGATGAATAACTTGATTTGGATGGCTTTCAAGCACCTTATGTTCACTTATATCCAAAGCTGAGCCCATTTCCCTTTGACCAAAGCCAGCAGCTCCCCTTCCTTCTTTCCTTTGTTAACAGCATTGCTCTCTTCCTACTCATCCAAATAAAACATTTTGGATTTATCTTTGATTCACTCACTCACTCTTTTGGCAAAGATTTGAGAGTCTACTTTGTTACTCCTTTTTAAACTTCCAATGGCTTACTCTTTCCTATAGAATAAAAGATAAACTTCTTAGGTCAACAATATGCTCTACAGCATACCCCCACCTTACCTTTCCTGATTTATGACTCTTGCAGCCCATCCTTCGGCCAACAGGAACTAGCCATTCTGAAAATACACCCTATGACATGATACACCCTATTTACACTTGTGTGCATTTTTTCCCTGCCATTTGGAATATGATCATATCCCATACCATTAAATGCTATCCATGCTTCTAAACCCAGCTCAAATTCTTCAGTGTTGAAATATACTACATTCCTTCTTACCCATAGATAATTTATCTATTTACTTTATATCCATAACATACTGTTGTTTGCTTATAGTACACGTCCATTATTCATTTGACATGGCTTTGTTTGATGTTCTTGTTATTGAAAAGGCGAAAGAGACTACAATAGAGAGGAAGATTTTTGGTAAAATATCACCATGCAAATATGTGAAAGATGGGAGATCTGAATTGGAGGGCATGATCAAGGATGTCAGGGAGGAGAAGAGCTTGGATTTGTAAATTAAGGATGTGGTGCCCATTCTTCATTCTTCATAAAGTAGAGTGGTTTTGGAGTGGAGGGACATTTCAATTACATCTCAGAAAAGGGAAAAGGGCCAGAGATAATTGGAAATTGACCAGTGAAGCTGAATACTTAGAAAATTGTGTGCAAAAATTTAACTTGAAAGATTATTTGGAAGCGTATGCTAACACTTTGCAATATGCTTACATAAAAGGGAAGTGATCCAGTAGGGTTGACTGGATTTATATGCAAGAGACAGTAGAGGTCCGACATATAAAATGAAAGATAGCACTTTTTCTGATCGTGCAAAGGTAATAGCCTAAATTAATTTCTTAAAAGCTTGGAAACTTGGCAGAGGTAAATGGAGGATGAGCAAATTCATATAAGTAAGAGAAGGCATTGAAAACGATGAGGAATGGTCAAGGGGAGAGAAGCCCAGCTTTCATTTCAAGCTGTCAGAAAGGATTGGTACAGATGAAAAAATAATTTGAAGAAAGCTCTCAAGGAAAGAAATGAAGCCAAATGCTTTGAAGAGAAAAATAGGCATTTTGAATTTTAGAACAAATTAATGTAGAGCACAGAAAAAAAATAAAGAAATTAGAACAGAAATAGGGAAAATCAAAGAGCAAGTGATAAATGTCTGCAATAGACAGAAAGTCTGGGTAATATAAGGAAGAGGCAAAGGCAAGCAAGTCTACTGGCATTTTCTCATGTGCATGAAGACAAGAAGGTTGCCACGTGCTTGAGAGATTATAGACAGGTAGGTTAAGGTGACTTTAAGTCAGTTATGAGAGTCCTTTATGGATTTATAATGCAGGAAAGGATATAGGCTAACATGGGGGTATGAAAAAACAAGCAACAAATGAAAGAGTGACTCAGCAACAGACTTCACAGCTCGGGTGTGAATGAGCATCATGAACAACTTGTTGATGAGAAAACATGAATCTGCTGCCTTATGGATGCAGCACAATGGAAAATCTACAAGCTTTGGGGTTAGAGATGGGTTTTAGTCCTACTTTTACCTTAGACAAATCTTTCCAGCTTCCAGATCCTTGAATTTCTCATCTGTAAAGTGACTTCACACTGTTGTGAAGCTCAAATGAAACAATATTTGTGAACATATCTTGAACAAAATTTAGATATTATTATTCTAGGACTTGTATTTGCATGGGCTGAGCAAGTATTTATTTGTGGGTTTCTTTCCTCCCCCATCTTTATTGAGATATAACTGACATGTAACCTTGTGTAAGTTTAAGGTGTACAGCATAGTGATTTTATATATGTATATATTACAAAATGATTATATCTGTGGTTTCTGTGGTATATGGGATAAGAAAGAAATGACCAATATGATAAAACAAGGCGGGTTAATGGCATTTGAGCAAAGAAAAAGAAACTGGGAGTCACTGACATTACTAAACACTATTTTTAGAAATCTTTTTATTAAGGCTCATGGTGGCACTATTCATGATGCATGAGATGCAACACTATGTCTAAACGAGTGACAGGTGATCAGTGGACTTCAGAGATCATATGAGAAGCCAGAGGATATTTATTATCTTTAAATAAACACATTTTGTTTGAACAAAATGCAATTTTATATGCCTTACAAAGCTATTCTGGGTCAGAGAAAGGACTGTAATGTATGAGTAAAACACACAACTAAGTGACTTTGGACCTTGCTCTCTTCATATTTCTCTGTGCTCACGGAATGTTAGGAAAGAAATGAATGATGTTGAGGATGAGGTCACCCAACCCCGAGGCCCCTTATTATATTTGTGCTAAAGATCTTGCTTCTGAGAAAATGAATGTTGAATGTGAATGAAATTGCATGTAAAAACGAAAAAGGAAGGTTTACTCTAATGACCCAAGTTTCTTCCAAATCCGTATTGCTACAGCCTTAGTTTGGGTCTGCATCAGGTCTTAGATTATTGTTAACAGCCTCCTAATTGGCCCTATGTCCAGTCTTCTATCTCTTCAATCAATTTTACACATTTGCTGTAAAATTGAGCTTTGAAAAACACAATTCTGGGGCTTCCCTGGTGGCGCAGTGGTTGAGAGTCTGCCTGCCGATGCAGGAGACATGGGTTCGTGCCCCGGTCCGGGAGGATCCCACATGCCACGGAGCGGCTGGGCCCGTGAGCCATGGCCCCTGAGCCTGCGCGTCTGGATCCTGTGCTCTGCAACGGCAGAGGCCACAGCAGTGAGAGGCCCACGTACCACAAAAACAAAACAAAACAAAAAAACTCCATAATTCTGAACATGCTACTGATCTGCCCAAACTTTTCAGTAGTTACCCACCACCTATAGCAGGGCTCAGCAAAATTTTTTCTGTAAAAGGTCAGACAGTAAATGTTTCAGGCTTCACAGGCCACACACAGTCTTTGTCAATAGTCTTCTTAGTTGTTGTTTTTGTTTTTACATCCATTAAAAAGTTGAAAACCATTCTTAGCTCATGGGCTATACAAGCCAACAGCTGGCTTTGGCCCTTTAGGCTGTAGTTTGTTAACCTATAGAATAAATAAAGTGCAAACTCCTTAATATAGCATAACAGTCTTCCCATAATTTGGCCTTCTGCTTTCTTTTCAAGTTTTATATTTTGCTAAAACACTTCCCACACCCTCTTCTGTGGGAATTGAATTGGCAGTATCTGGAAGTACAGCAAACTGGGTTTTATACCTCTGTACTTGTTCACATTGCATCCACTAAAATTGTCCTTCTTTATCCAACTGGCAAACTATTCCTCTCTCAAGACTCTACTAAAAGTGTCATCTCTTCTATTAAATATTTCCTGACTGCCAAGTTAGAACTGGTCTCTGTAACTTGTACAAATACGGATCGCAGTATCTGTAGCTCTTCACTATGCTTATTTACTCCCCAACTCAAATGTGAGCCTCTCAAAGGCAAGAAAATGACTTACTTGGATTGTATTCCTAACATACGGTAGCCACTTTTTAAATCTTTATGGAATGAATGACCCCAGGCCTTCTGTTAGCAAGTCATTCAACACCAGCACTAACATAAAAAACAGTCCTCTGAATTGTGCATGACCCATACATAGAAGCAAGTTACTACATTTTTAGTTGCTAGAAAAGCTCCCTGAGTCTCACTCTTACATCTTGTGGAGATTTCCTCATACACCCAGCAGGTCATGAGAGTGGTTACACAGATCCTCATGGCAGATTTTTTTTTATCATTAATGCCACCTTACAGTGCCTGTGCTTTTAGAATCCAAATGGGGACTCAAAACCTATCTTCCAATAAACATACTTTAAAAAATTCTCCTAAGGCCTTTAGTATTATTAGTGATAGAATGATGACCTAAATAGGTGTTGGTGAACTGCCCTTGGAATGTTGCTATCCTGTCTCAGTGGGGAAAACGTGCTCAGAGTTCCAAGCTGATGACTTATGAGTTAACTTTTGGACATAACTCATTCCTAAGTTTGAGGCTGTCTCTACTTAAAATATATCAAGCATAGGTCAGAGGAACTGGAATAGGAGTCAACCAGATTAAGAGTAAAGCCATAAAAGTGAGAGCCAAAGGGAAATGTGATATTACTGTGTTTCTAAAATTAGAGAATGGGCTGGTGAGGCTCCTCATTGCACACCCTGGAGAAAATGATGCATAAATGAAAATGATTTTAGAAAACAAAGAATAGGAGTATTTGGAAGCTTTTAGAAAATAGCAATAATATCTACATTTATTGAATGCTTACTATGTGCTAGGGACTGCTCTAAGAACTTTAAATAGACTATCAATTTAATTTTTCCAACAGCACAATAAGAAGGGTACTATTATTATCTTTATTTTATGGGTGGGGAACTTGATGCACAGAGCAGTTATTTGCCATGCACAGAGCAGTTATTTGCCAAAGATGCCATAGCTAATAAATAGTAGAGCTTAAATTTGAACCAAAGCTTTCTGAATCCATTGCCCACAATCCAAATAGCTTCAATTATATACACGGAACCACCAACAAAGTGCAGTGTGGAATATAATTACATTATATTATACCTTTATAATATATTTTATATAATTTATATATTTACTTTAAATTTATTTTATTTAATTTTATTAAATATTTAATTTAATTTACTATTAATTTATATAAATAATATATATTTATATATATTACACATAATATAACTAAATATATGTATACATGTATATATATAATTTGTCAGATAATATACCTTCAGAATAATCAACCTTTAGAAAGTGAAGAAAAAGGCCAAGGATAGAAAGTATTGTGACCAGATAGTCATCTACCCAAGAGAAGGCTCTGGGAATAAAGGAAATTTTAGAAGCAAGACATAACTACCTTCTGAATGTGCTATGGCAGAAGGTTTCTGGAGTCAATCAACTTAAGATGAGAAAAAGAATCACCAAGTTACCATAATACAAAGTGTAAAATAAATGTTGCTTGACAACAATAGAAACTGCATATGGCATCTTATTAAATTGGGAAAAAGGAGAAAAATAATCACAATCTTGGCCATGAACACTTTTGAGTAGAGCAGAAATGCTGAAGCTCATGAATGTGTATGAGAAGTGGGAGTAGAAATGGCCAGAGGGTCACTAAAGCACACCATGGAAAAGAAGGCAGAGAAATAGAAGAAGGCAAAAGAATAACAATTTCAGTTTAGACATTTTTATAAGAAATTGATATGATGGAAATTTAATATTTGCAGAAACAAATGTTGGTTGAGAAAATATTTATTAATATGTATAATATACAAACTATTTAAAAATAAGATATTATAAGTATAAACTAGAATAATTTATTTAAAAACACTTTTTAAATGATAAAGTGCTTTACAAACAAAAGATATGTCTTGGCATGAGATATTTTCACCTAAATGTGGGAAGTGAGAGGTCATTTGTCTGTTAGGTTCAAAATTGGGTCAGACATCTATAAAATGTGATGTGAGGAGCAAATGCTCTATTATGGTTGCATAACCACTGTCCTATATATGAATTCCATCTATCTTGTGTGGCAAATACAAAGATGTTTGGTTGCAAAAATCTTGTGGTTTGTATCCCAGAAAAGAAACTTCTTCCTGATGCGCTACTATGGCTGTAGCAGTCACCTTTGCCTACCTACTAGTATTATTCTCTTTGTGAACTATTTTGCGCACATTCATGGCTTTAGCTCTTAATATGGCTTGACAAAATGTTAACATTCACGGTAGACTTGATGAGTGCCTAGTGATGACCACGGAAAGAATGCTCACTAAGATTTTCGTTGTTGTTTGTTTTTAAAAACATAAATTGAAATTTTATGGACTGAGTTTTCATTTTTATTCTTGCACATTGGAGAGGCTTATAAAGAGAGCCATTAGGATTTTTCATTTCCTTTGGCTAACTTCCTAAGTGCACCTTTTACATCCTTATTTCTCAGAGTATAAATGAGGGGATTTAACATGGGGGTAACTGCTTCATAAAATATTGAGATGACTTTGTCTTCTTCTTGATATTCCTTTGACTGAGGTTTCAGGTACATTTAGATGACTGTCCCATAAAATACAGTGACCACAGTTACATGGGATCCACAAGTGGAGAAGGCGTTAAGTCTGGCCTCCGCAGAACGGATCTTCAGCATGGCAACAACAATGCAAAAGTAGGAAATGAGAATGAAGGTGAATGGCAGAGGCAGTGTGAACACACTGATAACCAGACCCAGAATTAGACTGACAGGGGTGTCTGAGCAGACAAGCTTCAGCAGGGCCTGGATCTCACAGGTAAAATGGTTGATGATATTATGCCCACAATAACAATCAGGGATTGCAATGATTGGTGTGACTGCTACTAAGAAGGCACTGGCCCAGGTTCCCAAGGCCAAATGTATGCAAACCCGATTGTTCATAATGATGGTGTAACACGGGGGATTGGAGATTGCAACAAACCTGCCATAAGCCATGATAGCAAGGAGACACTGTCATCCCCAGAAAGAGGGATGTGGTCATCTGGGCATAACAGCTGGTATAGGAAATGATGCAGAAGTCTCTGAAGCATTGGGCCAACATATATGGCTCTGAGCTGGTGGAGTAACAGATATCAAGGAAGGATAAATTAGTGAGAAGAAAATACTTAGGAGTATGAAATCGAGAATCCCATCTCACTACAACAACAATAGGTTGTTCCCAAACATTGTGACCAGCTGGAAAAACAGCTATCCTAAGAAGAAGGCAGCCTGGATTTGAGGCTGTTGGGAAAATCCAACAAGGATGAATTCAGTCCCTTCAGAGGCATTGCCTCTCTTTAGACTGCCCATTTAATTGTCTCAAGTACTAGGAAAGAAGACAAAGCATAATGTCACCTACATGAGGAAAATAAGAAGAGTAGCATCTCAATAGCCTGTTAGAGTTCCTGTTCTGCAGCTCTGATTATTGTGTGTCATTTGTTTTACTGGGTTAGACTCAGCTGTTCAAGTATCCAATGGTGGAAATACAGGTTTTCTCTTTGCTTTTCTGTCTTGTAGAACCGTATATCAGGAAAGGCTTATTAAGTTGTTTGGACTGTTAGATACTTATATTTCATTAAGTAAGACAATCATTAAGAGTGGGTTAAACAGAATTATTACTCTCATAAAGGGGCGTAGCTAGATGATTGACTTTATTCTTGACCAAAAAAAAAAAAAAAGAGGCAAATATGCTACATCTCCCCACCTAAAATGCTCGTTTATGGTCGGCTTTATTTAAGCTGGTTCATTAATTAGCAAGTAATAATTCTTTTTTTTTATGTTTTACCTTTAAATATTTTTTATTTTTTTTATTAGTTTCTGCTTTATAACAAAGTGAATCAGTCATACATACGCATCTGTTCCCACATCCCTTCCCTCTTGCGTCTCCCTCCCTCCCATCCTCCCCATCCCACCCCGCAAGGCGGTCACAAAGCACTGAGCTGATCTCCCTGTGCTATGCAGCTGCTTCCCACTATCTATCTACCTTACGTTTGGTAGTGTATATATGTCCATGCCTCTCTTTCGCTTTGTCACAGCTTACCCTTCCCCCTCTCCATATCCTCAAGTCCATTCTCAAGTAGGTCTGTGTCTTTATTCCTGTTTTACCCCTAGGTTCTTCATGACATTTTTTTTCTTAAATTCCATATATATGTGTTAGCATACAGTATTTGTCTTTCTCTTTCTGACTTACTTCACTCTGTATGACAGACTCTAGGTCTGTCCACCTCATTACAAATAGCTCAGTTTCGTTTCCTTTTATGGCTGAGTAATATTCCATTGTATATATGTGCCACATCTTCTTTATCCATTCATCCAATGATGGACACTTAGGTTGTTTCCATCTCCGAGCTATTGTGAATAGAGCTGCAATGAACATTTTGGTACATGTCTCTCTCTTTTTTTTTTTTTTTTTTTGCAGTATGCGGGCCTCTCACTGTTTGTGGCCTCTCCCATTGTGGAGCACAGGCTCCGGACACGCAGGCTCAGCGGCCATGGCTCACGGGTCCAGCCGCTCCGCGGCATGTGGGAGCTTCCCAGACCGGGGCACAAACCCGTATCCCCTGCATCGGCAGGCGGACTCTCAACCACTGCGCCACCAGGGAAGCCCTATGTCTCTTTTGAATTATGGTTTTCTCAGGGTATATGCCTAGTAGTGGGATTGCTGGGTCATATGGTAGTTCTATTTTTACTTTTTTAAGGAACCTCCATAGTGTTCTCCATAGTGGCTGTACCAATTCACATTCCCACCAGCAGTGCAAGAGTGTTCCCTTTTCTCCACACCCTCTCCAGCATTTATTGTTTTTAGATTTTTTGATGATGGCCATTCTGACCGGTGTGAGATGCTATCTCATTGTAGTTTTGATTTGCATTTCTCTAATGATTAAAGATGTTGAGCATTCTTTCATGTGTTTGTTGGCAGTCTGTATGTCTTCTTTGGAGAAATGCCTATTTAAGTCCTCTGCCCATTTTTGGATTGGGTTGTTTGTTTTTTTGCTACCGAGCTGCATGAGCTGCATATAAATTTTGGAGATTAATCCTTTGTCAGTTGCTTCATTTGCAAATATTTTCTCCCATTCTGAGGGTTGTCTTTTGGTCTTGTTTATGGTTTCCTTTGCTGTGCAAAAGCTTTGAAGTTTCATTAGGTCCCATTTGTTTATCTTTGTTTTTATTTCCATTTCTCTAGGAGGTGGGTCCAAAAGGATCTTGCTGTGATTTATGTCATAGAGTGTTCTGCCTATGTTTTCCTCTAAGAGTTTGATAGTTTCTGGCCTTACATTTAGGTCTTAATCCATTTTGAGCTTATTTTTGTGTATGGTGTTAGGGAATGATCTAATCTCAAACTTTTACATGTCCCTGTCCAGTTTTCCCAGCACCACTTATTGAAGAGGCTGTCCTTTCTCCACTGTACATTCCTGCCTCCTTTATCAAAGATAAGTTGACTATATGTGCGTGGGTTTATCTCTGGGCTTTCTATCCTGTTCCATTGATCGATCTTTCTGTATTTGTGCCAGTACCACACTGTCTTGATTACTGAAGCTTTGTAGTATAGTCTGAAGTCAGGGAGCCTGATTCCTCCAGCTCTGTTTTTCGTTCTCAAGATTGCTTTGGCTATTCGGGGTCTTTTGTTTTTCCAAACAAATTTTGAAATTTTTTGTTCTAGTTCTGTGAAAAATGCCAGTGGTAGTTTGATAGGGATTGCATTGAATCTGTAGATTGCTTTGGGTAGTACAGTCATTTTCACAATATTGATTCTTCCAATCCAGGAACATGGTATATCTCTCCATCTATTTGTATCATCTTTAATTTCTTTCATCAGTGTCTTATAATTTTCTGCATACAGGTCTTTTGTCTCCTTATGTAGGTTTATTCCTAGATATTTTATCCTTTTTGTTGCAATGGTAAATGGGAGTGTTTTCTTGATTTCACTTTCAGATTTTTCATCATTAGTGTATAGGAATGCCAGAGATTTCTGTGCATTAATTTTGTATCCTGCTACTTTACCAAATTCATTGATTAGCTCTAGTAGTTTTCTGGTAGCATCTTTAGGATTCTCTATGTATAGTATCATGTCATCTGCAAACAGTGACAGCTTTACTTCTTCTTTTCCGATTTGGATTCCTTTTATTTCCTTTTCTTCTCTGATTGCTCTGGCTAAAACTTCCAAAACTAAGTTGAATAAGAGTGGTGAGAGTGGGCAGCCTTGTCTTGTTCCTGATCTTAGTGGAAATGGTTTTAGTTTTTCACCACTGAGGACGATGTTGGCTGTGGGTGTGTCATATATGGCCTTTATTATGTTGAGGAAAGTTCCCTCTATGCCTACTTTCTGTAGGGTTTTTATCATAAATGGGTGTTGAATTTTGTCGAAAGCCTTCTCTGCATCTATTGAGATGATCATATGGTTTTTCGTCTTCAATTTGTTAATATGGTGTATCACATTGATTGATTTGCGTATATTGAAGAATCCTTGCATTCCTGGAATAAACCCCACATGATCATGGTGTATGATCCTTTTAATGTGCTGTTGGCTTCTGTTTGCTACTATTTTGTTGAGGATTTTTGCGTCTATGTTCAGCAGTGATACTGGCCTGTAGTTTTCTTTCTTTGTGACATCCTTGCCTGGTTTTGGTATCAAGGTGATGGTGGCCTCATAGAATGAGTTTGGGTGTGCTCCTCCCTCTGCTACATTTTGGAAGAGTTTGAGAAGGATAGGTGTTAGCTCTTCTCTAAATGTTTGGTAGAATTCGCCTGTGAAGCCATCTGGTCCTGGGCTTTTGTTTGTTGGAAGATTTTTAATCACAGTTTCAATTTCAGTGCTTGTGATTGGTCTATTCATATTTTCTATTTCTTCCTGATTCAGTCTTGGCAGGTTGTGCATTTCTAAGAATTTGTCCATTTCTTCCAGGTTGTCCATTTTATTGGCATAGAGTTTCTTGTAGTAATCTCTCATGATCTTTTGTATTTCTGCAGTGTCAGTTGTTACTTCTCCTTTTTCATTTCTAATTCTATTGATTTGAGTCTTCTCCCTTTTTTTCTTGATGAGTCTGGCTAATGGTTTATCAATTTTGTTTATCTTCTCAAAGAACCAGCTTTTAGTTTTTTGATCTTTGCTATCGTTTCCTTCATTTCTTTTTCATTTATTTCTCATCTGATCTTTATGATTTGTTTCCTTCTGCTAACTTTGGGGTGTTTTTGTTCTTCTTTCTCTAATTGCTTTAGGTGCACGGTCAGGTTGTTTACTCGAGATGTTTCCTATTTCTTAAGGTAGGATTGTATTGCTATAAACTTCCCCCTTAGAACTGCTTTTGCTGCATCCCATAGGTTTTGGGTCGTCGTGTCTCCATTGTCATTTGTTTCTAGGTATTTTTTAATTTCCTCTTTGATTTCTTCACTGATCACTTCGTTATTGAGTAGTGTATTGTTTAGCCTCCATGTGTTTGTATTTTTTACAGATCTTTTCCTGTAATTGATGTCTAGTCCCATAGCATTGTGGTCGGAAAAGATACTTGATACAATTTCGATTTTCTCAAATTTACCAAGGCTAGATTTGTGACCCAAGATATGATCTATCCTGGAGAATGTTCCATGAGCACTTGAGAAAAATGTGTATTGTTCTTTTTGGATGGAATGTCCTATAAATATCAAGTCCATCTTTTTTAATGTATCATTTAAAGCTTCTGTTTCCTTATTTATTTTCATTTTGGATGATCTGTCCATTGGTGAAAGTGGGGTGTTAAAGTCCCCTACTATGAATGTGTTACTGTCGATTTCTCCTTTTATGGCTCTTAGTATTTGCCTTATGTATTGAGGTGCTCCTATGTTGGGTGCATAAATATTTACAATTGTTATATCTTCTTCTTGGATCAACCCCTTGATCATTATGTAGTGTCCTTCTTTGTCTCTTCTAATAGTCTTTATTTTAAAGTCTGTTGTGTCTGATATGAGAATTGCTACTCCAGCTTTCTTTTGATTTCCATTTGCATGGAATATCTTTTTCCATCCCCTTACTTTCAATCTGTATGTGTCTCTAGGTCTGAAGTGTGTCTCTTGTAGACAGCATATATATGGGTCTTGTTTTTGTATCCATTCAGCCAATCTGTGTCTTTTGGTGGGAGCATTTAGTGCATTTACATTTAAGGCAATTATTGATATGTATATTCCTATTCCCATTTCCTTAATTGTTTTGGGTTCGTTATTGTAGGTCTTTTCCTTCTGTTGTGTTTCTTGCCTAAAGAAGTTCCTTTAGCATTTGTTGTAAAGCTGGTTTGGTGGTGCTGAACTCTCAGCTTTTGCTTGTCTGTAAACGTTTTAATTTCTCCATCAAATCTGAATGAGATCCTTGCTGGGTAGAGTAATCTTGGTTGCAGGTTTTTCTCCTTCATCACTTTAATTATGTCCTGCCACTCCCTTCTGGCTTGCAGAGTTTCTGCTGAGAGATCAGCTGTTAACCTGATGGGGATTCCCTTGTGTGTTATTTGTTGTTTTTGCCTTGCTGCTTTTAATATGATTTCTTTGTGTTTAATTTTTGACAGTTTGATTAATATGTGTCTTGGCGTATTTCTCCTTGGATTTATTCTGTATGGGACTCTCTGTGCCTCCTGGACTTGATTAACTATTTCCTTTCTCATATTAGGGAAGTTTTCAACTATAATCTCTTCAAATATTTTCTCAGTCCCTTTCTTTTTCTCTTCTTCTTCTGGAACCCCTATAATTCGAATGTTGGTGCGTTTAATGTTGTCCCAGAGGTCTCTGAGACTGTCCTCTGTTCTTTTCATTCTTTTTTCTTTATTTTTCTCTGCAGCAGTTATTTCCACTATTTTATCTTCCACCTCACTTATCCGTTCTTCTGCCTCAGTTATTCTGCTATTGATCCCATCTAGAGTATTTTTCATTTCATTTATTGTGTTTTTAATTGATGCTTGATTCATCTTTAGTTCTTCTAGGTCCTTGTTAACTGTTTCTTGCATTTTGTCTATTCTATTTCCAATATTTTGGATCTTGGAAATAGAATCTTGGATCATCTTTACTATCATTATTCTGAATTCTTTTTCAGGTAGACTGCCTATTACCTCTTCATTTGTTAGGTCTGGTGGGTTTTTATCTTGCTCCTTCACCTGGTGTGTGTTTTTCTGTCTTCTCATTTTGCTTATGTTACTGTGTTTGGGGTCTCCTTTTTGCAGGCTGCAGGTTCGTAGTTCCCGTTGTTTTTGGTGTCTGTCCCCAGTGGCTAAGGTTGTTTCAGTAGGTTGTGTGGGCTTCCTCGTGGGGGGGACTAGTGCCTGTGTTCTGGTGGTTGAGGCTCGATCTTGTCTTTCTGGTGGACAGGTCCACGTCTGGTGGTGTGTTTTGGGGTGCCTGTGGCCTTATTATGTTTTTAGGCCGCCTCTCTGCTAATGGGTGGGGTTATGTTCCTGTCTTGCTAGTTGCTTGGCATAGGGTGACCCACACTGTAGCTTGCTGGTCGTTGACTGAAGCCGGGTGCTGGTGTTGAGATTGAGATCTCTGGCAGATTTTCCCTGCTTGATACGTGGAGCTGGGAAGTCTCTTGTGGACCCGTGTTCTGAAGTTGGCTCTCCCATTTCAGAGGCACAGCACTGACTCCTGGCTGCCGCACCAAGAGCCTTTCATCTACCCGGCTCAGAATAAAAGGGAGAAAAAGTAGAAAGAAAGAATTAGTAGAAGAAAGCAAGAGAGAGAGAAAGCAAGGAAGAAGGAAAGGAAGGAAGGAAGGAAGAAAGAAAGAAAGGAGTGAGTGAGGGAGGAAGGATGGAAAGAAAGAAAGAAAGAAGGGAGGGAGGGAGGAAGGAAAGAAAGAAAGGAAGAAAGAAAAAAAGAAAGAAAGAAGGAAAGAAAGACAGGAGGGAGGGAGGGAGGAAGGAAAGAAAGAGAGAAAGAAAGGAGGGGTGGAGGGAGGGAGGGAGCAAGGGAAGGTAGGAGAAAAAGAAAGAGAGAAGATAAAGTAAAATAGAATAAAGTATAAAATATAGTAGCGTTATTAAAATTAAAAAGTAATTATTGAAAAAAAACGGACAGGTAGAACCCTGGGACATATGGTGGAAGCAAAGCTATACAGAGAAAATCTCACACAGAAGCATACACATACACATTCACAAAAAGAGAACAGGGGGAAAAAATCGAAAATTTTGCTCTCAAAGTCCACCTCCTCAATTTGGGATAATTCGTTGTAAAAAGAGGAAAAGGGGAAAAAATCTGAAATCTTGTCCTCAAAGTCCACCTCCTCAATTTGGGATGATTCGCTGTCCATTCATGCACTCCACAGATGCAGGGCACATCAAGCGGACTGTGGAGCTTTAATCCGCTGCCTCTGAGGCTGCACAGAGAGATCTCCCTGTCTCTTCTCTGCTCTCACAGCTCCTGGGTCTCAGCCTTGGACCTGGCCCCGCCTCTTTGTGTAGGTCGCCGGAGGGCGTCCGTTCTTCGCTCAGACAGGACGGGTTTAAAGGAGCCGCTGATTCGGGGGCTCTGGCTTACTCAGGCTGAGGGGAGGGAGGGGCACGCAGTGTGGGGCGGGCCTGCGGTGGCAGAGGCCAGCATGACGTTGCACTAGCCTGAGGCGCTTCGTGCGCTTTCCCGGGGAAGCCGTCCTTGGGTCCCGGGACCCCGGCAGTGGCGGGCTACACAGACTCCCCCGAAGGGGGGGTGGACAGTGACCTGCGCTCGCACACAGGCCTCGTGGCGGCGGCAGCAGCAGCCCCAGCGTCCCACGCCCGTCTCCGGGGTCTGCGCCTTTAGCCGCGGCTCGCGCCCGTCTCTGGAGCTTCTTTAAGCAGTGCTCTTAATGCCCTCTCCTCGCGCACCAGGAAACAAAAGGGAAGAAAAAGTCTCTTGCCTCTTCGGCAGCTCCAGACTTTTTCCCCGGACTCCCTCCAGGCCAGCCGTGGTGCACTAGACCCTTTAGGCTGTGTTCACGCTGCCAACCCCAGTCCTCTCCCTGCGCTCCAACTGAAACCCGATACCCGAGCCTCAGCTCCCAGCCCCGCCAGCCCCGGCGGCTGAGCAGACATGCCTCTGGCTGGTGTGTGCCTGAGGGCACCGATCCTCTGTGCGGGAATCTCTCTGCTTTGCCCTCCACACCCCTGTTGCTGTGCTCTCCTCCGCTACTCCGAAGCTTTCCCCCTCCGCCACCCGGGGCTTCTAGTGTGTGGAAACCTTTCCTCCTTCACGGCTCCCTCCCACTGGTGCAGGTCCCGTCCCTATCCTTTTGTCTCTGTTTATTCTTTTTTCTTTTGCCCTACCCAGGTATGTGGGGAGTTTCTTGCCTTTTGGGGTGTCTGAGGTCTTCTGTCAGCGTTCAGTAGGTGTTCTGTAGGAGTTGTTCCACGTGTAGATGAATTTCTGATATATCTGTGGGGAGGAAGGTGATCTCCACATCTTACTCTTCCGGCATCTTCCTCCGTCTCTCCTGCCCTCACACTGGATGTGTGCAGAACGGGATGTATTCAGTGAGGGCGGGACGCAGTTGACAACAACCTCTGACGTACTGCCTGGGGATGCTCGCCCGCGTGGCTGTCTCGGTGGCGGCCACTGCCAGCACCAAGGCCAAGGCGCGGCGGCGGCGGCGGCGGCTGTGCCGAGCCAGACTCTGGTCCAACAGGCCCTGACTACCTGGAGGGAGAACCGGGAGGTGGTGCCGGGCTCCGTCCCTACTGCTTCGCCGTGCGGACCGGTGCACACACATCCTCTCGCTGCCTCTGCTCTTGGAGGGGCAGCCCCTTCGGGCACTGAGCCCCCGTCTCAGTTGAGCACCACCCTGGGGGGGGCTTGCCCCAGGCGCAGTCTCAAGTTGCCGCTGCCAAGCGCTGCTGTTGCCGCTGCAGGAAGAAGAGCATAATAATTTTTTTTATAACTGGATCATTGAGCTTAAACTTGAAAATTATTACTTGGAATATTACTCAGCAAGTAATAAGTTTTAAGTTTAAGCTCAATGATCCAGTTGTGAATGCTTGAAATACTTCAAATACTTCTTTGCTTTTCAACCTTTTTTTTGGTTGTTGTTCTTATGTGTCATATTAAAACCACCTATGCATGTTAAATTAGACAGTGTATATGTAGCTAAAGCTATCAGTCAATTCAACGGAAAAACATCACTAGCCAAAATGACATGAAATAAACCAAGCAACTGGTGGATTTGTTGAAATCTCACCCTATTTAATTGTTCTGACATCCATTTTCAAATGACAGAAACTTACTATGTGCACATCCTGCCATCTCCATATAGTTCCAAACAAGATCTTAAAGGGTGATGGGAAAATCTTATTAGATAAAAGGATTTCATGAAGACAACAGTTACCAGAAATTGTGAAGAGGGACAAGGCAAATTTTGGAATGCATGTTTCCAGAAGTGTTTAAAAATAAAAGAAAGAAAAAGACAGAGCCCTGTCAGTTTTATATGCTTTCAGTAGGTAGTAAAACAGATGACCCATTGAAGACTCCTTTGGCTTTAAGTGGCATGGACATATATACACTACCAAATATAAAATGGCTAGTGGGAAGCAGCCACATAGCACAGGGAGATCAGCTTGGTGCTTTGTGACCACCTAGAGGGGTGGGATAGGGAGGGTGGGAGGGAGGGAGACACAAGAGGGAAGAGATATGGGGATATATGTATATGTATAGCTGATTCACTTTGTTATAAAGCAGAAACTAACACACCATTGTAAAGCAATTATTCTCCAATAAAGATGTTAAAAAAAAAGATTTTCTTATTTAGACACAGAATCAAATATCTCCTTATTGTATATTTATATTAGTGCTGCATATAATTAGGTAATTCTTCATGCTCCATAGGCAGAATGTTGAAATACAGAGCAAAAGCAAGGGAGTCAGCTGGATCAAAGTCTAAATTCTGGTTCAGCCACTAATAAGCTGCATAATCTTGAGCAATTCAGTTTTCTCATACGTGAAATGGGAATATCACCTAGCCTCTGGCAGGACTGTTCCAAGAATCAGATGAGATTATTTCTATAAAGAACCTAACACAGTGCCTGGCACAATTATACCACCCAAGAAACTTTAGCTCCCTTCTCACTTTCACACCCCACATAGACCTTTCCTTCAGCTTAGATTTCATCCTTGTAAACATGTGCCGAAATGTTATTTCATCCTACCTTTCCTTGTAAGTTTATCATGTTACCAGAAACAGTACCATCTGAAGTTTTCAGTTTGAGTAACAACTAAAGAAAATTTGACTGTGTAAGTCATTAAAATTTGTTCCTGATGTTAGGTGGGAAAAGACATATAAAGAGATGAAAATTACTCACTGACTTAGGGCTGGAGGACAGTAACAGAGAAGTGCACCTCATTCATAACAGAAGCATTTTGCAGTTGGCGACACCCCCACAAATGACTAATCTCCAAGAAGAAATTTGATTCCTTCAACTGCAAGGAAAAGAGGTTTAACACAGGCAGCTGTGGTGATAAATCTTCCTATCGGTTGTGGTTATAAGGTTGGAAAATCTTGAGTTAACTGTGCTGGTGAATCATGCACATTTATTTCTACTTGTTAAATATCGTTTTCTTTTATTTACACAGAGTTGGCTTGTAATAAGGCTACCATGAAAGGTTGGTGTCTAAAAAACAATAAAAAATTCATTTTCTAGCCTTATAATAATAATATAGTTGCCAGTTCACGACATGCAGTTTTTCTTTGCCTGTGCAAATATTAGAATGATATTTCTTCTAGAGGTGTCCAAAATTCTGTTACTTTGTTCCCAGCCACAGAAAAATAAATTGAGGAGATGTCCTTTCTGAATACATTGAGATATTTTTAAAGTATTGGTGTTTGCCAAAAGTGTATAGTCTACTTACAGACCAAAAATATTTAGGTAGTATTAAAAGAAGCCACAATTCAAATGCAAGAAGGAAGTTTGGAAATTTGGATAATCTTGTGGTGGGTTTAAGAACTTATAACCTCAGACTTGAAGAACAGTTTCCACTTTGGGGATTTAGGAGATATCCCTGCTTTGTAATTAAGTTGCCTAATGCAGATAGGGAGAGAGAAAACAAATAAGGAGGAGGAGACATCTGCTATATTTAGCTCATTAAAATAATGTTCACTTTCCTCCTAACTTGGTTAATGAGCATTTCAGTGAATGTTCCCTATAGCAATGATTCTGGTCAGTAAATATGGTGGTGGTCAGGAACCAGGGCTGGTTTTCCTCAAGGAGAAACTTTCTTCTGTTTGGGCAGTTCTTCATTTACTTTCTCTTCTGATAGCAAGTTAAATGTTCAGGTAGTGCTATAAAGAATTTATATTGAGGAATTTGGGGGATCAAAATGTACATCATAGTATGATTGTATAACTTAATTTTGTGTTTACTGGGTCTTCCAAAGATATGCTATATTTGTCAATCCAATTGTCTCCCAAGTATGATTGTGAGTTCAATTTTTATTTAGTTTTTTTTTAACTTGAGGGACTTTTGACCCTGTATAATGGAAGTAAGACTGAGTGTACATTTTGGAAGCTGTGAGCTCCTTGATTTAGCGACCATATCTGAGTCATCTCCGTTTTCTTTGGAACTCTACCTTGCACAGAGGAAACTCTTGAAAGATGTTTGCTGAAATAAAAGCTCTTGATGTCACTTTCACTAAGTGGATTTTTCCATTCAGGTATTTTTATATTGCATTTAATCATACTATCTGTTTTTGGCTATCTGACCCTGAACAATTTTTTTCCTGAAGTTTTTACTTGTCAATTTCTTGGTGCAAAAAAAATGTATCAATTGACAGAGCGGTGCTCTGTAGAAAAACAACAGAAAAGGAGAACTTTCACCCAGATAGTCACTTCATATCATGCTTTTGTGGGTCACTCCTTCCACAGAGGGTTGATGGTAAGGTTCTGCTTATGTGAGATACCCATTCCTGAAGAATTTTCTGTGTGATTCTATCCTAGGGACCTTCTCACACCCATATATAAAAAAATACATTAAACCTATGTGGAAATTCACAAAATGTGAAGGAGAATAAGATGATGAACATTTGTAGTAGCGTACAAATTGAAAGAAATTGCAGTGCCATCAAGGAAATATTTCATGGAGGACATGGTTGATGCTTCCCTAATGAAGATTACAGAACTGGCATAGAGGCAAGCTACAGTAGGAATGGAAAGCTTCAGCTGTCCAGGCATTTGATAGAAGTCTCAGTCTGGTAAAAGCAAGGCATCTTATAAATTTGGTATTTGCCTTGTGGACAATTTCATTTTTCAGAAGGTTAAAGAAGCATTGAGGGGAAATGATGCTGTGAACTTAATTATGATGGAATGGACCAGAATCTTGGGGGAAAATAACCATATCATCTGGGAGTTCATAATAGAAAGAAAGTCTATAGCCAGTATTTCCAAAAGGGAAGTTGGCTATGAGACCATAGATATCTTTTCTCTCAATCTTTTAATTTCAGATTTCTTAAAGTCTCTGATGATAGTTTGACCAGAGGCAGAGAATCATGAGATTTAAGGTGAAAATAGACCTTTTCCACTTCAAGAGCACAGCACAGAACCTGCAAACAGCCCAGACTCAGATCTCCTGGGTGTAGACAGTACTTACGTAGCAATCTCATAAGGCCTAATTGACAGCAGCTTTCCTGCCTTGTAGTCAGATTCTACTAGACTCATCCCTATAGCGTCCTGATCTGTGTGGCCTAATCTGAAAGTTTACTAAGTACCTGGATTTTATTTATCTTGTGGATATTTTTCTCAGAGCTTTCTGGTGTGTCTATGAGAGAATTCAATATAGGCTTTAGAGTCAGGCAGAATCATTCATTTGTCCATTCAACAAATATTTATTGAGTTCATACCATGTGTCCAGTACTGTTAAAGTTGCTGAGGACACAACAATGATCAAAAAGAGACAAGGCTTACCTTCTTATTTGACTTATACTCTATTGGGATGATAGTGAGAACAAGAAGTAGCAAATAAAGCAATTGATATAGTAATAACTGTTATGAAGGAAACAGAGTGATATGAAAGAGAGTGCTGGAACAAGATTGTTATTATACAATAGATGTTAGCTTTCAAGGAAGGTAATGTTTGAGTTGAGATCAAAAGGACACAAAGGAACTATGTGAAAATTTAGGTGAAGAGAGTTCCAGGGAGAGGGAACAGCCAGTGCTAAGACTCTAGGGCAAGAACAGGTTTAACTATTTGCTGAATAGATAGCAGATAAGTGTGGCTGAAGCATAGTGTAGGGTAACCAATCATCCTGGCTTGTCCCAGACTTTCTTGGTTTTACCACTTGAAAGTCTCATGTCCTAGGAAACCCTTCAAACCCTGTGTGGGACTTAGTATTACCGTAGAAACTCGTTAATGACACTAACCTCACGGAGTATTTTTTTTCAAGTTAAGCATTCTGTAGTCCTTCCATCTCAACTCAGATGATATAGTTAGTTCTAAGACCTCTCAATCACAAACCCAGAACTACTCCTGAGAATATACTTGATTTTTTCCCCCATGTACTCTTGAAGAGTGGCCCTTTGAACCAGACACCCTTCTGAAAACATGGGATGACCAATGTCCATTATGGAGAAACTACAGATTGTGGCAGCATTCTTCTAGTAAGTCATCCTAGGATAGCCAGCTATTTTTAGTAGTATTATGCTTAGCAAGGAAATAAGTCCACTAGCCCTGATTTTTCCACACAAACTACTCTCAAACCAGTTAGTCGTCCACTTCCTGCAACTGTAAAGCTGATTTTCTTTCAACCTCAAGGCTCAACTTTACCATTTGCTAAGCAATGCTCGTTCATATTCACTTTAGCTCAGAATTCCCTTCCTTTTGAGGTCTTTTTGAATGCTAATTCTGGTATCTGAAACTTTACTTAAGCAATTCTTACTTTCTTTGGGTCATCAAAAATTTGACAAATGTGTCTTCTGGGTTTTTATCGAGGTCATTTGATAAAAATGTTGGACAAAACATGGCCCTGGGCATGTCACTGGAGACCTTCCAACATAGCATTAATTCATTAATCAATACGTTAGGAAAATTTTGTTTAAGCAGATACTAAATTTTAAAACTTCAAGTGTACTCTGTTACTCATGATTTGGGATATGGCATGTAATCATGAAGCCAAAATATTGCCTGAAGATAAACCCCCTTTTATTTGTCCTTGTAGATTACTGGGAATAATGGATGATAAGATTGGAAATGAGCTAGAACAGCTGGAGAACAGTAGTCAAATCTAGGATGGACAAAAAGAGCTGATTCAGAGGTCTTACAATTTGGGAAAGACCAGAAGAGGAGGGGGTTTGAGTATAAATGAAGAGTTAAATGTCTTAGACAGTTACTGAATTCTTTTTTTGTAATGATGCTACAGTCATAGAAAATATATAAATGACTGGGTGTGATTGTGTTCCAATGAAACTTCAATTACAAAAACACATGGTGAGCCAGGTTTGACTGGCAGGGTGTAGTTTGCCAACATCAGCTTAGATGATCCAGAATCACCCTTATAGAAATATCCTCCTACACGGTCCAGGAATATACAGTTTTCCCCTGCCCTTCCTTCTCTATGTTAAGCTCTTTTATTACTAAGCTTCAACACTGTAGGTTGGGATTTCTTTAACTCCCTTTTATCTTGGCTCCCTTTCAGGATTATTTCTTCCAACTTTTTTCCTTTATGATCTAGAACAGGGGTTGGCTAAGTTTTTCTGTCATCAGGAATATTTCAGATTTTGGGGGCCATAGGTCTCTGTTGCAACTACTCATCTCTACCACTGTAGCACAAAAGTAGCTACAGGGATTATGAAAAAGAATGGGCACGGTTGTACTGTAATAAAACTTTACCTACAAAAACAGGCAGTGGGCCAGTTTTGGCTCTCATGCTGCAGTTTTACCAACTACTGGTCTAGAAGGGATGGTGATTATTCTTGAAATCCTATCCGATAGCCTAGCTACTACCTTGCATTTGCTTTTTGCATTATACTAATTGGAGATCACCTGTGCCCTACAGGTCACTGCAAATAGTAGTCCCTCAGGCATCTGGAGGTCTTGTGTCCTGTGGCTAACAGCACTAATTTGTGGTTGTCTGTGCCCTCTGAATCCCTCATAGAACTAAGGCCTGGAAACATGCTGTTGATCTCACAGTCCCCAGGCTCAAAATCCTCTGAGAAGGCTGCTTTTAAGCCTACCAGTTTTCATATCCCCTGTTCCTGGAGTGAAATTTCTGCCAATCTAATTATGAGGTGATAGCAATTAGCAGGAATTAGCACCCATCATGTAAAAGTTCAGGTTTCTTTCACTGAAACTATTTCATATCCAAAGCATTGGCAGCCCTTTACCAAAACAGTCTAATCTCCTTTTGCACCAGAGGTAATGAGCATCCTTGGATGACTGAAGCCACTGTTGGCAACGGGCAGTTGGGTAGAGCAAATGACTGAGAAGAGAAACTAGAGCAGGGCAAGGGGATCCCTGTAAGACAATGAGTCTGAATGACTGTTCCATCTAAAAGAGAGTGGAAGTCTCCTAAGCATATCCATTGCTTATGTAAAACCACATTTCCTACTTGACTCTAGAATGAGTGCCAGGTTTTCAAATGCATAGAATTCTTATTTTACTGAAATTTTAGAGTAATTGAAAAATGGAATTCTATGTCTTTGCCAAATCTCAAGTCAAGGAACAATTTACTCTAGATGTCCTGTGGCCAGATTTCTTGTCCTGGTTGTGCTAGAATACCCGGGACTTTCATTTCTCTTGTGTAAAGCAAGTGACTCTCACTGGACAATTACTCTTTTTTTTTTTTTTTGCGGTACGCGGGCCTCTCACTGTTGTGGCCTCTCCCGTTGCGGAGCACAGGCTCCGGACGCGCAGGCTCAGCGGCCATGGCTCACGGGCCCAGCCGCTCCGCGGCATATGGGATCCTCCCAGACCGGGGCACGAACCCGTATCCCCTGCATCGGCAGGTGGACTCTCAACCACTGCGCCACCAGGGAGGCCCGACAATTACTCTTTTTAATCAACATTTTTTCCAATCAAAAGAGAAAACATGAAAACCACAGAAAACTGTAGGTAATTGAACTAAAACCACAGAGAATTGTACTGTTCAGTCATGGCCATTAACAGCATTTGGGCTCTTTCCCTATTCCTATGCCTATTTTCACAGTCATTATGTCAAACTGTAGAAAATGCTGGGACCTGTTTTCCACTCAAGCATTTTCCCATGGCAGTAGACAATTGTTAAGGACTCTTCTTGCTCTTTTTTTTTTTTTTTTTTTTTGTGGAACTCAGGCCTCTCACTGTTGTGGCCTCTCCCACTGCGGAGTACAGGCTCCAGACACGCAGGCCCAGCGGGCACGGCTCACGGGCCTAGCCGCTCCACAGTATGCGGGAACCTCCCGGACTGGGGCACGAACCCGCGTCCCCTGCATCGGCAGGCGGACTCCCAACCACTGCGCCACCAGGGAAGCCTCTTCTTGCTCTTTGATTTCAGGTATGTTTGGTTTCTTATGGTCCATGTAAAATAGACCATCAAAAATCATGGTAAATAACATTTGATTTTTTAACCAATAAAGAAGTCAATATAAAGTTTTTCATAGAAAATAAATGTAAGAATTGTAAAAATAAATTCTTTATAAACTTAGAAAGAATTATTACAATCCTTTATTTACCCTTGTTGGCCCTTGATTGGATTGTACCCTAAAGAACGGTCCAGTGTGGTAAATTAAAGAACCAATTATACCATTCCTTTCTCCCCCAGGAGACGCATATGGTCCCTAAGGGCAGAAGTCAGATTTTATGAAAATTACTGGAGATGAACAAATATAATGTTTTTTAAAAAACAGAAAACTCCTCTGAATTAAGGAGTTTAGAGTATAACTTTTAGTACCCAGTAAAAAAATGAAGCAATATTGATGCCATATCGAAAAGAATGAAGATGGCTGACTTTGAGAATGAATTATGGCAGGCCATTGTAAAGCAATTATACTCCAATAAAGATGTAAAAAAAATTATACTAGGTTTTGCAGACATGGATAAAAAACCAGTATCTAGAGACCAATAAAGCAACATTGGAAATTTGGACGTTGGCCAAATATTGGATGCGCACCTCCTCATACAAGGTATTGGCCCTTGGCACATAGCACCCCAGGAAAACCTAAACACTGTTGTTGCCTGCAGGGACTCACACCTGACTTGCACAGGGGAGGGGTGACCCTTGGACACAAGTAAATATAAGGTGAGGGGCAAAGTGGTAGGTATCCTTGCAGAGAGGCATCTGAGGTGTTATAGGAATTTCTTTCTTCTCTTGACCTGGAGCAGTGTTCCAGGGGATCCTTCCACACCAGGAAAGAATCCTTGGGCTGAGCAGTGTTATGTATCAACACAGAACATGCAGTAGCAGTAGGTTTTTCCTTTCCATTTCGTAGAGACCTGAAGTGAATTCCAAATGTAACTCAAAAGCAGCAGCACCTTTAGTAAATGGGGAGAGGAACACTCCAAAGTCCATTTATTAAAACGGCCAGGGAAGGAGTGGAATCGCACCTGCCAGGTGATACAGTATCAAAGGTTTTAAAGTTGCAAAGTGAAATCATTTCAAACCCTCCAGGATTAGGTCCCAGAGATGCAATTAGAAGGCTGTTCACATGAAAGAGTTCAGTAGTATTTACAAGAACAGGCCCAAGGTAAAGAGTTTATTTCTAGATTATTAACGCTAAAGTTGCTTTCCTCCTTAATTAATTCTCTATCTTTGGAAACATAAAAGATTTCATTGCCTTCTTGGCAACTTTTGGTTCTAAATGGCCTGGGAATCCAACATGTGGGTCTAAGTGGTACCAAATGCCAGGATGAAAGGCCAGCAAATCTTCAGTAGTCACCTGGATGATTCTAAATATCTGGATGGATGATAAAACGTGTATTAATTTGGTGCCAACATCACTACCTTGGGGCAGCATACCTTGACTCCTCAGGAAGAAATCTGGTTCCTTTTCTTATGTTCACACTTACGCCTCTATATTTTTATTATCTGTTCACTCGTGTGTCTCCAGCTCTGGGTCTAATTTTGGGAGGAGAGACACTGTCCTTCCTGCCCACTGTTGTTTCCTTTCCACCATATGTAGCACAGGGTGTGGAATGTTACTATACACCCACAGATATTAGATAACTGAAAGAACACTTGGGCAACCTGTGGTGGGCCGTCACTAATGGAATGTTCTATGATGAAGGCAGTAGGGAAAGGGCTCTGTCAAGGGTCGGCCAATACTTGCAGATTTGTCTAAGTGGGCACTGGCACAAAGGCTAGAGCTGTACCAATGTACGAGGTTTCTTCCTCATGTCAGTTGATGAAGGTCAGGAATGGGGCTGGGGAAGCCGGTGTGATATTCTGATACCATTTTCATACCCAAATGAGGACCTTGGAGCCCATCTGATACAGTGACCACATTTTATTTTATTTTATTATTAAAATTTTTTTTTGGCTGTGTTGGGTCTTTGTTGCTGCACGCAGGCTTTCTCTAGTTGCGGCGAGTGAGGACTTCTCCTGTTGTGGAGCACAGGCTCTAGGCACACAGACTTCAGTAGTTGTAGCACACGGGCTTCAGTAGTTGTGGCACGTGGGCTCAGTAGTTGTGGCTTTCATGCTATAGAGTGCAGGCTCAGTAGTTATGGCACACAGGCTTGGTTGCTCCGTGGCATGTGGGATCTTCCCAGACCAGGGATCGAACCCATGTCCCCTGCATCAGCAGGTGGATTCTTAACCCCTGAGCCACCAGGGAATTCCCTGCCCACATTTTAAAGATGGAGAAATTGCAGCCCAGAAAGGAATAGAGTCTGCCCCTAAGGCGCTAGCTAGCAGAGGAGACTTTCATACCTGTATCTCCAGATGTCCTGGTCAGTGCTCTTCCCTCTGGAATCAGCTGCCTCTCCCAAGAGCTCTGAAACTCAACAGTTTCAATGGCAGCTCCACAAAGGAAGTAGTTACATGGTCTTAGGAGAGGGTTTCCCCCTTTTCTGATGTCAATTTCCCGATTGGGAAATTGGCCTTATAACATGTGACTCCTGGGGCCATTGTGAGCTGGCCTTAGAGGAAAGAGTGCGTGTGATGGTCCTGGCAGAGTGCCTGTTACGTAATTGGTTCTCAACTCTTAACTCCCTTCTCTTCACCCCTTGCACATGAGGTCTTCCAAGACAAACAGAGGTGAAGAGTGTCCTTAGTGGTTCCAAGGGTCAGCTTTGCTGGGGGTTTGACTGCTCTGACCCATCTCATGCCTCAGGAAGCAAATTCAGAACTCAACCTGGCTTTGATGTGGTCTTGCTCTTAAGAGACTCTCCCAGCTCACTCCTAACATCCCCCAAGGAAATACAGACTTTCTAATTTTCCTAGTAAAATGAATGAAAGATGCTTTTGGGGAATAAAGTGATTTCTTTTTAGCTCCACTTGTTTACTTTTCCATAAGCTCCCAAGATGGCTTACATGTTAGCTGTTAATCACACCATCTGTTCAAACAGTACTTCAGTAAATTATTTGATTCATACTTTTTCTTCTAAAAGAATCTTTTAAAAGACAGTGTTTATGTCTGTTATCCTTCATTTGGCAATGTAGCATGAGCTATTTTAATGTTGCTATCATTGTAAACACATATTGAATTCTCCATTTCTTAACTGCGCAGAAAATAGGACAACTTCTCTGCATTTGTTCCACTTGACTCTAGGCTTAGGGATGAAAGAGCACTATTAGACAGAGAGTTTATATTTCTAAAAAGAAAAAAAAAAGATGAAGACACAAAGTTCCAGCCGATATTTTTCTGAAAGCTTGAATTTAGTGACAATGAGTAGGTTCCATCCACTTGAGACTTTTCAGGCCAAGCAGCTATGAACAGAGTGTCCTTAGTGGTTGGGAAGGGTCAGCTATACTGCAATCCTGGCTGGTCAGACTCATCTCATCTCTCAGGAGGCCAAGTTGCCACTGAGGGACACCTGGAAGAAGGACCTCAGTCCCACCCAACAAAAGCTTGGGTGGTGCAAGCCCTGAGGAGGAGGTAAATGGGCTGTTGATGCTTCTGAAGAAGAGAGAGTCCCTTGAATTAGTAGAGTGAGAAGGATACAAGCGTAGAGGGAGACTTCTTATTGTTGCAGCCTCTTCTTTGGATCTCTGGAGGCCCCATTTTCATGAGAGCCTCTGGGGAAGTTCATACAGCAAAGGGTATGTCCTAGTGCTGGCTCATATGGATGTCATTGTCTCTTGCTTTCTAAGACCTGCAACCACATGGAAAGAGTGCTACATTGTAGTCATGTACAAAGTATAAGAGATGTACAAAATAGGCATATATAGATTTGTGTGTGGGAGCACTGATAAAGAAGGGATTCGCTTTCCAGGCCTAGAGATAAAAGGTAAATGAAGAAGGCTCATATTAAAGGAGACAGTTTTGTTGGGTTTCAAGGGTTGGATAGCTTACTAGTTCAGTATACAAACATTTTACAGAGACCACATGAATCCTATGCACAGAATTGTAAAAGAATAAAGTCTTTATGGGAATGGTAATCAGTTTGTGTGGTTGGATTAGCAAGTCAGGACACCCATGTGAGCTGGGTCCAGATCTCAGAAAGTCTTAAATGTCACACTGATGAATCTAGCTTTTTGCCTCCATGTGACTAAATATCATTGAGGATTTTTAAACGAGAGAGTGACATGCTCTGACATGTCTCGGAAAGATGGGTGACACTATAGTGTAGAGCCTAGTTGCAGTGGGTTGTTGAGGAGACCATGTCTGAAGTCATTGCAATAGTCAAAGCAAGAAATGATGAGTGCT
Source organism: Mesoplodon densirostris (assembly GCF_025265405.1). Taxonomy (NCBI): domain Eukaryota; kingdom Metazoa; phylum Chordata; class Mammalia; order Artiodactyla; family Ziphiidae; genus Mesoplodon; species Mesoplodon densirostris. Next base: position 22,266,293 of record NC_082681.1, read on the forward strand.
GGAATTAAGAGGGAGACAGTGGATGAAAGACTAGGGATGAACTTGAGATTTATCACAGAAGTAGAATAGGCAAAGCTTCAAAGATGATTGGATTGTGTAGTGAGGGAGGAGGAAGATTATAGGCTGTCTCTCAGATGGATGGTGGCACCATTAAATGACATCCAGAAAACAAGAGGAAGGGGAGATTTTTGGGGAAATATGAAGCTTTCTGGTTTGGAATGGTTCCATTTGGGTTGTCTGTGGAGCTTTGAGGTAGATACATGTCCATTTTTCGAGAACACATGTGACTGGAGCTCAGAAGAGATGTCTGAGCTATAAATAGAGCTTTGGCAGTTATTACTCTAGATAATGATTTGTGACAGTGTTCATGAGTTTGAACTTACCCTTACTAATATCTTCTGCTCTAGTTGTCTTGTAGAAGTCATGTTTCACCCGTACCGTGGTATATCCTCTCCCTTTATGGTTTGGGGTAGAGAATGAAATCAATATAAAGCAATAATCTCCAAGTATACAATGAATAATAAGAAATTGGTATGTAGGCAGTAAAGGAATGAACAGTACAGTTAGGATTGAAATGTTGTAAATATCCATGTACCATACATATATAGAGAGGTATAATTAGTTAGGCATGTTGAGTATTGAAACACTGTGGGGTAAGGCTTAGTTATTTTCAAATGGACATGACAAACTGGCAGGGACCATGTATCAGTCAGAATCAGTTTCAGCTTCAGGGGACAGAAAACTTAATATATAGTGGTTAAAAAATGGATAATTTTTTGTACCTCACATAATAGATAACTGAAGATGAGAAGTCCAGAAAAGCTATGGTAGTTCTACAATATTTATGGACTTGCATTCCTTCCAGCTAAATATTCTGCCCTCATTCTCATAGAGCAAGAAGCTTGGTAGAACTCTAGATATCATATTTACATTCTAAACATCCGGATAGAGGAAGAGGAAAATAAGGAGGACTCATTTTCTCCTTTTTAGGGCTTTCTAAAAATATACCACAGTATTTTTACTTATATTTCATTGATAAGAATTTTGTCACCTAGAATCAGGGGAAGTTGGGAGTTGTAGTTTTTTGTTTGTTTGTTTTTTAGCTACATATGTTGCTACCTAAATAAAATTCTGTGATCTATTACCAAAGAAGATTGGGAGAATGGATAATGGCATAGATAACTAGCAATCCCTGCCATAGGACATAATCTCAATTTGGACCCATTTGGTATAAAGAAAACCTAAAAGAAAGTACCACCTAGAAGATCCATGGGAAGACTTCCAGTCTAACAAGTGGAACATAACATTTTGAGGGGTAGCCCAGGCAAACACTTGACATCAGAGAGATCCAACATGAGTTACCAGGTATAACCTCACAGGTACTTAGAGAAGAGTAAAGAAAATGCAGGAACAAGTAATGTTTGGAAAGTAAACCGATCAAGTGTGTACATCAGGGGGGTCCATCAATAGGTAGAAGGATCCCAGTCACAATATCCCATTTCAGGTATAGGATGCTAATCCATGGGTGATGGTGATGTTGAAGGACATTGACAAAAGCACAGCAAGATCTCAGTCTTAGAAGGAATGGGCTGCTAAGCAAAGGTTCAAGGCAGAGACATAGATCCAGAACTGAGACACAAAGTAAGAGGGGAATAGCAAAAAGATAGACTGGTTGTTGGGTCCCCAAGAAGGACCTTAGAAACATGCTTCCCCAAATTTTGGATTTCACATATTAGTGCATAATTTTTTGAGTGAGTTTGCCATAATGTTGCCAACTTTTTATTTCCCAAGTAAATATATATTAAAAACAAAGCAACTAACTAGGCACAATTTATAGACCGTGTTATTTCATTTAAAAGACAGGTAAAAAATAGGAGATAAATTCAAAGCAAAGAACAGTCCTTGTTGAAAATTCAAAATGTACAGAAGAATAGATAATAAAAAGGCTCCCACTTACCCCTGTCCCTTCATCACCCACCTTCCCTCTCTGGAGGCAGCCATTGTTATCTGCCCCTTAGACATCCTTCCAGAGATGTTCTTTGTATAAACAAGCAAATACCTGTCTGTGTACACCATTCTATACATACATTTTTCAACTAAAAAGGATATCTTTAAAACCATTCCATGTCAATACATAAAGAGATTCCTAATTCTTTTCATGTCTGCATAGTAGTCCATTGTATAGGTTTACCAAGTTTGCTTAATAGCCATTTATTAATGGACATTTGATTATTTTTAACCTTTTGCTATTATGAGCAGTGCTTCAGTAAACTGGCTTAGAACACTCTTTGAAATGAATCTAGTTATGAACAGCTCATTACTTTGCTTTCATTTCTTTTCATTTCAACATAGACTGGTAAAAATTTTACCACTACCAGCACCATTTTATGTACTGGTCTTTGACAAACACTTTTCCGCTACATCCTTGAAGTCATTCAGGCTTGTGAAATGGGCCATTTGCTTTTGGCTGTCAGGTACCTCCTTTATAAAGTAGAATCCATCCGAAAACTTGGTCTATCTCACTAAGCGGGTACTGAGTTTATGTTTCCAGCTGATTTTTTTCATACTGTTTTCCCCATGGTGAAATGTTCTTCCCATTTGGTTTTGCCTATTGTTATTTGTAACCAAACACAGAAATTTGATATGGCTAGACATGGGCTAATTAAGGATGCTAGATGTATCAACAAAAGGACAAGATTCTGAATACTATTCAGGCATTTGGGTGGATCTGGCACAGGGAGACAAGAACATCCTCAGGTGTTGGGATATATTAGCATCTCTTTTGTACATCTTGGCTTCACCTGTATATTATTTTACCTGTCATTATGACAATCAGCTGTGTGGATTCCAACATACTTCATGCAGGTGCAACCTGACAATACCTCATGCACTCTTTGTACGCCTCTCAACTCCTGGGCTGGGATTTACCAGTGAACATTACTATAAGACCATCACTGATGCCTATATATCTACAATCTGAAAGCATGAATGACTGATGAATGAACCTTTTATCCACTGGGAGATAGGAGATGGTGGCTAAATTCATCCATCTTGTTTTCACCCATGAATAAGGTTGAGTTTATACAACTTCTTGAAAAATCCAATGAGATTAAGCAAGCAGTCTCACTTAGCTGAGGTCAGCTCAGTAACACATCCTTGAATTGGCTTTCCTTGTTTCTTTGATTCATTATCCATGTCCCTCATTCTTATTCTCTGGAATTGTACTCCCAATACAACAACTGCACATAAATACTGTGCCTCAAATCAGGGTAGTGGTATGAGATAAGACCTTGTATATAAGATATGATTTAGGCAAGCATGGCCGAAACAAACAATAGAGGATACAGATCAGCAGTCAGAATCAGGGATTTAGTGGTAATGAAAGCTTATCCAGACATGTATATGGGACCTGGTGATCAGAAATTCATTGTTATGGGTACTGGGTACTGTATTCAGTAGACTATGCATGTAATCATCACTCAGGAATTTTAATATCATAAAGTTGTTCTCCAGGTCAGGTAGGATTCTAGTTTCTGGAAGGATGGAGGGAACACTGCTTGCAAGAGTAAGACTACTCATGAGTCCTAGAGGACCTAGAGTGCTAGGCGTTTGACCATGACCCAAAGATTTAATTGGAAAAAAGGTAATGGAGGTCAACTGATGCACTGGGTCAAGTATGGAATAGAAGCTGTATGTCCTGATATTGAATCACAAAAGTATTTAGAGTTTCCTGCATAACCCTTGCCTAAGTTCAAGCTTGAAATTGGAGTGGGGCTTAGTATGTAGGCAGGAGGGCAAAGTAAAACTCGCTATGTGGAAAGAAGTGTTTCAAAGACCAAAGACTGGGAATGACACAGAAATTGACAGGAAAGTCAGCATTTCTACACTTGATGACCCTGGTAGGTGGAGTGAAACAAGTAATATACTCCTAATACAGACCCCATGCTTCTTGGTTTAGCATTTCACTCTATGACACATTAATTTCTTCACCTATTTGATGAGAAAGCTTGAACATGTCACCAAAATGAGTGATGATCAGGAGTTCACCTTCAACAATTTACTTTAAGACACACTGTTAAATGTACAATAGAAGCTACACTGGATTTTTAGTCAAGATACCTGACTGTAAATTGTGCCCTTAGTGAGTCATCTGACTTCTCTGATTCTCTTTTCTATTCTGAAAAAAAGGCTACTATTTTTGCCTTATCTACCTCATAGACTTGCTATGAGTATTAAATATGATAATATATGTGAAAACAATGTGTAAATGTTATGCAAATGCTATTTATTATTATAAGAAATTATCTTTAGTGCTTAGGAGAATAAAGCTCTTTATATGATTTGCCTTAAATTTTGCATATGATACAAATGCAGTAACGTTGGCTTCAGGGTGGATGAATTTCTTATTTATGATGTTAGGTTCCTGGGCCACTGCTCTGTCCTTTCCAGTCTAATGCCAAAAATATAGCTTACAAACCCCGTCTATGCAGCAAATGTCTCATTATCCTCTGAGGAAGTCTCAGTTTAGATGTCATTTTGTAAACAACATCATTAAAGATTAAGAAAAGCATCACTGAGTCATTGTCATGTAAGCTGTAGAGTCCTGAATGATATCTAAGGCAGAAATGTGTTCTCTGTGAAAAACTTTTTCTTTATTCTCAGTGTTATAGGAAAGCATAAGAATTATAAAACAAAGTGTCTAAATGTTTAACGATTTCTCTGTGACGTTATGCATGTAAATTTTCTCTCCACTATCCCCATTCAAGTGTTACTTGATATCCACATTACCATATCAGTGTTGCCAATTCTAGATGGAATTATCTGCACTCTTGATACTCAAATGTGTGGTCTATACACTAGCAGTGTTAGAATCACCTGGGAGCTTGCTAGAAATCCAGAATTTCAGATTCTAACCCTGACCTGTTGAATCAGAATCTGCATTTCATCAAAATTCCCCAGGTGATTCATAAAGTTTGAAAACCAGGGGTCTACACTAACCTGTTCTTTTGAGTCAACTCACTTCAATCTTCTTAACTTTTTAGGCTCTGTTCCTGTGCCCCACTCTGCTTTGCTTTGGGATCCTTACATCAATCCCTGACCCTAGCCCTATGGACATGCCTTTCTTTATAGTATATGTGTTCTCCCAAGTGTCTGAAATTCCACTTTTTCTTATGCACATTGGTTTGACTCACCAACTTGTCCCAGTTGCTTTTAGTATATAAATATATACTACATATATTGAAGCTCTACTTCCTTACAACCTAATTCCACACCCTTACCCATTCAACTCAGCCAGTACTGAATAGGCCAGGCCAACTCCTTAGGAAGGAAGGGAGTTGGAGAAAGTTAGTTTGGCAGTACCATAGAAGTTGCCTAGATTAGACAGTGTATGCACATCTGAGTCTTGTTAAAGTTCTTATTCCTCTAGTCTTAGTTTTTCAGTAGTCATCTGGTCCTTTTCATGGTATAAGCTTCTGGAAGATAAACAGATTTCTACCTTTACTTCCTGGACTCTCATTTCTGTATGTAGGCAGGGATGTACTAGGGTAGGCAAAAAAAAAAGCAATGGCTGATCCAAAAGTTATTCTGATCTGGCTCTGGAAATTACAAACTTGTTGTAGCAAACATATCAAGATAAATGGCATACCAGGGAGAATGTGGAGAGCGTGCCTTCCTGCCACATCCTTTTATTCCATCAGGTGAACACCATGGCTACCTAGCTGCTTCAGAGCTAGTGTGTGAAATTTGTTGCTATTAGTGAGTTAGCAACACAATTTTTTTGTGGCAATCTCTTCTTTGGGAAGGGACAGTTTATAAGCAAGAGTATACTGTATAGTTTGTATATAAGAGACCAGTTCTCTTCCATATGTGGAACCACAGAGACTGGACTGTCCACTGTACCCCAAGATCTAGCACCTGCTTTTTCTAATGATTATAATCAGTGAGAAATAAGTTCATAAACTGGAGAACTATCAAGATCCATTTTCTTAAAGATGAAACTGTCATGGAAAAGAGTCCTTTAAAAACAACTGACTCCCATTTGATTGGGTCTGAGATAGGTTCATCTTTTATTCAATTCTTCTTTGTGGACAATTGTGAAAGAGCAAAAGACTGGTGACTCATTGACAGAGATGCAGGACAAGATATCTAAGGCCATCAGACCATTATCCTTCCTTTGACCACCTTCATTAGGGCATCTTTCACATCCTTGTTCCTCAGAATGTAAATGAGTGGGTTCTGCATGGGTTTTACTGCCCCGTACAACAGTGTAATGATATTATCCTCATTCTGGGAAGATTGAGAGTGTGGGCGCATATACACTGATTGTTCTCCCATAGTAAATTATGACCACAGTCAAGTGGGAGCCACAGGTAGAAAAGGCCTTGTGTCTGGACTCTACAGAGTGGATCTTCAGGACAGCCACAGCAATACGGAACTAAGAGAGCACAATGAGCCCAAAAGGCAGGAACAGTACTACTACACCACTAGCAAACATTAGGATCTCCTTTACTAGTAAAAGAGAGCAAGTGAGTTTGGAGATTACTTGTAGCTCACATGTAAAATGGTTAACTACATTGTGGCCACAAAATTGGATTGGTGTGACTAGGACAGGAATCACAGCCATTAAGAAAGCACTGGCCCAAACTCCTGCCACCATCCAGATACAAACCTTGTTGCGCAGGCGTTCTGAGATGGCAATAAATCTGTCATGGCCATAACAGTAAGAAGGAAACACTCCATCACTCCCAAGTAAAGAGAGATCGTCATTTGGAAAAAGTAGTCACTATAGGATATAGTGGGAAAGTCCTTCCAGCAGTTCACCAGAACCATGGGTGTGGAGCTTGTAGACTAGCAGATATCTAAGAAGGATAATTGGCTGAGAAAGAAGTACATGGGGGGTGTGAAGATGTGAATCAATCCAGATAATGACAGTGATGAGAATATACCCACCAAGGTGACAGATTAGATTAACAACATTGCCCAGAAGAAGGAGCTGAGATGCAGGCTGTCTGGAGAGCCCCATCAGAATGAATTCCATCACATTTGGATTATTTTCTTCCGTTGGGGAAATCATCATCCTTTCTATGAAGAGAAAAAGGAGGAAAGTATGACAAACGTGATGTAATCCTAAGAAGGCACTGGGAAAAGGGCAAGGCTGAATGATGAGGAAGAACTTCACTTCACCAGAGGGAGAAAAAAAATACAGTTTATGCCACTCTATAATCCTTTGGATCTTCTCATAGCTGTGGTTAGGTCAATGAGGCCGTGTTTTTAGCTCCTCATCCTCTCACTCAGCATTCAAACCTGAAGACGCAGAACCACACCCTCCTTATAATTTGTATTACAAGGGAGTATTTTGTATAGAGATTTGTTTTGGGTGGCTATCCTTGATTTCATGTCTGTAATGAGTGTTTTCATGGTGAAGTGCAGCTCTTCAAAGGAACTTCTGTACTTACTAAGGCATTTACTTGGCCCAGAATGATGATAGAAGCCATCAGACACAAGGGCAGGCATCTCAAACCCTAAACAGAACATTTCCCTTGTCTTTGCCTAGGTAACAAAATCAAAATTATTTTGCTTACAGTCAGATTTCAGGTCTTGAACATCTCTTGTCTTTTTTTTAAACATTTTTTATTGGAGTATAATTGCTTTACAATGGTGTGTTGGTTTCTACTGTATAACAAAGTGAATCAGCTATACGAATACCTATATCCCTATATCTCCTCCCTCTTGTATCTCCCTCCCACCCTCCCTATCCCACCCCTCTAGGTGGTCACAAAGCACCGAGCTGATCTCCCTGGGCTATGCAGCTGCTTCCCACAAGCTATCTATTTTACATTTGGTAGTGTGTATATGTCCATGCCACTCTCTCACTTGGTCCCATCTCACCCTTCCCCCTCCCCAAGTCCTCAAGTCCATTCTCTACATCTGCATCTTTATTCCTGTCCTGCCCCTAGGTTCATCAGAACCACTTTTTAAGTTTTAGATTGCATATATATGTGTTAACATACGGTATTTGTTTTTCTCTTTCTGACTTACCTCTCTCTGTATGACAGACTCTAGGTCCATCCACCTCACTACAAATAACTCAATTTTGTTTCTTTTTATGGCTGCATCTCTTGTCTTTAGAGAAAAACTTCTTAGGTACAAGAGGGTAAAATATACAGTAGAAATTAAAGATCTGATAATAGAATTCAAGGAACTTGAAGAAGGACTTGATCATGAAGAGAAGTCGAGAATGTGCCAAGGGCAGCTCTGTGCCAATTTTGGGTTTTGCTTTTTGTGAAATTGCATGCAACTCTTACCCAGGATAATTGTATTCTCCTGTAGCTGAGTTATAACTGAAAGAACCAGAGTAAATCATAGGAAAGAATACTGAAGTAAGGGCATTTTAGTTTTGGTTTGACTATTTACTTGCTGTGTGACCCAACTGAGCTGCAGTTTCATTACCTATAGAATGAGGAAAAATATATGCCTTTCCTATGTCACAGAAATATTAATTCCCAACAAGATAATGGATTGGGGAATGCTGTGAAAATTATAAATGTATGAAAACATAAGTGATTATTGTTTCTGGAAGAAGGAATACAACCAAGATGTCCCCTTATCCAACCTTCTTGTCTCTTTTCAAGGTGTAAGGGAGCCTAGGAATTCAGTAGTTGCATTTATAAACACCTTACGTATAGGAAGCTTTTTCCTACTGAGGATAACTGACTCAACTCCCACATATCAGTCAGGGGCCATACATAAGTAAAAAGTAAGTTCAAAATTTTGAATGGTTTTGTTTGTGAAGAAAAGAAGATGATTTTAAAATGTTCAATCTAACTTTTTCTTTGTGAACTTAAATACACTTATTTTAAAATTTATTTATTTATTGAAATATAGTTGATTTACAATATTATATTAGTTGCAGGTGTACAACATAGTGATTCAATATTTTTATAGCTTATACTCCATTTAAAGTTACTAGAAAACAATGGTTATATTTCCCTGTGCTGTACAATATATCCTTGTTGTTTATCTATTTTATACACAGTAGTTTGTATCTCTTAATCCCGTACCATTATCTTGCTCCTCTCTCCTTCCCTCTCTCCACTGGTAACCACCAGCTTGTTCTCTATATCTGTGAGTCTGCTTCTCTTTTGTTATATACATTCATTTTATTTGTTAGATTCCACATATCAGTGATAACAGAGTATTTGTCTTTCTCTGTCTGACTTATTTCACTAAGCCTAATATCCTCTAGGTCCGTCCAAGTTGTTACAAATTGCAGAATTTCATTCTTTTTGTTGGATGATTAATATTCCATTGTATGTATATACCACGTCTTTATCTATTCGTCTGTTGATGTACACTTAAGTTGCTTCCATTATTTACAGTCTAGGATACTGTAAATAATGCTGCTATGAACACTGGGGTGCATGTATCTTCTCAGATTAGTGTTTTCATAAAAACACCTATTTTTTTAAAAGAGGAAGCTTAATCCTCCTTTATATAACACTTGATGCACAAAAAACGTAATTTATATTTTATTTTTTTAACATCTTTATTGGAGTATAATTGCTTTACAATGGTGTGTTAGTTTCTGCTTTATAAAAAAGTGAATCAGTTATACATATACATGTGTTCCCATATCTCTTCCCTCTTGCGTCTCCCTCCCTCCCACCCTCCCTATCCCACCCCTCTAGGTGGTCACAAAGCACCAAGCTGATCTCCCTGTGCTATGCAGCTGCTTTCCGCAAGCTATCTGTTTTACTTTTGGTAGTGTATATATGTCCATGCCACTCTCTCACTTTGTCCCTGCTTACCCTTCCCCCTCCCCATATCCTCAAGTCCATTTTCTAGTAGGTTTGTGTCTTTATTCCCGTCTTAGCTCTAGGTTCTTCATGACATTTTTTTTTTTAGATTCCATATATATGTGTTAGCATACTGTATTTGTCTTTCTCTTTCTGACTCACTTCACTCTGTATGACAGACTCTAGGTCCATCCACCTCACTACAAATAACTCAATTTCGTTTCTTTTTATGGCTGAGGAATATTCCATTGTATATATGTGCCACATCTTCTTTATCCATTCATCTGATGATGGACACTTAGGTTGCTTCCATCTCCTGGCTATTGTAAATAGAGCTGCAATGAACATTTTGGTACATGACTCTTTTTGAATTATGGTTTTCTCAGTGTATATGCCCAGTAGTGGGATTGCTGGGTCATATGGTAGTTCTATTTGTAGTAAAAAACGTAATTTTAAATACACATTAATCTAAGTTGTTTGCATAGCTAGAAATGTGGTTTTCTAACTCTCCTAAATACTGATATCTATATTTACATTTATGCATATTATTAAAAGTAAGGCCAGTTTATTCAATAACTTGGTGAAACTAAGGATATTAAACATAAAACTAATGTTAAGTTTGTAGTTCAGGATAATGACTGAGAGATAGGAAGTGAGAGATGAAAATGAGGAATGGAGAAAAGAAGGCAGAGAGAAGAGAGAACATCAATATCAAGAATGAGGTATAGAAGAGAATAATTTTGTTGTGATATAGGAGAGTAGACCTAGAACTGGAAGACAGTTAAAGAGAGGCAGATTTCAGCTGAGTAGGAGGACAGATTTTCTGTCTAGATCAGCGATCCCCAACCATTTTGGCACCAGGGACCAGTTTCGTGGAAGGCAATTTTTCCACGGACTGGTGGGTGGGGGATGGTTTCGGGATGATTCAAGTGCGTTACATTTATTGTGCACTTTATTTCTATTAATATTACATTGTAATATATAATGAAATAATTATACAACTCACCATAATGCAGAAACAGTGGAAGCCCTGAGCTTGTTTTCCTGCAACTGGATGGTCCCATCTGGGGGTGATGGGAGACAGTGACACCCGAAGTGTGTTGCTTATGTCCAGTCTTCTCCATGATCTCGTTTTGGTTGCTGTCACTGCAGAAAACCCTGCTTCACACAGATAGGATGCTGGAAATGGAAGCAGGCTTTTCAGTGCCTTTGTGGCAATCTCAGGATATTCCACCTTGACTTTAATCCAGAACGTATGGAGATTTGAATTTGTCTCAAACATACTTTTAAGGTCACAGTCATTTGCGATCTCAAGCAGTTGATCCTCTTCTAGCGTGGACAAAGTCGATTCACCTGGCTTATTCACAAATGGGTCACAGATCCATTCCTTCCCAGTTCGGGGGTCTTTTGTGGTTGGGAAGTAGTGCTCAAACTCTTGAAAGCTGAGATAGGTGATCGTGCACCAGCTGGGAGAAAGAAGGCCCTGGCTCAGTCTCTTCCAAAATCTCTGCTAATGTTTGAAACATGTCAAAAATCCCAATGTTCATTCATCGCCCCCATAATTCCAGTTTGGCTTTGAATGCAGCCCCTTTATCTGCAGACTTGAACACAGTTGTAGTTCTTCCCTGAAGTGACAGATTGAGTTCATTGAACAGGTTGAATATGTCACACAAGTAAGCAGGTTTTGCGACCCATTCTGTGTCACTGAAATGTGCTGCCAGTGGTGACTGTTTTTCTAAAAGAAATCTGTGCAGTGGCTCTTGTAACTCAAAAACTCTGGCCAGTCATCTACCTTTAGAAAGCCATCTTACTTTTGCGAATAAGAGATGACATGTGTGCTCTGCGTCCATCTCCTCACAGGGCTACACAAACAGATGTGAGTTAAGGGCATGTACTTTAATGTGGCTGATAATTTTAATCACATCCTCCAAAATGTTGTTAAGTTCAGTTGACATTTTTCAGCTAGCCAGCATTTCTCTGTGGATGACACAGTGCATAGACCCACATTCAGAAGCGACCTTTTTGACCTGAGTAGTGAAACCAGAAAGCCGTCCAGTCATGGCAGCCGCTCTGTCCATGAACATACCGATACAAAATGACTAATTCAGTTATCCTGATATGTAATCATTCAAAGACTTTAATAGGTCTGTAGCTGTGGTGTTGGTTGGCAACAAAAGTGCACATAACATATCCTCATGCACATCCTCCTGAAAAATATATCACACAAAAACAAGCATTGTTGTCTTGTTCTCAACATCGGTAGACTCGCCAACCTGGATTGTGTATCATCGTGACTCATTAATCCTCTCTGACAATTGTGCCTCAATATCCTCTTCTATTTCATCAATTCATCTAGTTACGGTGCTAGCCGAAAGAGGAACACGTGCCACCTTTTGAACTGCAGCCTCTCCTGAAAGTTCACGACAAATGTCCTTAGCAGCAGGCAGGATCCACTCTTCACTAGCAGTGAAGGGCTTCTTAGCTTTAGCAATGTGGTTAGCCACTAAGAATGATGCTCTCAGTGCAGACACATTTGACGAGGTGGTGGCCTTTCAATAATTGCTTCTGTTCTTCGTGTTCATGTTTTTTCTTTTGAAAAATTCCAGAGGCTTGTCTTTTAACGCACGGTGTTTGGTCTCCATGTGGTGAAGCAGTTTTAAAGGTTTCATGGTTTCGTTGGATAGCTGATCACTACTTATTATACAAAGTGGGCTTGGAGAATGTGAATCACCTGTTGCAATGAACCTGTAATTTAAATAGGACTCTTGGTATTTTCTTTTCAATGCAACTTTCTTTTTGTTGGCAGTCTTAGAGTCTTCTGCTGTCTCATCATTGGGTCTTTCCCTCTTTTCAAAGAAGCTCTCCAGCGACGTTTGCTTTTTATTCATTTTGGCTAGGGTTAGCTTGTGGGCTTACCAAAACTGTGACAAGTGCACAGTGCGGGAAAGAGGTGAGGACGGAAGTGGTAAATAAAATAATGGGCGGACCACGCGTGGACTAAAATAAGTGTTAGATCCTGACTGAAAGCTCGCCACCAGATGCAGATGTACAATTGAAGTACATCAACTCATTTGCTACTATAAAATTTGCCACCAGATGTAGCTTAATTGTCACTTGCCACTCATTGATAGGGTTTTGATATGAGTCTGCAAGCAATTGATTTATTATGGTCTCTGTGCAGTCAAACCTCTCTGCTGATGATAATCTGTATTTGAAGCCACTCCCCAGCGCTGGCATCACTGCCTCAGCTCCACCTCAGATCATCAGGCATTAGATTCTCATAAGCAGCACGCAACCTAGATCCCTCGCATGCGCAGTTCACAGTAGGGTTTGCGCTCCTATGAGAATCTAATGTCGCCGCTGATCTGACAAGAGGTGGAGTTCAGGTGGTAATGCGGGTGATGGGGAGCGGCTGTAAATACAGATGAAGCTTCGCTTGCTCACCCACCACTCATCTCCTGCTGTGCAACCCGGTCGTAACAAGCCACAGACCAGTACAAGTCCATGGCCTGGGGATTGGGGACCCCTGGTCTAGATAACTAGAGTTATCTAATATGATGGAATAAGCAATTTCATGAATTAGTGAGCTCACTCCCTAACTGATGCAACACTCAATTTCAGCCTGGTTATCAGTACAGTAGGGGGATCTCCCATATTAGACCATAGCCTGAACTAGGCCCAGTCTATACAACTGTGAGAATCTATAATGCCATAATTATGAGAGAGAAGAAATGGAAGAAAGAAACAAGGGCATAGAGAAGGCAGGAGAGAGAAGAGACAGATCTAGGAGACGGACAGATCCAGGGAGTTAAACTAGGGGAATACGGAGGAAGAGAGTAAGCAGAGAGAGGTGGAAAGAGAGAGAAAGAACCATGCCCTCAAAGGGCTGCAGGGCACTGGTTAAGTAACTTCTTCTCCTCACCAAGCTTCTAACTAGGGTTATCTTTATTACTTAGATCCATTTCCACCCTTCCTGTTAACTCTGCTTTTATTTTTAAAACACTTCATTGAGGTATAATCGCTATACAAAAAGCTGTACATATTTAATATATACAACTTGATGAGTTTGGAATAAGTATATACCTGTGAAGCCATCACCACAATCTAAGCCATAAATATATCTATCACCTCCAAGAGTTTTTTCCTTCCCTCTTTATTTTTATTATTATCAATTAGTATTTGTGATAAGAACACAAGTTCTACCCTCTCAGTAAAGTTTTAAGTATAAAATACACTATAGGTTCTATGCTGTACAGTAGATCTCTAGGAATGATGATCCAGCAATCTCAGTTCTGGGTATATATCCAAAGGAATTTAAATCGGTATCTTGAAGAGATAGCTGCACTCCCATTTTCATTGCATCATGATTCACAATAGTCAAAACATGAAAGGAACCTAAATGTCCACTGGTGGATAAATGGATAAAGAAAATGTCGTATGTACACATGATGGAATATTATTCAGCCTTGATAAAGAAGGAAACCCTGCCACTTGCGACAACATGGATGAACTTGGAGGGCATTATGCTAAGCGAAATAAGCCAGACTAGGAAGACGAATACTAGGTGATACTGCTTATATGAGGCATCTAAAATAGTCAAACTCATTGAAGCAGAGAGTAAAATGGTGGTTGCCAGGGATGGGCGCAGGGAAGGAGAAATGAGGAGGTATTAGTCAAAGGGTACAAAGTTTCAGCTATACAAGATTAGTAAGTCAACTCAGAGCTTCGATTTCCATCACACAACTGTACCTACTAGAAAGTGACCCAATGGACTACTAAGGACCAAATCCAGTGTTCTTTCTCTGTCTTTAATTTCATCTAATACTTCTTACCATTCCCACCTCTTGAAATTTTTTCTTCCTTTGTCTTCTAAGGTCCATTTCTCTCAATTCACCTCTCACCTCTCTGATTATCCTTTTACCATGTTAGCTTCTTCTTCTTTCTAACTTCTAAATGTATGTATTTCTAAAGTTTCTGTAGCATTCAAGATAAGCTAGCTTGCTCTATAGCAACAAACAACCCTCAGATTTTGAGTGGCTTGAAACAATGAAAGTTTACTTCTTGCTCATGCTACTTTTTCGTCTGTGGTGGGTCTCTGCTCATTGAAGTCACCCAGGGACCCAGACTTACTGAGGAGTCTTCTTTATGTATGCTTTAATGATTGCTGAGGCAGGAAAAAAGAGGCATATTGAATTGTGCATTGCCTCTTTAACCTTCTGCCTGGAAGTCACTTTTACTCATGTTTAGTTGGCTAAACAATCATATGGCAATGATGTCATGTATCTGGAAGGAAATGAGAACTGGATTACTTGTGAAAGACTCTAATGACTACCATATATTCCTTCCTAATTTCTGTAACTTTATTCTGTCCATGGATAGTCACATCTAGTTTTATGACTTCATCTAACTCTTTGTACTCACGACTCCAAAAGCTTATAGCTAGAGGCCAGATAGCTTTGTTTTTAGCCCAAGAGTCACATGTCCATTTGGCTTCTGAAGCCCCAGACTATTGGAAACTAAAATTTAAAAAATTAAAATGTACTCGTCACCATCCTATTTAAAACTGTCATTGTTACTTCCCTACTTGTACTAATGGCATCTGAATTTTCCCAATAAAGCAGGTTGAGAAACTTAGTCATCATCCCTCTTTCCTTAAGTTTCCCATATCAGTCACTGACGTATCACCAAACTGCACTGTCTCTTTAATGTGGCTTTTCTGCTCCATCCCTGATAGAGATTCCCTGTCAAAGTCTTTTCTGTACCTTTTACATGGACTCTGTCAATAGGTTCCAAAATAGTTTTTTATCCTTTTCCTCTGTCCTGGACATTTTTGCCGGAGTAATCTTATATTTTGATTATATCACTCCCTTATCCAAAACCCTTGTTTCATTCTCCACTGCCTATGAAATCAAGTCATAACTTCTTAGCCTGACATTCAGTACCTTTCATTATCCTTCATTATTTGTCCTCAACCTAACTTTCTGTCAGTTATGTTCACTGATCCTTGGTTTTCCCTTTGTTTATGTGCTCCCTATGATGTTTATACTCAATGTCCTACACCAAAACTCTCTGCCCAGGACTAAGAGGGTTCCTGGAGTGGAGGAGTTCAAGTGCCCAAACCTGGGGAATACAGGCAAACTAGGATGAGTTGGCCTCCATAGATTTTCCATACTCATCATTCCCCAGACATGCCACTTTCTATGACTTTGGTCAAACACCTCTGACCAGAATGGCTAACCATCCTATTCTCTCCATTAAAATTCTAGACATTTATTGATCAATCTCTTCCAAGAATCCTTTCTCTCAATTCAGAATTAATATTTTCCTCTAGTGTTCTCTCACAGTACTTTTGGTTTTTTCTTCCTCTGTTATAGTACATATCACTCTTTTCAATAAATTGTAGCTAATTGAGTATATATAGTACGTGTTTATCTCCCTCTCTATGTTGTAAGCTTTTTGAGGGCAGAAACCATGTATCATTTATTTCCTTACCTGGTATAATGCTTTGTCCACAGTAGGGGTCAACAAATACTTGTTTGACAGACATTAGGGAGCAAAAAAAGATGAAAGCAAGGAAAGAAAGAAATGTGAGCACAGAGTGGGTACAGAGGGAGGAAGAGGGAGGAAGAAAGGGGAGATAGGAAAATCTCATACACTTCGAGCTCTTTTTTCCTGAGGTGATAGCAGATCCGTTCCTTTCCTACCGGTATGCCACCCAAACATTTTTCCTAAGAACCATCCCCACATAATCTATAATCTAGTTTAGTAATTGGTTTTCATTACTTCAGTAAGATTACCTAGTCCTATTTACTGTTTACCTCTGCTGGAAACATCAATTACTTACTGTTCTCTACCAGCCAACATTATACAACTGTCTATTTGCAATTTCCAGAGGCTCTTACCTCCATATCACTTTTAGCTTGTTACTATTAATCCACCCATGGTAAGCATCCTTCACCCCACCCTCTCTAACCCTAAAGCTTTAACCAGTACTAACACAAGAAAGTTTGGGCTACATCACTTCTGCCACTACCATCAGTTCCAACCCACTCATAACTTATTTCTGGGCCATGTGATACTAGGATACTCTCCTTTAAGATTACATTTGCAGAGTGCAATGTTGGGGGTAAAACACTAAGGATAGAGAATTTGTTCTTACATTTTAATATCCTTAGCCTCTGTGTGCTTAATTCGGGGAAGTAAGTGGGAGGCAAGGAGGAGTGTACACTGAGAAACCATTGGTTATAGACACATTTTTTGGCCTTGATCCACCTCATGGTTCCTCTCTACTGAGCTAAACTCTTCTTCTATTTAAGTAACTTAAATTTAACAAATGAATTTTGAGCATCTGTAATGTACATTCTGTGCTACCTGTTGTGTTCTCATAGGACTCTGCATATACTTCTATTAGAGCACTCTGTGTATTAAGCTGCAGCTGTTTGTTCAGAGTTTGGTTTCATCACGAGACTGAGAGAAAGAGTATGTTTTTTAAAGTGTATCCAGTGCTTAGTACAGTGTCAAGGACAAAAAGGGTGCTCAATAAATGTTGGAAGGATAAATATGTAGATTCTTTAAAAGAAACAGAGATAAGTGAAAGACATAGTCCCTGCTCTGGCAGTGGTCACCACCTAGCAGGTAGAAGAGGAGAGGACCTCTGAATACAAATAACTTTAAACAAGTCAGACAAACAAGTCTTGCCACTCTTTTATAGAACCCAGTGAACAACTGAGAGATGTATTTTGACCAGGGGATCTTGAGTTCACTTGACAGATTTATATTTGGTTCCAAATTTCCTGTATTGTCTTCAATAGAGGATTTTATTTTGTCTTGGAATTTCATGATTTGATAACCAGCTTCATTTTTCTGCTAGCCAATTTTTTTTTCTCACCATGAAAAGGGACTAATATTAAAAATCAAAGTAGAGTTGTTTTTGTTGGGAGAAGAGGAAAAATGAGAAGATAGAGGAATGGTAACTGAATTTTCTGAATCTGAAACTGATATGGATGTTCTGACAATTACTAGGCAACTTTCAGGAATATCATGATGGAGTATTAGAAGTTGGAGTTATCCTAGATAATTGAGTTATGAGGGACAGTGTGGTGTTTAAGGGTGTGGGCTCTGCAGACAGACGTGGGTTTGAATCTTGCCCTTGCTACGTCACGTGACCTTGGCCAAACCATCTAACTTCTCTGAGTTTTAGTTTTGTCATTTATAAAATAATTTCTACTCTAGAGTGATGTTATGGATATTAAATGAGATGACTGATAAAACATTATCCTTGGTATACAATAAGTACTCGATAAATTTATTTCTATTCTATTAATATTACAGGCGCCTGAATATGATGCACAAGTGATGTAGGCATTGACTAGAAGTTGGACAAAATGGCTCTTTAAGTTATTCCAGGCCTGAGACTCTGAGTTTATAATTCTTTGGCCGAGGGGAAAATAAACTTTACTTACCATTGCCTGTGCTGATCAGATAACCTCAAAGCCCAGACACACTGCATAATTCTCCGACAGCAATAACTCAGCTGGCAGTTCCCAGGCAGAGATGTAGGAGAAAGTCCAATATCCGGGAAGCACTAGGATCTACAACTTCCTGTGGTCTGCCTAGTGAAATTTGACCAGATAAGAACAGTTAATAAGAAGCTCTCGAGATATAAAAGCTCCTTTTATCTCTGAATGTGAATATTATTGATGTTAAATACCTGAATGGATGAGGTTAATTTGAATAGTCTTCTATTGTTGCAAGAAATATGGAAAACTATTCAGGGAAACTTGAAAAACTCTTCTTCATACCTGTGGCATGAACTGAAATAAATTATTTTCTTATTCTGAAAAAATGATGGCTCCACTGCCTGTGTGAGGTAGAAGCTTTTAAGGACTGGACCCAGAGGCACCCCATTGTGGTATCTAAGAAGAGATCAAGTCTCATATTCTGGACCTGCCTTCTGTAACACTTTGCAAGTCATGCCAGATTCCTATCAAGGCCGAACAATTTACCTTGAGGTCCCCAAATATTTCCAACTGCCGTTAATGTCTTGAATAAGAAAGCATTGCATTGCAATGAAAACATTTAATGGCTATAAATTCAATTTCCAAGAAGCTTTTCTCTTTTGGATACTCAAGGGGCAGGGTCCCTGGGCAATGACTTATTATTTCCCTTACCCGCTCTGCAATGATTACAGAGGCTATCCAGGAAAATATTTTGATAACTTGATTCTCCTAGTAATCCCTCCCCCTTTTCATTTCTTGAAACAATTTTCAGAGTGTGATCACATACCCTCTTTTCTCCTTCCATCATACAGGGGTGAATTTACTATAAAATATCAGATGTTGCTTTCATGTCTCAGACTCCCTTTGTGAGCAAACCGAGGCTATGGGCCTGATAAATATTTAGCAAGGAAGCAGCATGGCCTAGTATTTGAGTGAGAGCTCCATTGTCAGGCAAACCTGAGTTGAATTTCCAGATCTGCCACCTACTAATTGTGTGACCTCTCTGCATCTCAGTTTCTTCATCTGAAAAATAAATATGAATATAGTAATACTTATCTAATAGGGTTGTTTTGGGGATAAAATATAACAATGCACAGCAGTGCCTGATTAAAGTGTTCAGTAAATGGTAGCTACTATTATTGAGAAGCAGATCTCTTCATCGAGTTCGCAAGATGAGAGGATGTAGCTGAAGTGGTAAATGTGTATGCAAGTACTTTATGAAGTATTAGGTCATTCTGAGGGTATACCATCAATTATTCTGTTGAGTTGGCATATCGTAAGGTTAGACGTATTTATGAAGGGCTGCAACGGTAGTCCCTTAATACCCCTTCAACTTCTGGGACTATAGCTATATCAGGGTATGCTTAGACAGTAGCAATCGGGAAACTAAAATCCTAGGTCATTAAAGCAAAACAGGTAGAAAAATAGCCTTCAGTTATGGTACCACAAGACAGGATAAGCAGTGGGGTATAATATCTTGTGCCTATCTTACTGTTTCACTTCTCTAGCAAAAGGTTGACAGCTCCATATTTGGCTTTTCCAAAAAACATAATAAACCCAATGAGGTGGTTGAAATGCATTTATAATTCTTGTTTTGGGGGATATGGCTTGGACAAGTTGGAAAGCAAAGTTGAAGTATTCTATGAAGAACTCCCATTCTTTTAGGAGTTGGAGACACATCTGAGACCTGCACCTGAAGGGAGAAAAAGGGAGGCTGGAAGACAGTGGGTTAGCTTCTCATACACCTGGGACTGGACTTGAAGTGCTAAGAGTATGGAATTGCTCATTTTTGTTGTTGGAGTATCAGTTGCCTACTATAAAGGTGTTTGCTGAGACAGTGAGATCTAGGTCTGAAGACACCTGCATAAACTTGAAATAAAACTTTAGGCAATCCATTAGCCTCTCTGAGACTAAGGTTATTTTTTCTTTTTCTTTCTTTAAAATTGAAGTGAGATTTACATATAGTGAAATACACTAAATGTAAAATTGAGGAATTATGAAAAATGTATATACCTATGTAACCACAACCTCAGTAAAGATATAGAATATTTCTACCACCCCCCAAAATTCTTTTGTGTTCCCTTCCAGTCAATCACTACTGCCACTGGCAGCCACTATTTTGTTTTATATTCCCCCAGATTAGTTTTGCCAGTTCTTGAATGTCATATGCATGGAAGCATATAGAATGCACATTTTTGTATGTAGCTTCTTTTACTTAATGTAATGTTTTTGAGATTTATCCATGTTGTTTCATATATTAATTGCTTATGATTTCTTACTATTGAGGAATAGACCATTGTATGAATATACCACAATTGTTTTATCTATTCCCCTATTGATAGAATTTGAGTTGTTTCTGATTTGGAGCTATATTGAATAATGCTACTATAAACATTCATGTAAAAGTCATTTTGTCGACATTTGTTTTCACTTCTCCTGGGTAAATACCTAGGAGTCTAATGGCTGTGTCAGAGTAGATACAGGTTTAATTTTAAAGAAGTTTTCAGATGTTTTTTGAAGTTGTTTATAAAATTTTACATGGCCACCAGCAATATATGAATTCCAGTTGCTTCATATCCTTGCCAATATTGGTGTTGTTGGTATTTTTAATTTTAACCATCTGGTGGTATGTGGTAGTATCTCATTGGGTTTTTTAAAAAAACTATTTTGAAATAACTTTATATTTAGAAAAATTATAATGATAGTACAGAGAGTTCCCATACACTTTTCACCCTAACATCACCCTCCTATTGTGGTTTCAACTTACACTTCACTAATGACAAATAATGCTGAGTACATTTCATATGACTATTGTTGATTTAGAATCTTTCTTTGTGAAGTATGTGCTCAAGTCCTTTGCTTATTTTTATTGAGTTGTCTTTTTGTTATTGATTTTTAGGAGTTTCTTATATATCTCAAATGCAGTATTTTGTCAAATGTGAACATTGTGAGTATTTTCTCACAGTCAGTGGTTTGCCTTTTCACTTCCTTAATGGTATTTTTGAAGAAGTTTTAAATTTTGATGAAGTTCAGTGTATCCATTTATAAATGATTAGTGCTTTTTGTGATCTGTCCAGGAAATCTTTACCACTGCCAATGTCGTAGAGATATTCTATATTTTCTTCTAGAAGCTTTACAGTTTTAACATTTACTTTGGTCTATGATCTGTCTTCAATTAATTTTTTAGTATGGTGTGAGGTAAAAGTAGAGGTTCACTTTTTCCCCATATGGCATCTGTATTAGTTTTCTAGGACTGTCATAACAAATTACCACTATCTGGGTGGCTTAAAATAATAAAATTTGTTGTTTCACATTTCCAGAAGCCAGAAATCCAGAATCAAGGTGTCAACAGGTCTCTAGGGAAGGGTCCTTCCGTACCTCTTCCAGCTTTTGGTGGCTCCAGGCCATCCTTGGCTTGTGATAGCATAACTGCAAACTCTGCCTCCATCTTCACATGGCTTTCTTCGCTATGTCTCTTGTTCTCTCCTCTTCTTGTAAGGACATCAGTCATTGGATTTAGGGCCCATTCTAAATCCAGTATAGCATCATCCTGAGATCCTTAACTAATTACATCTGCAAAGAAACTTTCTCCAAATAACATCACATTCTGAGGTTCTGAGTGAAGATAATTTTTTTTTGCGGGGGAGAGATACTAATCAACCCACTGCAATTTCCAATTGTTCCTCCACCATTTCTTGAAAAGACTATCTTTTTACCACCAAATTACCTTGTAATCTTTGTCAAAATTCAATAGCTCTTGTAGGTGAGGCTCCAGTTCTGTACTCTGTATTCTAATCTGTTGCTCTATTTGCTCATGCTTAAAGCAGTACTTAGCTCTAGAGTAAGTCCTAAAATCAGGTAATGTGAGTCATCCAACTTTGTTTTCTTTTTCAAAATTGTTTGGCTATTCTAGATTCTTCATTTTTGATATATATATATATATATATATATATATATACATACATATTAGAAAAAAAATGTCAATTTCTACAAAAACTCCTTTTGGGATTTTGACTAGATTGTGTGGGGAGAATTAACATCTCATAGAAATGAAATTGATTTTTGTATATTGAACCTGTAGTTGGTAAACTTTATAAATTCACTTATTTTTTCTACTAGCTTTCTATATTCACAAATAGTTTAGAATTTTCTACATACAAGATTATGCTATTTGCAAATAAGGACAGTTTTCCAGTTTGATGGCCTTTATTTTATTTTCTTGCCATATTTTGCTATCAAGAACCTCTAGTACTATACTGAACGTAAAGTGGTGAGAGTTAACACCTTTAACTGCTTCCTAAACTCAGCTGGAAATAATTCAGTATTTCACCTGATGGTGGTAACTGTAAAGGTTTTGTTGCTGTTCTTGTTTGTTTGTTTGTTTGTTTATTTATTGTTATTTTATTTTATTATTATTATTTGTAACATCTTTATTAGAGTATAATTGCTTTACACTGGTGTGTCAGTTTCTGCTTTATAACAAACTGAATCAGTTATACATATACATACGTCCCCATATCTCTTCCCTCTTGCATCTCCCTTCTTCACAACCTCCCTATTCCACCCCTCTAGGTGGTCACAAAACAACGAGCTGATCCCCCTGTGCTATGTGGCTGCTTCCCACTAGCTATCTATTTTACGTTTGGTAGTGTATATATGTCCATGCCACTCTCTCACTTTGTCCCAGCTTACCCTTCCCACTCCCCGTATCCTCAAGTCCATTCTTTGGCAGGTCTGCATCTTTATTTCTGTCTTGCCCCTAGGTTCTTCTGACCATTTTTTTTTAGATTCCATATATATGTTAGCATACAGTATTTGTTTTTCTCTTTCTGACTTACTTCACTCTGTATGACAGACTCTTAAGTCCATCCACCTCACTACAAATAACTCAGTTTCATTTCTTTTTATGGCTGAGTAATATTCCACTGTATATATGTGCCACATCTTCTTTATCCATTCATCTGTCGATGGACACTTAGGATGCTTCCATGTCTTGGCTATTGTAAATAGGGCAGCAATGAACATTGTGGTACATGCCTCTTTTTGAATTATGGTTTTCTCAGGGTATATGCCCAGTAGTGGGATTGCTGGGTCGTATGGTAGTTCTATTTTTAGTTTTTTAAGGAACCTCCATACTGTTCTCCATAGGGCTGTATCAATTTACATTCCCACCAACAGTGCAAGAGGGCTCCCTTTTCTCCACACCCTCTCCAGCATTTATTGCTTGTAGACTTTTTGATGATGGCCATTCTGAATGGTGTGAGGTGATACCGCCTTGCAGTTCTGATTTGCATTTCTCTAATGATTAGTGATGATGCGCATCCTTTCATGTGTTTGTTGGCAATCTGTATATCTTCTTTGGAGAAATGTCTATTTAGGTCTTCTGCCCATTTTTGGATTGGGTTGTTTTTTTTGTTATTGAGCTGCATGTGCTGCTTGTAAATTTTGGAGATTAATCCTTTGTCAGTTGCTTCATGTGCAAATATTTTCTCCCATTCTGAGGGTTGTCTTTTCATCTTGTTTATGGTTTCCTTTGCTGTGCAAAAGCTTTGAAGTTTCATTAGGTCCCATGTGTTTATTTTTGTCTTTATTTCCATTACTCTAGGAGGTGGGTCAAAAAGGATCTTGCTGTGATTCATGTCATAGAGTGTTCTGCCTAAGTTTTCCTCTAAGAGTTTGATAGTGTCTGGCCTTACATTTAGGTCTTTAATCCATTTTGAGTTTATTTTTGTGTATGGTGTTAAGGAGTGTTCTAATTTCATTCTTTTACATGTTGCTGTCAAGTTTTCCCAGCAGCACTTAATTGAAGAGGGTGTCTTTTCTCCATTGTATATTCTTGCCTCCTTTATCAGAAATAAGGTGACCATATGTGCATGCATTTATCTCTGGGCTTTCTATCCTGTTCCATTGATCTATATTTCTGCTTTTGTGCCAGTACCATGCTGCCTTGATTTTTATAGATTTGTAGTATAGTCTGAAGTCCAGGAGCCTGATTCCTCCAGCTCCATTTTTCTTTCTCAAGATTGTTTTGGCTATTCAGGGTCTTCTGTGTTCCCATATGAAATGTAAAATTTTTTATTCTAATTCTGTGAAGAATGCCATTGGTAGTTTGATAGGTATTGTATTGAATATGTAGATTGCTTTGGGTAGGGTAGTCATTTTCACTATGTTGAGTCTTCCAATCCAAGAACATGGTATATCTTTCCATCTGTTTGTATCATCTTTAATTTCTTTCATTAGTGTCTTTTAGTTTTCTGCATACAGGTCTTTTGTCTCCTTAGGTAGGTTTATTCCTAGGTATTTCATTCTTTTATTTACAGTGGTAAATGGGAGTGTTTCCTTAATTTCTCTTTCAGATTTTTCATCATTAGTGTATAGGAATGCAAGAGATTTCTGTGCATTAATTTTGTATCCTGCTACTTTACCAAATTCATTGATTAGCTCTAGTAGGTTTATGGTAGCATCTTTAGGATTTTCTATGTATAGTATCATGTCATCTGCAAAAAGTGACAGTTTTACTTCTTTTCCAATTTGGATTCCTTTTATGTTTTTTTTCTTCTCTGATTGCCGTGGCTAGGACTTCCAAAACTGTGTTGAAGAATAGTGGTGAGAGTGGACATCCTTGTCTTATTCCTGATCTTAGAGGAAATGCTTTCAGTTTTTTACCATTGAGAATGATGTTTGCTGTAGGTTTGTCGTATATGGCTTTTATTGTCTTGAGATAGGTTCCCTCTGTGCCCATTTTCTGGAGAATTTTTATCAAAAACCCATGTTGAATTTTGTCAAAAGGTTTTTCTGCATCTATTGAGATGATCATGCTCTTTTATTCTTGCATTTGTCAATATGGTGTATCACATTGATTGATTTGAGTATACTGAAGAATCCTTGCATCCCTGGGATAAATCCCACTTGATCATGATGTATGATCCTTTTAATGTGTTGTTTGATTCTGTTTGCTAGTATTTTGTTGAGGATTTTTGCGTCTATGTTCATGTGATATTGGCCTGTAATTTTTTTTCTTTTGTGGTACGTGGGCCTCTCACTGTTGTGGCCTCTCCCATTGCGGAGCACAGGCTCCGGACGCGCAGTCTCAGCGGCCATGGCTCATGGGCCTAGCTGCTCCGTGGCATGTGGGTTCTTCCCAGACCAGGGCATGAACCCGTGTCCCCTGCATCGGCAGGCAGACTCTCAACCACTGCACCACCAGGGAAGCCCAGATGCTCCTCTTTTTGGGACTTCTTCATTCAAATTTTAGCCTCTCTGGAAAGCCCCAAATCCATTCTCTGGTACCCCAGGCCAATATGATGTGAGATTTCTGCTTGTGTTTTAGCTACCTCACACCAAATTTCCTGGGTAACGTCTTCAGAGGAAAAGCCATATAAATATGGATCGCACCTAGTGCGATTGTGTTCTTTTGACAGTTTGAATACTCTGCAGGTTATGCTTCCAAATTGTTCATTTCTAATATTCTCTCCAGATTTTGTTTTAATCTGTGAGGCAGTTGGTCTGAAACAAGCCACTCTGCCATTACCAGAGTCCAAATTTTTTGTCTTTTAAAAAATGTTGAAAAGAGAAAAAAATTGTATGACATATCACAGGCTGAATTGTGCCAATACATTTACTAATGAAACTGAAAATGTCATACAGTTATCTGTGGTTCTTTCTATAATATATATCTCAATTTCTGGGGAGGGGTTTGTGTAACCATGGGGCCAATCACTTCTCTCAGTAACCAGTTTATTAAATGGAAAGTGATATCTATCTTGATTTCACTTCATAGAAAATGCCAGTTTTCTGGTCAATTATCTGTTCTCATCTTACTTGGTCTATCAACAGCATTTGAAAGAGTTGGTCATTCTCTCCCTCTTGAGAACCTTTGTTTTTTTGTTTTCTGGGACAATACACCTATGTAATTTGCTTTACAACTCACTGGCCTCTCCATGTCTCTATCTTTTGCAGGTTCTTTTTCTCCATGACCTCTGAATGTTGGAGTTCCTCAGGTCAGATTTCTTGGGTTTTTGTCTTCTCCCGCTACTTTCTCTTGACAATCTCATTCATACCATGGCTCTAAATATACTCTGTATTTTGAAAATTTCCATATTTATATTTCTAGTTTACCTCTCTCCTCTGAACTCCAGATTCATATGTTTAACTGTTTAGTGATATTGTCTCTTTTTTGCTTAATACACGTCTCAAAATTAACATGTGTAAAACTGAAATCTTGCTCTCTCCCTGCACTTTCCATCTCCAAAATATTTCCTGATAACCTCCATCTCTATTATCCCCCATATCTAGTTGTTTAGAACATAATCATTTGAGTCATCCTTAACTCTTTCCTTCACACCCCTGATCCACTGTCTTTGAATTCTGATGACCCTCCCTTCAAATATTTCCAAAATCCTATCCCTTCTCACTACTTTGATTACCACCTTGTTCTGAGCCAACATCATCTTTTACCTGGGTTATTTCAATATCCTTCTACATAGTCTCAAAGCTTCTGTCCTTGCCCCCATTAAAGTCATTTTTTTCATTTAACAGTCAGAGTTACTCTTTAAAAATGTAAGTCAGATCAGGACTCTCCACTACCCAAACTCTTTCAAAGATTTAGGAATAATTATAAAAGTATGTTTATTGGCTTCTAAGGTATAAAGATATAATTTGTATGACAACATTACAAATAAGGGGGGAAGAAACTGAGTTATATAAGAACAAAGTTTATGTATACTGTTGAAATTCAAGTGTTATTTATCCAAACTAGATTGCTATATATTAAGATGTTAATTATAATTCCAAAAGCAACCATTAAGTACATAACTAAAAATATATATTAAAAGAAACAATTGAATTAAAATGAAATACTAGGAAATGTATATTAACACAAAAGAAAATAGTAATGGAGGAATAGAGTAACAAATGAGATATAAGACATATGGAAAAGTAAAAGCAAAATGGCAGGTCTAAATCCTACCATATCAATAATTACATTAAATGTAAATGGACTAAACTCTCCAACCAAAAGATAGAAACTGGCCAGTGGGATTTAGAAAATATCAAAACATGATCCAACTGTATACTATCTACAAGAAACTCACTTTAGATTCAAAGACACAAATGTATTGAAAATAAAAGTTTAGAAAACATGCAAGCAGCACCAAAAATGGAGCTGGTGGAACTAAACTAATATTAGACATAATAGACCTTAAGACAAACATTGTTACTACAGACAAAGGAGAACATTTTGTAATGATTAAAGTGTCAGTCCATCAAGGACACACAGTAGTTATATGCTATATGCATCTAACAACATATGCATCTAACAACTGAGTCAAAATATACATAAAGTAAAATCTGACAGAATTTAAGTGAGAAATAGGCAATTCAACAATAATAGTTAGAGACTTCCATACCCCATTTTCAATCATTGATAGAATAACTAAACAGAATACAAGAAAATAAAAGCCTTTAACAACACTGTAAACCACCTGGATCTATCCAATTCTGTTGATGTTGACTCTACTCAACATCAACAGAATTAACATTCCTCGCAAGTGCACATAAAACATTTCCAGGATAGATCAAAAACTAAGAAATGCAACAATTCTCAATAAATGGAAAATAATTTAAAACCATACAAGTATGTTTATGACCACAGTGGAATAAAATTAGAAATTAAAAACAAAAATTAGAGTAATTCCCAAATATATGAAAATTAAACAAATACTCTAAGTAATCAATAGGTCATAAAAGAAATGAAAAGGTAAGTTAGGAAGTCCTTTGAAATGAGTTAAAACACATAAAATACCAAAATTCATGAGATACAGTTAAATCAGTGCTTAGAAAGTTTTAGCTTTAAATGTCTATAGTAAAAAAAGAAATATTTCAATAACCTAAGCTTTTATGTAAAGAAACTAGAAAGTGAAGATAAAACGAAACTCAAAACAAGCATTGAGAAACAAATAATAAAGATTAGAATGGAAATAAATGAAATAGAGAAGAGAAAAATCATATAGAAATGCATCAAAAATATAAACATTTATTCTTTGGAGAGATTAAAAAAATGATAAACTTTTAGCTTGATTGACCAAGAAAAAGAGAAAGAAACTCAAATTTATAAAATCAGAAATGGGGCTTCCCTGGTGGCGCAGTGGTTGAGAGTCCGCCTGCCGATGCAGGGGACACGGGTTCGTGCCCCGGTCTGGGAAGATCCCACATGCCGCGGAACGGCTGGGCCTGTGAGCCATGGCCACTGAGCCTGCGTGTCCAGAGCCTGTGCTCCGCAATGGGAGAGGCCACAACAGTGAGAGGCCCACGTACCGCAAAAAAAAAAAAAAAAAAAAAAAAAAAAATCAGAAATGAAATTTGGGACATCACTACCAAACTTAGAGACGTGAAAATAATTATAAGGGAATACTGTTAATCATTGTATGCCAATAAATTTGATAAACCAAATTCAATGAACAAATTCCAAAAAATACAAAATGCCTCAAGACGGAATAGACAATCTGAATAGGCCTATTATAAGTAAAGTGATTGCATTAATTATCAAACATCTTTCTGCAAAGAAAAGTTCTAACCAATATAGATTCACTGGAGAATTCTTCCAAACATTTGAAGAATAATTGACACCAGTACTTCACAAACTCTTCCAAAAATAGTAGAGCAGGGAAACCAGACACACATCACAAGAAAACTACAAACTAGTATCCCTTTTGAATATAGATCCCAAATCCTTAAGTAAATACTAGCAAAGCAAATCCAGCTTCATATAAAAAGAATTATTTGCCATAGCTAAGTGATATTTATCCCAGAAATGCAAGGTTGACTTAACATATCAATGTAATACACTATATTAATTCATTAAAGGACAAAAGCCACATCATCATCTAAACAGATACAGTTAAATAATTTTACAAAATCTAATACCTTTTCATAATAAAAAAGCATTGGGGGGACTTCCCTGGTGGCACATGGTTGGAAATCTGCCTGCCAATGCAGGTGACACAGGTTCGTGCCCTGGTCCAGGAAGATCCCATATGCCACAGAGCAACTAAGCCTGTGTGTCACAACTACTGAGCCTGCACTCTAGAGCCCATGAGCCACAACTACTGAAGCCCACGAGCCTAGAGCCCATGCTCCACAACAAGAGAAGCCACCACAATGAGAACCCCATGCACCATAACGAAGAGTAGCCCCTGCTCGTTGCAACTAGAGAAAGCAAGCGTGCAGCAATGAAGACACAACTCAGCCAAAAAAATAAAAATAAAATTAAAAGCATTGGGCAACTAGGAACAGAAGGAATGTTACTCAACCTGATAAAGGCCATAGATGAAAACCGCACAACTGACATTGTAATTAATGGTGAAAGACTGCAAGTTTTCCCCCTAAGATCCTGGAAGACCAAGATTTCTACTTTTGCCACTTCTATTCCACATTGTTCTGCATTTTTTGCCAGGGCAATTAGGCAAAAATAAATAAATAAATAAAAATAAAAATAAAAAGTCATCCATATTGGAAAAGAAGTTCTGTTAGCTCTATTCACAAATGTCATTATCTTGTATATAGGAAATCCTAAGGAACCCACAGAGAAAATTATTAGAACTAATAAGCTCTTTCAACAAAAATATACTGAATCAATGGTATTTCTATAAACTAGCAATGAATGATCAAAAATGAAATTAAGAAAGTAATTCCAATTACCATAACATAAAAAAGGATAAAATACTTAGGAATAAATTTAACAAAAGAAGTACAAGACTTGTCCAATGAAAATGACAAAAAAACTGTTGAAAGAAAGTAAAGAAGACCTAACTAAATGGGAAAAATTCCTATTTTCATGACTAGGAAGACTTAATATTGGAAAATAGGAAGAGGGCAATACTCCCCCAATTGATCTATAGGTTCAACCCAATCTCTATGTAAATCTCAGCTGGAATTTTGTAGAAATTGGCCCATCAACCCTAAAATTCATATGGGAATGCAAGGGGCCCACAGTCGCGAAATCAATTTTGAAAACTAACAAAGTTGGAAGATTCACAAAACAAGCACATGAAAAGATGCACATCATTAGTTATTAAGAAAATGCAAATAAAAATCACAATGAGATACCAGTTTTAGCCCACTAAGATGGCTATAAAAATCTAATTGTACACTAACAAGAATTAGCTAGCATGTGGAGAAATTGGAAACTATATATTGCTATGGTGTGGATTCCCCTATTTCTCTAGTTTTGCAGACACATGTATTCACATCCTGAAGATTATTTCTGAAAACATAGGGACAAGCACCTGATGAATAGATAAACAGAATGTGATATATCCAATACAATGGGATATCATTCAGTCATAAATCATTACTCAACATAGATGAACCTTGAAAACATTATGCTAAAAAGGTACATATTGTATGCTTTCCTTTATATCATATTCTATTATTTACATCATATTCAACAAAACTATTGCAGGAATAAATGAACACTTTTCTGTGTGCTCCTTTCCATATGATGAAAATGGTAGACTTCACAGTTCTGCTTTCATGAGTTATAGAAACTCAAGGGTCATTCTGCAGATAATTTTATTTTCTTATTACTTAGTACTGGTGTTGTTGACATACTCAAAAGCCAATTATATATTCTTAGCCTTCTTCAAATTTTAAATTCTTTCTTTTAAACACTTACAGGAAAAGTTGTTGTTATGGCTCTCAAGTGAATTTTCTTCACTTTGCTGCTGCCAGTACACAGCACGAAGCTCTCTTCTCAGTGCTGTTGATTTTTAAGGGGTCAGTTCAACCTTTTAAGATGTCGCCTTGTGATTTTGGCACACCTTATTGAGGAGATGGTGTGCAGGGAGGCAGAGTTGCCCATTATCAGCTGCAAGCCAAAAGTGCTGTTTGGCAGAGATAAGAAATTTAAACAAGTTTCCCAAGGCATAGGTAGTTCCAAAGTATTGCCTGTTTATTATAATTCTAACCTGTTTACTTAGTAATACAAGGAAGGTTTTAAGAAAACAGCTCTCACAATAAACATTTAACATAAAGGCACCTTACACACATATCTCTATCTGATTAATTGTTCTTATAATATCTTACACTTTCTATTCATCCAGTCTTTTCTTTTTTCATCAGAGCCTTGATTTCATGTCAGAAGTCTTCCTGCAGCTTGTTCTCCACTTCTAGATGTAACATATTTATCTCTCTAGAGAGAACCCTGTCTCACTTCTTCCTGAGGTAATCAAAAGGGAAGACATTAGTTTACCTAATTTTCTCTTGTAGCTAAAAAAGTCCCTGCCTCTCCCCAATAAATTTCTTTCTGTCAGCAAAAGGCACATCTCATTGCTTGTTCTATTCTACCTCTTCTTAGTCCCTAATGAAAATGATCAAATTCCAATAAGTATTAGGTTTGCAGTTTTACTCCATTTTTCCTTTCTTTTGAGGAATCACGTTTGTTTCCCCCCTCTAGTGTTTGACTTTATCTGCTTACTGTGTCTTGTTAGTTAGTTATTAGTACCTTCCCTTTAGTTTCAGGGATGCTTTAGTTTAAGCGAGAAGTTTTAGAAACACCAGAAATAAAACTTACACAAGAATTTGTTCAAGGTTAAAATGGTAATGTTACAACAAAATTTGCATAACACCATAGATTCTCTTTCTAAAGAGTTCTCTATTGGGATTCACACAGTTTTATTATTTTCATTTTCATTTACAACAGCTTCTGTTGTTGACTGATTAGGCATTAATTGCAGGAGTGCTTACCAGAGTGAAATAAAATGGCTCAAACTGGGGATCTGCCTGTCAGGATGTATCTGAAAACTGATGGAGTCAATCAATGTTGAAACGAATTTTGTGGCTTTTTATTAGTCATATGTTACTGAGTGCAGCATTTTGTTTCCTAAATTGGACTGGTTCATTGCCATTTTGAACCAACAACAAAGACCCTGACTATTGAAACACAAATGACCAATGAACATGAGAAACATATTCAGTCTCCTTTCTAATAAGATAAATTCAAATTAAGACCACAGTGGGAACATATTTTTTCAGTCTATCCTATTTTCATGGATTATTTTAAAAATGATATAGTCATTATTTATATAGACATAAGCAAACACTCAAAAATGGCTTTGCATTAGAGAGTTATTGACAGTTTTTTTTTCTTTTTTGACTGATGTGTATTCTGTGTCCACCATGTGCCAGTCATTGTGGTAGAAGCTAACGTGTATTATCCTATTTAATTCTCAAAATGAGTCTGTGAGGTAGGCACTCTTATAATCTACATTTTACAGATGAGAAAATTGAAGCTTAAAGATGGAAACTAACTAAACACCACACAACCATGAGTACCAGACTTAAATACATGTCTTCCAGATTCTAACACCTATACAAGCCTCATTGAGTGCTGGGATTATAGGTGGTATTTCATTTCTTCTCCCCCAGTGTGTTTTATTTATTTATTTATTTATTTTCTATTTTTTTTATTAGCCCCAGTGTGTTTT
Organism: Mesoplodon densirostris; assembly: GCF_025265405.1. Lineage (NCBI taxonomy): Eukaryota > Metazoa > Chordata > Mammalia > Artiodactyla > Ziphiidae > Mesoplodon > Mesoplodon densirostris. Next base: position 22,299,071 of record NC_082681.1, read on the forward strand.
AAAAAATGAACATTATAATTCTTATAATCAAAAGATACAGTACATGCTTTTTTTTTTATAAGGAGTTCCTCCTGAGTTAAATTTGCTCTATGTGAGTTCAACAACTTTGGAAGTGGCATGCAATTATCCAGAAGTAGGGTACATTGGCAGAGAAAATGTGGCCCTATCTACTGATCAAGATATGCAATTGTAGGTTCCATAGAGTCATCAGTTCTGGCCCTCAGTATGTACACAGTCTTGAAGGGCTCGTTGCTTCAGCAGAGGACTTTCTATGTGGAAGTGTTATATAGCAGTTGAGTAATTTTTCTCTCTCCACCCACTCACATCTATCATTTCTAAGCCTGGGTCATAATATTCCTCATACAAAAAGTACTGAGTTAAGAATTGTCCATTTTACAAGTTTGCTCTTTATCATCTATAAAAGGGAATCTAGAATATTGAAATGTTTCTCATTTATTAAAACAAAATCAAGCTACTCAGGATTCAAATGTGCTAATTATTATTTTGTATTATAAGCTCTCCCACAAGATTGTCCTGTATAATTTATTACTTAAATGGATGACATTGTAAATGTTTACTGTTTTTCTCAGTGAGAGTAAGTTCTTTATCACACACCTGTTGGAAATAGAAAAAAACACATTTGAAAATAATTATGTTACTAAAATATTGTTTAGTATTTGGACCTTGTTATTTTTACAAGTCAAAGTCAAGCTGTTGGTTAGATGAGCCTCTGTAGGCTATTCATGCCCTTTTTAGGACTATTTCTTCTTAATTATTTTTCTTAGGGCATCTTTCACATCCTTGTTCCTCAAGGTATAAATGAGAGGGTTCAACACAGGGCTTACAACACTGTAAAATGCAGAGGTGACTTTGCCCTGGTCCTGGTACTCCCTTGACTGAGATTTCAGGTACATGCAGGTGGCTGTCCCATAAAATATGGGATCACAGTCAGATGGGATCCACAGGTGGAGAAAGTTTTGAGCCTGGCCTCTGCAGAGCGGATCCTCAGCACGACAACCACAATGAGAGTACAGGAGATGAGGATGAAGGTGAAGGGCAGTGGCAGGTCAATATACCGATGACCAGACCCAGAATAAGTCTGACTAGGGTGTCTGACCAGATGAGCTTCAACTGGGCCTGTGCCTCACAGGTAAAATAGTTGATGATATTGTGTCCACAAAAACTGGCAGGAATTGCAGTGATTGGTATTACTGCTAAAAGGAAGGCACTAGCCCAGGTCACCACAGCCAGCTGTATGCAGACCTGGTCATTCATAATGATGGTGTGACACAGGGGATTGGATATTGCAATAAATCTATCATAAGCCACGACACCAAGGAGGAGGCACTCTGTCGTCCCCAGAAAAAGAGCAATGGTCATCTGAGCATAACAGCTAGTATAGGAAATGGTGGGGTAGTCTCTTAAACCATTGAACAATAAAAAAGGCACTAAATTGCTAGAGTAGCAGATATCAAGGAAGGATACGTTGCTTAAGAAAAAATACATAGGTGTGTGAAGCTGCTTATCTACTCTAACCACAACAATGATGAGACTGTTACCCACCAATGTAATCAGGTAGACTGCTACCCTGGACTTTTGGATGATTGGACAAACCCACCAGGATGAACTCTGTCACTTCGCTGGCATTATCTGTAATCAGAATATCCATTTTGTTCTATCTGCTGAGGAAGAAGAAATTGAAATCATTTTAATTTGGGAAACATTTATTGAGTGTTTGCTGTATCCTCAGTAGTATATCAGGTGCTATTAGGAGGAGATGTCTATGAAACAAGTGATGCTGTTTGTAAGTTTATGTTCTATTTTGAAAGATAAAGCATTCATACACAGCACAAGATTAATTTGCAAAGTAGCACAATCCATTGTGAGTCTTTTTTTTTTTGCGGTACGCGGGCCTCTCACTGTTGTGGCCTCTCCCGTTGCGGAGCACAGGCTCTGGATGCGCAGGATCAGTGGCCATGGCGCACGGGCCCAGCCGATCCACGGCATGTGGGATCTTCCCGGATCAGAGCACGAACCCGTGTCCCCTGCATCGGCAGGCGGACTCTCGACCACTGTGCCACCATTGAAGCCCCATTGTGAGTCTTAATCCCTTCATCTATAAAATGAGGGAGGTTGGACTCCAACTGAAGCATGCTTTGAACACTCCCCCTAAAAGAAAATGTGCTAATTTACTGCTTAAATGTAATCAGATCCCTGAATTACAGAATTACTAATTGTTCTTTCCTGCTATGGATATTAGCCAGAGATTTATCTTTAGCTTGTTCATATCCTTGGCATAAAATGTGTGCCCAGTTCACTCTCATTTCTTCCTTAACCTGCACATCCAATCAATCACTAAGTACTGTTGGCTTGTCCTCCTAAATATATTTCAGATCTACCTACAAATCTCCATATCCACAGCCAACACTTATCTAGTAAGAGCCACCATCGTCTCACATCTGGACTAACACAAGAGCTGCTTAATACGTCTCCCTACTTCCATTCTTGCCTCTCTATAGTCTATTCTACACATAGCAGCCTTTTACAAACATACATAATTATGACTGTATCATTCCCATGCTTAAAACCACTCTAGGGCTTCTAATTACAATTGGAATGTAATCTAACCTGTTTACCATGACCCACAAGAGCCTAAATGACCTGACCCTAACCTTATCTTGCATAGTCTCTTCTCAGGCTGACCTTGTTTTAGCAATATTATCTTTATGAAGCACTCTGAAGATTGTTCCTACCTCAGGATTTTGCACATTGTGTTCTTGCTGGGGGAAATGTTCTTCCTACCGTTTTTGCTTGGTGAACTCCTAGTCATTCTTAATACCTCAGCCTAAAAGGGACTTCATTACAAAAGCCTTCCCTAACCCCACTAATTTAAATCAGATCTCTGTTAAAATTGTTCATAGTACTCAGAACTTTCCTTGTATGGCTCTTATCACAGTTTGTATTTATATATTTGTGTGATTATTTAATTTCTTCTCTCTTACTATAGCCCTAGGAGGAACGAGGCCCTGACTGTTCTATGTACTACCTTATTTTCACTACCTCACACAATACCTGGTGTGAACCCACAAAATATGGGTTCAATATACATTTATTGAATGAATCAAAGCCAGTTATTTGGTTCTTCTCTCTTATCCAATGTCATGAAATTGATTTGACTGAAACTACTTTGAACTGGCTGAAGAAAGTAAATGTTTGATGGTAAAAAGCCTATGATGAGAAACAGTTAATATCTCATAGTATTCAGTCTTTTTTATATTTTTACTTTTTGGCCGCACCGCATAGCATGTGCGATCTTAGTTCCCCAACCAGGGATCGAACCCGTATCCCCTGCATTGGAAGCACAAAGTCTTAACCATTGGACTTCCAGGGAAGTTCCTCATAGTATTCAGTCTTATTAATGCCCTGTAGCTCAGAAATGATACTTTTTTAGCCTTACAATTTGCCCTTTGCATGGAAGGAAGGTGTGATAGTGAAGAGAGAAAATGGGTTTATTCTAGAATCTGAAAGAAAAGTGTTTTCACCCTTTTTCATCCAATCAAAATTTTATTTTCTTTGTTTGTTCTAGTTCTATCAGATATGCATGCTATCACAGACCAGCTCATTATTAAGGTCAAGATCTTTTCCTGGATTGTCTGTAAAATTTCCAGGAAGTTGTAGTCATAAATCAGGATTGGGGGCATCTACAGTGTATAGTTTCAGGCTCATGAGGCAGTTGTCAGGCCTTGGTGAGAACAGGCTGTGGGTGGGAAGGTTTGTCTTAGGAGCTAGGCAGCAGAGAGAACTATTCAGGATAATGATGTAGGTGATCTCTTTGGATTCTCTACTCAGGACAAACTCCAAATCTCAGGAGGTAGAAGACCTTTATGGACAAGTAATTCAGGGAGTAGAGTAAGAATTTATAACAAGATCCTCAATAAAACCTAATACAGGATAAGGGTGTTCTGAAAAGAAATCAGAACCAAGGGCTGAAAAACTGAAAAAAATACTTAGCTGCTGCTAAACTTCTAATTACAGTTGTTTTTTTACTTATTAAAGAGAGTGATCCTACAAGGAGGCCCTTGACTACCTGTAATGAGAATTTAAAGGCTCCTTTTTGTTCTGTATACTCCCAGAATTGGAATCAATAAACAGAATCAATCTGAAGTGAAAAAGTCTTCTTGGGGTAGAGTTATAGGATTGAGACTGAAGCAGAAGTTAGGTAATCTAGTCTTTATTCAATGGTGACACCAAACGCATAGTTTCTTAACAGCATATTACAAGAGTGGGATTTTTGGGGCACAAACTTTTTCAAGGGGTACTAAAGTTTCACACTAGAATGGCAGCATTTAAAATCATAAAGCCTTATTTTGACTTACAATATTCACCATGTTATAGTCCTAAAAATCTCAGAACAAATGCCAGTATAGATAGCTGAAAAACAAAGAACACATTTATGTGTTTACGTGATTTTAGAGAATTTCACTAGACTAACCATATATATTTTTTATTGAATAATTCAGTGTTTTAGCACTGTGTAGGTCAGAATCTTCCTAAATTAACTAGACATATATGGAGATTCTCACATATAGTCACAGGCTTTTGATCTTTTGGAAACATGTTGGGTGTACTTTTCTTCACACAGATTTCCCAAAGAGGGCTTTCCTGGTCCCACTTACCATGTAGGAGCATGCTTCCCAGGAGGATTCATTTCATTTTTAATACTTAAATTAAGGGATGTTTGGAGTATCTTCCCTGTTCTCTGAGCTCTTCAGAAAGCTCCCAGGAGTTCAACATATACTAGAATAGATAGTGCGCACAGACCGGAATTTCTATTATTCATATCAGGCAGTGTGGACTGTTGGTTAAGAGCATGGATCCTGGATCAAAGTTTGAATCCTGGATCCATCACTGATTCACTGTGTGACATTGGTGATTTTCTTAACTTGTTTACACCTTAGTTTCCTCAATTATAAAATTGGGAAAATTATAGTAACTATCTCATAGGGCTTTTGTGCCATATATATAAGCTATTATTATTTTTAATAATATTTTAAAATGAATCCTCATTTGGGAAGTAGCACCCATGACAATATGGCCACATTTGTTATCTTTCTTTTCTGGAAGGGGGAAAATAAATAAATGAGGACAAAAATAAGGCAATATGGTCAGATTATACTGTGAGCCTTCTGAAAGAAGAATATGCATTTCATTTCTATAACTTCAGTACATGTCTCAATTCCTGACACATGGCAGGAACTTAATGAATAAATGATTATTTGGGGAATCAACTTGATTTTTCTCACCTGAATAGCATAAAAGCCCCCCAAACAAAAACACCAAGGTCTCTAAGAGTTGTGCAGGATCATTAGCTCACTGAAGTGTTGGAGTCTTTCAAGGGGAGTGAGTTACAGGTGCATCCTGGGAGATCCATGTCAAGACTGACCATTCCACACATATATGTTGATTTGTTCCAAGAAACAACTATGGCTTCTTTCCTCCTTGCCAGGGTGTATGTTCGTCACTTGCTCTTACAATGGGTTTTGTCTTGATTCTGTTCAGCATTTTAGAGACCGGGGCTCCAAATGGTCCAAAATATGAACAAGAGAAGAAGGAGAGGAGAATCTTAAACATTCTCTGCTGTTACCTTCTGAGTTTATTCATTCTGGTTCCAAAGAAGTGATTTCACTGAAGAGATATCAGGGATCAGGTCCCTAAAAGGCAATTAAATCCTGCTACTGAACTAAAGCTGTACATTCTTCTGGGAGTGTTATTTCTAAGTCATTAAAATACAAGTAGATTTTGTCTACTAATGCCAATACTTCATTAGTGACAATATGATAAAACTTTTGACTAACACCCTCAACTCCACTTTTGCTCTTAAGTTACCAGGGAGCAGAACCAACTCTAGGGTGATTACTCAGAGTCCTGTGTTTCTTGGGAGGGTTTCCAATACAGTGACTCAGAAGGTAATGAACGAATAGGAAAGGGGGAATGGCCACAATTTATTGGGATGCTATGAAAGCTTCAATTAAGCATTCAGGTAAATAATGTTAACAGTGTTTACTGGAGGTTTCCTCTTCCTCTTCACTTTATCCTAACTCCCCCCAGCCCATCCCAGCCATCTTTGACTTGAAATCCCACTTTTTCCTAAAACTTTGCTGGATTAAATTTGAGGTGCCATACAAACTGTGACTGTCTAAATATAATCATCTTCTCATTCACTGTCCCATTGATTTACTTCATCTGTGCATGTACCTAATTATAATAGTATTATTTTATTGACTTCTTGCCCAGTTGTGGCCTGAATATATGATGTAATTGTTTATTATTTTTTCATGTATCCTTCTCAAAATTTCCAACTTAGAGTTCAAGATATTGGGGCTAGGAATGAGGCATCTCAGCAAATGGTCTAGCTGAGTGCTACTCAAAATGTTTGCAATGACATAAGAACATAATTGATGGGCTTCCTTGGTGGTGCAGTGGTTGAGAGTCCGCCTGCCGATGCAGGGGACATGGGTTCGTGCCCCGATCCGGGAAGATCCCACATGCTTCAGAGTGGCTGGGCCCGTGAGCCATGGCCACTGAGCCTGCGTGTCCGGAGCCTATGCTCCGCAACGGGAGAGGCCACAACAGTGAGAGGCCCGTATACCACAAAAAACACAAAAACAACAACAACAACAAAAAAACAGAATCGAGAGTAAACAGTAACTTTTAAAGTGATTTGACATTGCCATAATATTTTCACTGTATTTTATAAAATATCAGACTGTGACAGCTTGGAACTTTAAAAAAACAGCTGTGTTTTACCACAGATAGTTTGAGAAGTATTGGTTTAACACCTATTCATTTAAGCAATTCTTATTGTGCATGTACTCTGTGCCAGGAATTATGCTAGGGAGACAGAGATGAATGAAACAAACTTCTTGTTCTCAATAAACTTATGATCTAATTGGGGATAAACACTCCAAAACAACTGATTATAAAATAATATGGAAGAGGCTAAATTTAGGGTTGCACAAAATGTTATTAAGCAAAAGAAAATGGAATTAAGTCACCTATCCAGGGTTAAACAGAATGGAATGAGCTCTGGGGAAGGCTTCACTGAAGACATGACATTAGATCTGACCTTGAAGGATGACTGAGGTTTTGCCAGGCATGGAAGACAATAAGAGCACTGCAGACAGAGAGAACAGTGTATACAGTGGCATATACACATAAAAGGTGGAGAAAAAAGTATTGTTTTCCTGGAGCATGGGGGTTGTGGAGATGAGGTAGAGAAGGAGGATAAAGAGGTTAGCAGGGTCCTCAATTAACGTTGGCATATCCTATAGGCAATAGGGAGCCACTGAAAGTTTCTAATCTTGGAGGGGAATTGTAGAAGAAGGTTTAACATGATGAGATTTTCACTTTAGAAAATCATTCTGGAGAAGTTGATTGGATGGCTAGTTTAGAGAGAGACTGGACTAGGGAAAAATAGGAGCTTATTACAGTTATCCTGGTATGGGTTGAGTAAACTGTGGACTAGGACAGATGCATTGAGGACAGAGAAGGGATGGATTTCAAAGACTTTTCAGAGCAAGAAACAATAAGATTCAGTGAGTGAGTGGTCATTAAGGGTAAGTGAGGAGAAGATGTAGAGGCTAATTCTGAGGATAATGAAAATACCATCATGTAGCATTTGTAACATGCTTTTAACTTTTTAACATCTAACATCTATGATCTCATTTGATCTTCCAACCTTTCTGAGGTAGGTTAAAGAATATATTTTTCCCTGTTTGACAGATTCAGTCCAGAGAATTAAGTGATTCGCCCAGAGTTTCGTAGCTCATTAATGGCAGAACCCAGACTAGAATCCAGACATCCTGACGCCTAATCATGTGCTTTTCTCACTCCATCGTGATGTTGTACTGAAAAAGTGTTTGACCTGCTGCTCACAGTTAATCGGAAACATTTGCTCTGCATATTACTAGTGGGAGAAAAAACAGGAGAGAAGGCACCCAGTGAGATGGGCACCAACTACTTTTGAGCCAATTGAGACTTCAGTATTAGTAATAATAACTGTATAATAACAATAATAAAATAAGTTAATGCTTATTGAGGGCTTACTATGTCCCAGACATAGTTCTCAGCATTTTATATAAAATCAACTGATTTAATCCTCTTAACAACCTTATGAGGTCAGTCCTATGATTGTCTTCCTGTTATAGATGAGGAAACTGAGGTAGGAAGTTGCCCAAGGTCATATAGCCAATAAGTGTCAGGGTCAGATGTTTTAGCTAGACAATCTGAAAACATAGCATTTTTTCCTTTCTCTGTTCAGCAACAATCTTACCTTCTTCCTACTTTTCTTTTTCAAAGACTCCCTGAACCCATCAAGCTCCCGTCAGAAAGAACATCTAGGCATCAGGAGAATTGTATTTTTTAAATTAAATTAAATTAAATTAACTTTTTATTGAGGTATAATTGACACATAACATTATATTAGTTTCAGGTGTACACCATAATGATTTGATATGTGTATACAGTGAGAAATTACCACCACCATAATTCTAGGAGAACTGTATTCTCTTCCTAGTCAGATCGCTAACTGTTGACCTTGATGATATCACAGCCTCTCTACATCTTTTTATCACCTCTTAATGTCAGTTTCATAATATTAATAACAATATCTGTTTGCTTATCTCATTAAATTATTTAGAAGATGATATGAGGTAATATATTTTCAAGAATAAGATAAACTGTAAAGTGTATAAAGTGCTTTATAATCTTAAGAACTAGGAAGATATAAATTCACATAGTAATGTTGCTTGCATACACGTCTTTCTTCCCGCCTAGACAGTGAATTCTTTGAGGGGAAGGATCAAATATGCTTTTATTTGACCACCGCATCTCTGGCAATATCACAGTACTGGCTGTATAGTAGGTAGTTAATAAATGCATATTAATTGAATGATATATGTACAGATGCTTGAATGCATGGGTGAGAGAGCAACCTTGGAATGCACTATTTAAGGAGCAAGTAGGCATTTCAATTCGTGGTGTCTTAGGCTCACGTGATCCAGACTTCACAATGACAGCTAACGTTTATTGTTCTCTAACTATAGGCCAGGCACTTTTCTAAGTGCTTTACATGAATTGAGTCATACAGTTCTTATAACCAAGCTATGAAGTCACATTCAACACATCCTTTTTAGCTCTCACCTGTATTGTAAAAGTGTGTAGACTTTGTAAACAGAGATTTAAATGGCTTCTGAGCATTCTTCTCTGAAACATCTACTTCAGTGACATCATTGGTAACAGTTTCCTACATAATATCCCTAAAACTTCCCAAGATTCCTGCGATTCCTGCAACTGTCTGAGGTTGTTGGCAATATTCCTTTACCTTCTATGTCACAGCCCTTCCAAAGGCTTCATAGGCCTCTAATTCTGTTTATTAAATCCCTTCCTGCCTGGTATAACTAGAGTGGTTGTGTCTACATGATCAAACTCTGAACACTACAGTTAGTGTTACAAGTACTATTAGCTCACTTAGGTGAAGAGATCAAAGCATAGAGAGTAACTTGAAATATAAGTGGTAGAATGAAAGTCTGAATCCAAAAAGTTTGGCTCCAGGGCCTGTGCCCTAAATAGTTATACTTCACTGCCTTTCCTCAAGTGAAATCCCAAATCCTGTGAATGGGGTATGGCGTCTTTTTCTTAAATCCCTATTGGAAAATATCACTTGGAAACTATTTTTCAGTTTTCAGACTTTCTCCTCAATTTCTAACAGAACTATCTTAGTTTCAAACCAGTCTTTATTTGCTTTCCAGGGTGAAGCAAAGTAAGCTTCACTACCCAGCTGCCTAGGATGAGGTGCACAGTGGAATGCTTCTCATAATGCCCGTGAGTGATCAGGTGGAGAAGCGATAGTCAACCTTAGGAGTTTTCAACTATCAAGAATTGATTTCATTCCACAGCACCCTCATAGAGTTCATTTTTATATTTAAAAGGAATTAATATCAATGTTGAATTAGATTGTCTTTGGGGTTTAGATGCCTAGAAACAGAATGTTAGTGCTGGAAGGGCCATAGCTATGTTAACTAGCTGCTATGTATGTCTACTTTTCCAGTCAAAGCTAACATTTAAAGTCAGGCAGATAGATCTATATATATTGATCTTGAGGAATGTCCATGATATATTGTCAAGTGGAAAAAGCAAGTTGCAGAGTAAATTGATGATATTATTCTATTTTTTTAAGAAAATAAAATCTATATAACACCTAGATGCAGAATGTTAAGACTAGAGAGATCCTTGGGTAACAAAATACAACCTTCCTATTATATTGATGAGCAAATCTGAGGGCCAAAGAGTGCTATAACTAAGGTCACACAGCTAGTTAGTAGCAGAATCAATTCTGCAGCCCTGTCTCCAAACTCCACTATGTCACTCTGTCTATAGGCTGTGCCTGTACCAACAAGTCAATAAAGAGACAAAGCATATAGTGACAAAGCTACCATTTTGTAGTAGGGGCACCATTAACAAAAATATGATTCTTATTTTAAGCTGCAAATAGAGAGCTGTAATAAAGAGTAGAATATTTCTCCTCCCAAAAGCAGGGTCATTAAAATGAGTACTCTGAATATTTCTCCTAATTTCTGAATTTCTCTCTACCTGAAGGCTCTATTGTTTTTTCCTGTAAAATTTTATTGATTTCACCAATTTAACTTTATTTCAAAATGTTAATTTGAAATGTTTTGCATAATGTATGAAACTTGCCCTGGCACCTAGTACCTAGTTCCTGGTTGAAAGTAGAAAGTTAATATTTGTTGAATGAATAAATCAAAGATTTAAGTCACTTGGATTTTTTTCTAAATATTTTTTATTTCTTGATATTAAAACATGGTTTCAGTGGCTGAGAATACCATAATTTAAAAAAATGTATAATAGATGGAATTTGAATGAATGTTGCATTTATTTGAAAATTATGCTATTTTGATAAGTGATTTACTCATTCTATTTTTTTTCTCATTGTTAACATGAGGGGTGGATTATGGTGACTTTTCTTACCAATTTTACGGAGATATTAGGAATACAGAATGAAATAATATATTTGAAAGAAGTTTAGAAAAAGAAAAAGAAAAAAATGAAACACTCTACACTAATGTAGGAAATGTCTATGATAAAATTTTCTCATGATTCTGAGGTTAAGTAGAGTAAGGGATTGTGCTTTCACAACAGGGCTTGCCTTCAGTAAAGTTGTAAAATTTCTGACATTTGTCTTCTGACCTTTTATTACACCATTCTTCGTCCTATTTTCCAATTTCGGTTATGCCTCACCTCCTGCTAACAGTCATAGGAGATTCTCTTGCTGCTTAGGTCTCTTCTGTCAGTGAGGAAATGATTCTGATAAATTTATTTACCTGAAGTTGAGTAACTTAATGGGTGACCGACCACTAATGTGTTATATGTAAAGAAAGAGCAAAAAAAATGCCTGTAACGGAAATTCAAGTCTTAGTAAGAATAATACTTTGGGGTGGGAGCACTTCCTGAAGCTTCTCATATAATGATCACCTACTCTACCAAGGGTAAAGTCAGATGTTTTAAACAGTTTTTTCTGTCAGTGAAGATGTAGCTGAATATTATTTTAGAAGTTTAGAAGCAAAGAAGGCTTATGCCCCTTTTGCCATAACTTTCCTCGTTGCCCCTTTAACATCCTTATTCCTCAGGCTATATATTAGGGGGTTCAGCATGGGTGTCAAAGCCCCATAAAACACTGAGATAAACTTGTCCTTGTCAGGGGATGACTTGGACTGTGGTTTCATATACATGGAAATGGCTGCCCCATAGAAGATTGCCACCACAGTCAAATGAGAACCACAGGTAGAAAAGACCTTGAGCCTACCCTGGGCTGAGCGAATCCTTAGAACAGCAGTGGCAATTCGGACATAGGAGAGGAGAACAAACCCAAAGGGTAGGAGCAGGGAAAATACTTGTGATGAAGATCATAAGCTCATTGAGGCTGGTATCAGAACAAGCCAGCTTAAGAAGGGAGAGAATTTCACAGACAAAATGGTTGATGACATTAGCCCCACAGAAATGAAGTTGCAGGGATAAGATGAGCATGGCAGTGAGCACAAGTGATGCCCCCCATGAGGTAGCAGCCAGCCAAACACACACTGAGCCATTCATGACCACAGAATAGCACAGGGGATTGCTGATAGCAACCACATGATCATAGGCCATGACAGCCAGCAGGAGGCACTCTGCTGTGGCCAAGACCAAGGAGACACTTATTTGGGTCAAACAATCGTGGGTAAGAGAGGTAGGGATGGGTAGAGAAACAATGCACCAAGGCCTGGGGCATGGAGACTGTTCCATAGCAAAGGTCTAAGAAAGACAGATTACTAAGGAAGAAGTACATTGGAGTGTGGAGGTGGGGGTCAATGTGGATAAGAAAGATGATAAGTCCATTCCCCAATAATGTTCTGAGGTAAGTTATCAGCACCAATGTGAAAAATGTGACTCTCCATTCAGGATAGTTAGAGATTCCAATAAGAAGAAACTCAAATACTGCTGTAGCACTGTCCATGGCCATTCTTCCCACTTGCCACTATTCATTGGATGGGTGCCAATGTAGTTGCCTAATTTTACCTGAAAGAATGAGAATAAAGATGGAGGGATGGTATGAGAAAGTTGGAAATAATTAGGGTGTACAGGATCATTCTCGTTGTCCTCTTCAAAAGATATAAGAATACAGGGCTTCCCTGGTGGCACAGTGGTTGAGAGTCCGCCTGCTGATGTGGGGGACATGGGTTCGTGCCCCGGTCCGGGAGGGTCCCACATGCTGCGGAGCAGCTGGGCCTGTGAGCCATGGCCGCGGAGCCTGTGCTCCACAACGGGAGAGGCCACGGCAGTGAGAGGCCCGTGTACGGCAAAAAAAAAAAAAAAAAAAAAAGATATAAGAATACAAATGAGATATCTATAATGGAAACAGAGGCAAAGTTAAAAATCTACTCCCTCCCGTGGAAAACAGCAAATTCCCCATCCTTTTGAAATGGTTATATGAAAAGTTCTGCAGCCCACTTTTGCCAGATACTTTTTAGTATCATTTTTTTTTCCAAGTAAGAAGAGAGGAAAAGGAGGGCATCTTCCTGCTTCTCTCACTCGTTCTCCATTTTCAAAGATAAATCTGATTCATAGAGATGGTTGAACCTCTGTCAGCTTGAGTTACTAATCTCCACCAAGAGGGTATCTTCTGATAGTCTTAGCTAAAATATTGCCTATTCTTTTGTCTGTCTGTCACTCCTAGATTGTTCATACCTCCATTTTCCCATTGTGTTAGTATCTACCACGGTGCTTGTCCTAGAGTCCTGCCAAGTATTTCTTTTTGAAAAAAATTAATTAATTAATTTATTTTTGGCTGTGTTGGGTCTTCATTGCTGTGCGCCGGCTTTCTCTCATTGCGGCGAGCGGGAACTACTCATTGTGGTGTGCGAGCTTCTCATTGCAGTGGCTTCTCTTGTTGTGGAGCACGGGCTCTAGGCACGTGGGCTTCAGTAGTTGTGGCATGCGGGCTCTAGAGCACAGGCTCAGTAGTTGTGGCGCACAGGCTTAGTTGCCCCACGGCATGTGGAATCTTCCTGGAGCAGGGATCAAACCCATGTCACCTGCATTGGCAGGCGGATTCTTAACTACTGTGCCACCAGGGAAGTCCCCAAGTATTTCTTTGATCTGAACTGATATTATGTAAATACAGTATGTCATGGAACCCTTGAGGTCTATGAAAACCCTCTGCTAATGTCTGTGGTTGGAGTTACATTTCCAGGTTCTCTGGTGTTTTCTGTGTTGTGATTGCTGAGCCCCAGTTAGCAATGTGAAAATCTAATGTGATGTTTCTAAAAGTATGAGTGGTAAGGAGTGACCAGCCTACCTGAAAAGTCACTCTCTTCTCACCCTCATCACTCTCTTTTCCCTCACGCTCCTTAATTTTCCTTATAGCACATTCCAATATTTGAAACTACATTAATGATTTGATTGTTTATTACTTCAGTGGTCCCCAACCTTTTTGGCACCAGGGACCAGTTTCCTGGAAGACAGTTTTTCCTCGGACGGGGCAGGGTGTGCAGGGGGATGGTTCAGGCAGTAATGCGAGCGATGGGGAGCGACGGGGAGCAGCAGATGAAGCTTCACTTGCTCGCCCGCCGCTCACATCCTGCTGTGTGACCTGGTTCCTAGCAGGCCGGCAGACCGGTAGTGGTCTGCAGCCCAGGGGTTGGGGACTCCTGTATTACTCGATTACTTGTCTCCCACTCGAATGTAAATTTATTGAGAACAGAACCTTGTCTGCTTTGTTTCCTGGCTTATCCCTAGTATCTAGAACAGTGCCTGGGGCATCATAAGGAGCTGATATCGAATGAATAAATGAACGTATAAAGTCCTGGGCTGTTACAGATATTATTCAGAATCTAACTGCTCCTCTTGCCACCTGCACTGCCATCCTTTATTCCAAGTCATTGTCATTATTCACCTGGATTTTGTCAATAACTTCCTTATTGGTTCCCCTGTTTCTGGCTTTGCGTCCATTCAGTTCAAATGATTCAGTTATATTGTAAGTCAGATCAGGTTACTCTTCCATTAAAAAATTTCAATAGCTTCTCATTTCAACCTAATTAAACACCTACCTCCTTACTGTGACCTATCAGGCACTACATGGTTTGCCTCCCCTTTACCTATCTGACCTCTGTTCCTACTACTCTTCCTTGCTTACTTTCTTCTAGTCACACTGGCCTCTTCACTGTTCCTTAAACACTCATGGCACATCCCTTTCTCAGAGCCTTTGATCTCTTTGATCTTGCTGCTCCATATTTCTGAAACCGAGATCCTTGTATGGCTTACCTTCTCACTTCTCTCAGGTCTTTACTCACAGTGCATCTTTTTAGTCAGTTCTTCTTTGGCCACCCTGTCTAAAAGCTCATCTCTAGCCCCTGGCATTTTATGTTCCCCTTTCCAATTCTCTTTAGAATTATTATTTCTAGCGTCTTGTATATTTTATCTATTAATTATGTTTATTGATTGTTTCTCTCAACTAGAATGCATACTCAGTGAAGTCACTGCTGTATGCCCAAAACCTAGAATGGTGCCTGGTGCATGGAAGGTGCTTAAGAATTATTTGCTGAATGAATGTGTGAATGGAACTCTTTAGCTTTTCCACAATGAAAGACAGCCTCTCTTTTTCCATCTGCCTCTTCCCTAGATATTGCTGTTTATATGGCAAGCACCCCCTAATGTGTATGTGATCCTTCATGAGATTAACTCTCCCTTTTCTTCTAATCCCTTCCTTGAAGCTTCTGCTACTCACTGGCTATTTCTCTGGATAAGTTTCTTCCCCTCATTGGCTTAGATTTTTATTTGCAATCTAGTTAAACTAAGTGATCTCTAAGAGCCCTTCTAGCTCTAACGTGCTAGGATTCTCTGATTTCCCTCAATTAAAAGGAAGACAAAACAAAACTTAACACTCCTCAGAATATGAGGAATCTACTACATTTTCCTCCATTGTTGGAAATTCATGTGGGCTACAGAAGGGGTTTACTAAGGGATGAAGTTTCTCTCACCATCTTTGAAATGGGAGACTCGCTTGTCCTTAAAAGTCTTTAGCAAAGAAGATTCTACAGTTCCCCCACTTCCCTGTCCTGGAGTCCAAGTAACCTGTCCCTTTGTCTAGTTCTCTACTTTGTTCAGCCTCTCAGACAGGCTCAGTACATGAGAATGGCAAATTCATGGAAGTGAAAGTGTATGTGCCACTTGTGAAGTGTCAAACACATGTAAGGGAGGGAGAAGATAGTAACTTGCCTTCACAGGAGTGTCCTCAGATCTTGAGAGACCTAATGAGATAATCATTTCCACAGAGGGAAAATGCAGAAAGATGAGAGTCACATGGCTGTATGAAACAATGTGCAGAAGCCTGTTATATTTTAATTTAGTACAGTCATACCTTAAATTTCTTTGTGGTCTATGTTTAACTCTCAATTACCTATATATGGGCCATTCACAGTAGAATATCTAAAAAGATGATGGACAAGCTGCAGATGGGAGGATGAACTGGTTTTGCATAGAAGTAGATGGCTGATTATTATGCTATTTAAAAGTCTCTGTTGCTCCTAGAACTCTATAAAGCACACTGATTTTGCTGTTAAATATTGATAAGTAAATGTTTTCCCTCCTTATATGAACCTATAATTCTTTTTTTTTTTTTTTTTTGTGGTACGCAGGCCTCTCACTGTTGTGGCCCCTCCCGTTGCAGAGCACAGGCCCCGGACGCGCAGGCTCAGCGGCCATGGCTCACAGGCCCAGCCGCTCCGCGGCATGTGGGATCTTCCCAGACCGGGGCACGAACCCGTGTCCCCTGCATCGGCAGGCGGACTCTCAACCACTGCGCCACCAGGGAAGCCCAGAACCTATAATTCTTAATGACCAGCAGGATGTATTTTATTTCTCCAGTATTGAGGTATTATTTATAGAGTCTATCCCTCATTCTTTCATGAGCCTAGCTGAATAAATTGATGAGCGATTTGATTAAAAATTGGTGATCTGTCTATGGTTGCGGGAAGACTTGTTTTTAATGGTGTTAAGCTTACTGATAGAGATTGGGATCGAACCCATGACCTTGCCTCCATTAGTACTGTGTCTGAACCTATGGAATTAAAATTGATGACAACTTCCCTTTCACACTTAAAGGCTACTCAGCATCCAAACTGAGGGACCTATTAATCATTTAGTCTGGGCCCTGCTTTCCAAGGCAGTGCTGATTGTCTCATCCTAAAATTATCGTTAAAAGATTCCTGGAAAACTGGGCTTAGAATGTTTCCCATCTTAGTCTTGTTGCCTGCAATTATTTATATAGCCTAACTTTTCTTTCAACTAACAGCTGCCCTCTTGCCTTCCTGGAGGTCACCCATGTCTGATAAATGGTTAGAGGTTAAAAAAAAAAAAGTGGGAGGGGGAATGAAAGAAACTGGAGCATTTTCCTGTTACTGACTTACCATTGGAGGTTCCCCTCAAGTACCAGTAGGTGGAACAGAATGAGACTGCTGAAAATACCAAGTTTCCAACGGTTGTCAGGTTTGGAACATGACGATATCTGTGCAAACTCTCCTGGTGAGATTTCAAAAGCCTTCCCAGCTTCTCAAACTCTCAAATGCCTGGAAACCTCTGAAGAAAAAATTTTTTTTGATTAGATCAAATTACAGTTGCCAGAAACTTTAATGTGCAGCCCTTGGTGATGGTATCTGATTAAATTATTTAATTTCTTAGGCAAACATTTCTTTCACTGTCCTTTGACTCATGTACATCTTTGTTCTATCTTCCCTAGAAAAGTTATAACAAGGACGATTGAGGTCATTTGAATACTTTGCATCAAGACCCTTAAGTTATTTCAATTTTCGACCTGCTAGATTAGACATCTTTTGCCTGTTGGCAATATTTATCTATCTGTTAATCTTATCTTGATGAACTGGAACACAATTAAACCAAATTGTCACTTTCTTTAAAAAGAGGGAAATGATAATAAAACATGCAGCATCCAGGGCTTTAAACTAAATTGGATGATTTCAAGGAAGTGTCCTGGGCTCTGTGTATACCCTACCCAGTTTCCTACTATTTCTCCACTACCTATTTTCAATGCCAGAGTGTGAAAGTGTATAACCTGAGGACTCCAAGGTCCTGAGCATCCCTCGGTCAGCAAAAAGATCTAATGACAGTTACTCTACCCACTAAGGCTGGACAATAGACTCAGGCGTTTCAAAAGCATTAAACTGGAGTTGAAGTGCAAAGCTGTTTGGTTACCCCTCACTTGTCCAGAAAATATAACTACCAGAACCTGCCTTTCGTTGAGCAGTATGGTTTTTAGAAATTGTGCCGTTCCTCCCCTTCTCTTGATCTAGGTTAAGAATCCATCGATATATGTTTACCCGGAAGCTGTCACCAGAGCTCTATCTCTGGGAGCATACTTTGCTCTGAACTAAATCTATAAATCCTACATCATCAGCATACTTATGATGTCTGGGGTCTGATTCTCTTCCAGATTCAATTCCAAATGCAGGGAGAAAGTTGATGAGCTGCTCAGTAACTTAAATAACTTGAAGTTCCAAAGTGCTACCAGACTATTTATCTCATGAGTACAGTTCAAAGTTTCTGGTCTTCAGCAGAAAGAAATAATTAGCTTGTGAGAGCTTCAGGGACCTCATCCCAAACAGGCAATTAAATTTTGCCAAACCAGAGCTGTTTGAAAAAAAAGTAGTATTTTGTGTAGGGAAAACAAATAAAGAGAAAGGAGACTTTTGAGACCATGAGACTTCTGTATACCACTGTTGGGCTTTCCAGAGAACTAAGAAATAATTCTTTTTTATTTTGGTCCATAGTCTCTTCACATTCTTTCAGTATTAAATTGGTGTCGTGACAGAGCCTGCAGCTGGTAGAGAAATGTCTATCAGGGGACAGCTGGGATAGAGAGTGCACAACAGAGAGTGCATGTGTTATTGATTCCCACGTTGAAATAGCCCTTATGTTTGCCTTTCCATTCCCACTTCCACCACCCCAGCCTGCTCAAAGAGCTTCCATGGGAGCTTCTTTTCAACTGTATCAAGTCATGTGACATGCGAGGCCAACTGTGGCAGTTCCTCATCTATCATTTAACATTCATTTTTTCGCGCATTTACACATTAATATATTTATTCTACAAATACTTAATGAGTACCCACTGTGTGTTAGGCAATGTGCTTTGCATTGAAGATACAATGGAGTAAAAAAAAAATTCTGACACAGTTCCCACTTTCATGGAGCTTACTGTCTGGTAGGGAAAACTGACATTAACCAAACTATCAAGAATATAAATACGCACCTGTGGTAAGTGCTATGCAGACAAGCTACTTGGTGGTATTTGTTATTGATTCCCACATCCACCTCTGTCTCCTACGACTGCTCAACAAGCTCTCTCCACTTAAGTCTGGTTACCTTCTTCATTGCTCCATGAGTGCTCACCCCTACTCCTTCTACACCAATGATCCTGATGTTATACCAACTTGGAAAGCAAAATAGTACCTAATCCATCTTTCAACACTAAACCTAGTTTTTGGCTCTTCTGTTATCTATTTTGTTACATGGTTCTCTATGTTATCTGATTCTTCAGTTACATCATAGGTAACCAGAAGCCAGATACTTGTTTTTCTATTTCTTTAGGACTTTTTATAGTAGTGCCAGTAGATAATAGGGTAGTGGGAAGCAGTCTGAGGTGGTAGTTATGGCTGTGTACCCAGGGGCATGCCAACTATGTGACCTTATTCAAGTAATCCAAATAATCTGAGCCTAATTTTCCTTTTTATAGGAAATAAGTAAATACATGGATATGCTTTTTTTTGGTCCAAATAATTTTATTTATTTATTTATTTTAAAAACATTTTATTGGAGTATAATTGCTTTACAATGGTGTGTTAGTTTCTGCTTTATAACAAAGTGAACCAGGTATATGTATACATATATCCCCGGATCCTATCCCCCTTGTGTCTCCCCCTCTCCCACCCTCCCTATCCCACCCCTGTAGGTGGTCACAGAGCACTGAGCTGATCTCCCTGTGCTATGCGGCTGCTTCCCACTAGCTATCTATTTTACGTTTGGTAGTGTATATATGTCCATGCCACTCTCTCACTTTGTCCCAGCTTACCCTTCCCCCTCCCCATATCCTCAAGTCCGTTCTCTAGTAGGTCTGTGTCTTTATTAACGTTTTAGCCCTAGGTTCTTCATGACTTTTTTTTTCTTAGATTCCATATATATGTGTTAGCATACGGTATTTGTCTTTCTCTTTCTGACTTACTTCACTCTATCTGATACACTCTAAGTCCATCCACCTCACTACAAATAACTTAATTTCGTTTACTTTTATGGCTGAGTAATATTCCATTGTACGTATGTGCCACATCTTCTTTATCCATTCATCTGATGGTGGACACTTAGGTTTCTTCCGTCTCCGGGCTATTGTAAATAGAACTGCAATGAACATTTTGGTACATGACTCTTTTTGAATTATGGTTTTCTCAGGGTGTATGTCCAGTAGTGGGATTGCTGGGTCATATGGTAGTTCTATTTGTAGTTTTCTAAGGAAACTCCATACTGTTCTCCATAGTGGCTGTACCAATTCACATTCCCACCAGCAGTGCAAGAGTGTTCCCTTTGCTCCACAACCTCTCCAGCATTTATTGTTTCTAGATTTTTTGATGATGGCCAATCTGACCAGTGTGAGATGATATCTCATCGTAGTTTTGATTTGCATTTCTCTAATGATTAAAGATGTTGAGCATTCTTTCATGTGTTTGTTGGCAATATGTATATCTTCTTTGGAGAAATGTCTATTTAGGTCTTCTGCCCATTTTTGGATTGGGTTGTTTTTTTTGTTATTGAGCTGCATGAGCTGCTTGTAAATTTTGGGGATTAATCCTTTGTCAGTTGCTTCATTTGCAAATATTTTCTCTCATTCTGAGGGTTGTGTTTTGGTCTTGCTTATGGTTTCCTTTGCTGTGCAAAAGCTTTTCAGTTTCATTAGGTCCCATTTGTTTATTTTTGTTTTTATTTCCATTTCTCTAGGAGGTGGGTCAAAAAAGATCTTGCTGTGTTTTATGTCATAGAGTGTTCTGCCTGTGTTTTCCTCTAAGAGTTTGATAGTTTCTGGCCTTACATTTAGTTCTTTAATCCATTTTGAGTTTATATTTCTGTATGGTGTTAAGGAGTATTCTAATCTCGTACTTTTACATGTACCTGTCCAGTTTTCCCAGCACCACTTATTGAAGAGGCTGTCTTTTCTCCACTGTATATTCTTGCCTCCTTTATCAAAGATAAGGTGACCATATGTGCGTGGGTTTACCTCTGGGCTTTCGATCCTATTCCATTGATCTATATTTCTGTTTTTGTGCCAATACCATACTGTCTTGATTACTGAAGCTTTGTAGTATAATCTGAAGTCAGGGAGCCTGATTACTCCAGCTTCATTTCTCATTTTAAAGATTGCTTTGGCTATTTGGGGTCTTTTGTGTTTCCATACAAATTGTGAAATTTTTTGTTTTAGTTCTGTGAAAAATGCCAGTGGTAGTTTGATAGGGATTGCATTGAATCTGTAGATTGCTTTGGGTAGTACAGTCATTTTCACAGTGTTGATTTTTCCAATCCAAGAACATGGTTTATCTCTCCATCTATTTGTATCATCTTGAATTTCTTTCATCAGTGTCTTATAGTTTTCTGCATCCAGATCTTTTGTCTCCTTATGAAGGTTTATTCCTAGATATTTTATTCTTTTTGTTGCAATGGTAAATGGGAGTGTTTTCTTAATTTCACTTTCAGATTTTTCATCATTAGTGTATAGGAATGCCAGAGGTTTCTGTGCATTAATTTTGTATCCTGCTACTTTACCAACTTCATTGATTAGCTCTAGTAGTTTTCTGGTAGCATCTTTAGGATTCTCTATGTATAGTATCATGTCATCTGCAAACTGTGACAGCTTTACTTCTTCTTTCCCAATTTGGATTCCTTTTATTTCCTTTTCTTCTCTGATTGCTGTGGCTAAAACTT
Organism: Mesoplodon densirostris; assembly: GCF_025265405.1. Taxonomy (NCBI): domain Eukaryota; kingdom Metazoa; phylum Chordata; class Mammalia; order Artiodactyla; family Ziphiidae; genus Mesoplodon; species Mesoplodon densirostris. The sequence goes on from NC_082681.1 coordinate 22,320,659, forward strand.
CCAAAACTATGTTGAATAAAAGTGGTGAGAGTGGGCAACCTTGTCTTGTTCCTGATCTTAGTGGAAACAGTTTCAGTTTTTCACCATTGAGGACGATGTTGGCTGTGGGCTTGTCATATATGGCCTTTATTATGTTGAGGAAAGTTCCCTCTATGCCTACTTTCTGCAGGGTTTTTATCATAAATGGGTGTTGAATTTTGTCAAAAGCTTTCTCTGTGTCTATTGAGATGATCATATGGTTTTTCTCCTTCAATTTTTTAATATGGTACATCACATTGATTGATTTGCGTATATTGAAGAATCCTTGCATTCCTGGAATAAACCCCACTTGATCATGGTGTATGATTCTTTTAATGTGCTGTTGGCTTCTGTTTGCTAGTATTTTGTTGAGGATTTTTGCATCTATGTTCAGCAGTGATACTGGCCTGTAGTTTGCTTTCTTTGTGACATCTTTGTCTGGTTTTGGTATCAAGGTGATGGTGGCCTCGTAGAATGAGTTTGGGAGTGTTCCTCCCTCTGGTATATTTTGGAAGACTTTGAGAAGGATAGGTGTTAGCTCTTCCCTAATTGTTTGATAGAATTCACCTGTGAAGCCATCTGGTGCTGGGCTTTTGTTTGTTGGAAGATTTTTAATCACAGTTTCAATTTCAGTGCTTGTGATTGGTCTGTTCATATGTTCTATTTCTTCCTGATTCAGTCTTGGCAGGTTGTGCATTTCTAAGAATTTGTCCATTTCTTCCAGGTTGTCCATTTTATTGGCATACAGTTGCTTGTAGTAATCTCTCATGATCTTTTGTATTTCTGCACTGTCAGTTGTTACTTTTCCTTTTTCATTTCTAATTATGTTGATTGGAGTCTTCTCCCTTTTTTCCTGGTGAGTCTGGCTAACGGTTTATCAATATTGTATATATTCTCAAAGAACTGGCTTTTAGTTTTACTGATCTTTGCTATCATTTCCTTCATTTCTTTTTCATTTATTTCTGATCTGATCTTTATAATGTCTTTCCTACTGTTAACTTTGGGGTTTTTTGTTCTTCTTTCTCTAATTACTTTAGGTGTAAGGTTAGGTTGTTTATTCGAGATGTTTCCTGATTTTTAAGGTAGGATTGTGTTGCTATAAACTTCCCTCTTAGAACTGCTTTTGCTGCATCCCATAGGTTTTGGATCATCATGTTTCCATTGTCATTTGTTTCTAGGTACTTCTTGATTTCCTCTTTGATGTCTTCAGTGATCACTTGGTTATTAAGTAGTGTATTGTTTAGCCTCCATGTGTTTGTATTTTTTACAGATCTTTTCCTGTAATTGATATCTAGTCTCATAGTGCAGTGGTCGGAAAAGATACTTGATAAAATTTCAATTTTTTAATATTTACCAAGGCTTGATTTGTCACCCAAGATATGACCTCTCTTGGAGAATGTTCCATGAGCACTTGAGAAAAATGTGTATTCTGTTGTTTTTGGATGAAATATCCTATAAATATCAATTAAGTCCATCTTGTTTAATATATCATTTAAAGCTTGTGTTTCCTTATTTTCATTTTGGATGATCTGTCCATTGGTGAAAGTGGGGTGTTAAAGTCCCCTACTATGATTGTGTTACTGTCGATTTCTCCTTTTATGGCTGTTTGTATTTGCCTTATGTATTGAGGTGCACCTATGTTGGGTGCATAAATATTTACAATTGTTATATCTTCTTCTTGGATCGATCCATTGTTCATTATGTAGTGTCCTCCTTTGTCTCTTGTTATAGTCTTTATTCTAAAGTCTCTTTTGTCTGATATGAGAATTGCTCCTCCAGCTTTCTTTTGATTTCCATTTGCATGGAACATCTTTTTCCATCCCCTCAGTTTCAGTCTGTATGTGTCCCTAGGTCTGAAGTAGGTCTCTTGTAGACAGCATATATATGGGTCTTGTTTTCATATCCATTCAGCTAGTCTGTGTCTTTTGGTGGGAGCATTTAATCAATCTATATTTAAGGTAATTATCGATATATATGTTCCTAGTCCAATTTCCTTAATTGTTTTGTGTTTGTTATTGTAGGTCTTTTCCTTCTCTTGTGTTTCTTGCCTAGAGAAGTTCCTTTAGCATTTGTTTTAAAGCTGGTTTGGTGGTGCTGAATTTTCTTAGCTTTTGCTTGTTTGTAACGTTTTTAATTTCTCCATGAAATGTGAATGAGATCCTTGCTTTGTATAGTAATCTTGGTTGTAGGTTTTTCTCCTTCATCACTTTAAATATGTCCTGCCACTCCCTTCTGGCTTGAAGAGTTTCTGCTGAAAGATCAGCTGTTAACCTTATGGGGATTCCCTTGTGTGTTATTTGTTGTTTTTCCCTTGCTGCTTTTAATATGTTTTCTTTGTATTTAACTTTCGATAGTTTGATTAATATGTGTCTTGGCATGTTTCTCCTTGGATTTTACCTGTATGGGACTCTCTGTGCTTCCTAGACTTGATTAGCTATTCCCTTTCCCATATTAGGGAAGTTTTCAACTATAATCTCTTCAAATATTTTCTCAGTCCCTTTCTTTTTCTCTTCTTCTTCTGGGACCCCTATAATTCGAATGTTGGTGCGTTTAATGTTATCCCAGAGGTCTCTGAGACTTTCCTCAGTTCTTTTCATTCTTTTTTCTTTATTCTGCTCTGCAGTAGTTATTTCCACTATTTTATCTTCCAGGTCACTTATCCGTTCTTCTGCCTCAGTTATTCTGCTATTGATCCCTTCTAGAGTAATTTTAATTTCATTTATTGTGTTGTTTATCATTGCTTGTTTCCTCTTTATTTCTTCTAGATCCTTGTTAAATGTTTCTTGCATTTTCTCTATTCTATTTCCAATATTTTGGATCATCTTTACTATCATTATTCTGAATTCTTTTTCAGGTAGACTGCCTATTTCCTCTTCATTTGTTAGGTCTGGTGGGTTTTTACCTTGCTCCTTCAACTGCTGTGTGTTTTTCTGTCTTCTCATTTTGCTTATCTTACTGTGTTTGGGGTCTCCTTTTTGCAGGCTGCAGGTTCGTAGTTTCCGTTGTTTTTGTTGTCTGTCCCCAGTGGCTAAGGTTGGTTCAGTGGGTTGTGTAGACTTCCTGGTGGAGGGGACTAGTGCCTGTGTTCTGGTGGATGAGGCTGGATCTTATGTTTCTGGTGGGCAGGTCCACGTCTGGTGGTGTGTTTTGGGTTGTCTGTGGACTTATTATGATTTTAGGCAGCCTCTCTGCTGATGGGTGGGTCTGTGTTCCTGTCTTGCTAGTTGTTTGGCATAGGGTGTCCAGCACTGCAGCTTGCTGGTTGTTGAGTGAAGATGGGTGTTGGCTGTTGTTCAGATGGAGATATCTGGGAGATTTTCACTGTTTGATATTACGTGGAGCTGGGACGTGTCTTGTGGACCAGTGTCCTGAAGTTGGCTCTCCCACCTCAGAGGCACAGCACTGACTCCTGGCTGGAACACCAAGAGCCTTTCATTCACATGACTCAGAATCAAAGGTAGAAAAAGTAGAAAGAAAGAAAGAGGATAAAATAAAATAACATAAGATAAAAAATAAAGTTATTAAAATAAGAATTAAAAAATAATTATTAAGAAAAAAATTTTTTAAGTAAAAAAGAAAACAAAACAATGTTCTGACAGAGCCCTAGGACAAATGGTGAAAGCAAAGCTATACAGACAAAATCTCACATAGAATTATACACATACACACTCACAAAAAGTGGAAAAGAGGAAAAAATAATATATCTTCTTCTCAAAGTCCACGTCCTCATCTTGGGATGATTCGTTGTGTATTCAGGTATTCCACAGATGAAGGGTACATCATGTTGATTGTGGAGCTTTAATCCGCTGCTCCTGAGGCTGCTGGGAGAGATTTCCCTTTCTCTTCTTTGTTCGCACAGCTCTCGGGGTTCAGCTTTGGATTTGGCCCCGCCTCTGTGTGTAGGTCGCTAGAGGGCGTGTGTCCTTCACTCAGACAGGACGGGGTTAAAGGAGCAGCTGATTCGGGGGCTCTGGCTCACTCAGGCCGGGGGGAGGGAGGGGTACGGACTGCGGGGCAAGCCTGCGGCGGAAGAAGATGGCGTGATGTTGCACCAGCCTGAGGCGCGCCATGTGTTCTCCCGGAGAAGGTGTCCCTGGATCATGGGACCCTGGCAGTGGCGGGCTGCCCATGCTCCCTGGAGCGGAGGTGTGGATAGTGACCTGTGCTCACATACAGGCTTCTTGGTGGCTGCAGCTGCAGCCTTAGTGTCTCGTGCCTGTTAGCCACGGCTCGCGCCCGTCTCTGGAGCTCCTTTAAGCAGCGCTCTTAATCCCCTCTCCTCACGTACCAGGAAACAAAGAGGGAAGAAAAAGTCTCTTGCCTCTTTCTGGACCTCTGGCAGGTGCAGACTTTTCCCCGGACTCCCTCCCGGCTAGCCGTGGTGCACTAACCCCTGCAGGCTGTGTTCACACCGCCAATCCCAGTCCTTTCCCTGGGATCTGACCTCCGAAGCCCGAGCCTCAGCTCCTAGCCCCCGCCCTCCCTGGCGGGTGAGCAGACAAGCCTCTCGGTCTGGTGAGTGCCAGTTGGCACTGATCCTCTGTGCAGGAATCTCTCCACTTTGCCCTCCGCACCCCTGTTGCTGTGCTCTCCTCTGTGGCTCCGAAGCTTCCCCCCTCCGCCCCCTGCAGTCTCCGCCCATAAAGGGGCTTCTAGTGTGTGGAAACCTTTCCTCCTTCATGGCTCCCTTCCACTGGTGCAGGTGCCATCCCTATTCTTTTGTCTCTGTTTATTCTTTTTTATTTTGCCCTACCCAGGTACGTGGGGAGTTTCTTGCCTTTTGGGGGGTCTGAGGTCTTCTGTCAGCGTTCAGTAGGTGTTCTGTAGGAGTTGTTCCACGTGTAGATGAATTTCTGATGTATCTGTGGGGAGGAAGGTGATCTCTGCGACTTACTCTTCTGCCATCTTCCTCCTCCCCCCTAGGTACGATGATTCTGGCCCGCTGTCCCCACGACTGTCGTGGCTTTGGCCGCCGAGGCCCCTCCAGAGCCGGCAGCCTCAGTGAGGCCGCCCTCCCCTTGGGCTCCGGGGCAGTTCCGTGACGGCGGAGGGAAGAGACCCCGAGCCGGGAGTTCCAGCTCTGTGGAAACACCCATGGGTATGCTTATAATAGTGCCTGGCACATGGTAAGTTTCAATAAATATTAGCATTGTTAGCTATTTTTGCTTCTATAAACACATTTGCATAAATTGGTTCCTATATTTTATAAATGAGAAAATTGTAGCCTAAAGCAATGAAGTGAATTGACTGAAGGTCACACAATTAATTAGAGACAGAGATGGATATGAAACTCAGAGTTTATTACTTCCAGATCACTTACTTTTAGAAATTATCCATATGGTCTTTTGCTTGATGCTTGCTTTGAGGGCAAATGTATCAAAGCTGGTACTGAGCAGGATTTTGTCCAGGTCTTTGGGTAACTCAGAGTGACATGATATTGTTACCACTTTATTAAGACATCTGTCTTTAGCTGGAGCTTGTTTCCCTGCCAATTAGAAAACAGTAATATTTAGGGTAAAGAATGAGTTCTTATGAGAGTACTTAACTTCAATCAGCCTTATAACCACTGAATGCATCCCTAATGTGTCATTTCTCAAATTGGTTAAAAGGGAGGACCTAACGAGAGAGTGGACACCTTACAAGCTGCCTGACTTTGAGCAAGTCACTTCAACTTTCTGGGGCTCAGTTTTTTTGTTGTTGTTTTTTTGTTTTTTTACTGTACAGACCATTTCTAAGGCCCATTCCAGTTATGACATTCTTGGTTCTAGAGAAACTCTTCCTATTCAAAGCATTCTTTTTTGATAGTGGGTGATAAATATCTTTCTTGTATATGGAAGACAGCTAAGGAAGTTATGTTAAGTCCTAGTAAAAGGGTGTCAGGAAAGATCTGGGTTAAGGTAAAAAAAGGAAACGTTTGTGGATTCTGTAGCTTAGTAGGGAGGGATCCTAACAGTCAAATGAAGCCCTTTGAAGACTGAACAGCAGGAGTTACTGTGGGCAAAGGGAAAGAGGCAGGGGTTGGGGACTAAGCTGGTGGGAATACATTTCTCTGTTTCGGAAAGATTGTGACTAGTAGAAGACCTCTTCAGTAACTCTGCTTCTGGTGCACTCTTGAAAGATTCTTAGTCAGAGGATGAGCAAAAGAAAGAGTGTGTAGTGGTTTCCAAAGGGCTGACTGTAGTATAAGCAATTCCTCATCATAGTCTTTGGGTGCCTGTCTGGAATTATGCACAAAATTATAATCTTCATTTAGCAAGTAACAATTCTGCCTTCTCCTTTTCCTTCATGTTACGAGGTAGACCTGAACCATGTGTTAGCAGAAAAAAAGGGAGATGAGGTTCCGGGGAGGACTGATTAGCCAAACATCTCATAATAGTCTTTAAAAAGATTTATAAGGAAATTTGTCTTAACATTGAAATATGATGTGCTCATCTTCAATTGGAAAAATGTTCTTCCCACCTGTGATTCTTTGAGGTTGATCCCAGACAAACAGAACACATCTTTTTCTTTTTGAAAAAATCACGCTAAATATTTATTTCTTGTAATTGCACAGTACCCAAGTGCGTCTCTGTATTTGGCCCTTGCTGTCAAATACAAAGGCAAGAATTTGCCTTTGAAAACTAAGGATCAGTAAAAGAAGAACTATAAGAAAAACACCTTAATGAATGATCACTAAAGGGAACCCACAACACTGCCTTATTAACTTTGAAAATATCTGTGAATACCAGATTGAAAAAATAAAGTAAGGTTTGAGACAAATGTCCCATCTTGCCTATGACAATACATTGGTAACAATATAAGCTGTAAGTTTAGAATAAAGGAAGGGAACCCTAATTAATGTAACATGCAGTAAGATTATTAAATGCTTTATCCCAGGTCCAGCAGTGTCTAGGGTACAGCAGGTACCCCATAAATATTTGTTGAAATAAAGAATGAATCAGTGAATGCCTCCTTCTAGAGGTGGTTCAGACTAAATACTGTAAAGTCATTCTTTCCCTCCAAATTCAAATATTTTCCATTTGAAACATATTAAAGTAAAGGGCTATGGTGTGACTACTAAGGGTCTAGGGTTTTAACTTTTGAATGGTTTATAAAGGAACTTACAGAACGCTTCTAACAACTTTGTGTCTGGAGGTTTGTCCAGGCTCAGGAGGCATGATTAGCCTCAGTGCATTGTTCAAAGTTGAGCAATTAAAAATTATTTCTTACAAACCCCCAAAGATGCCACACTGGGCATTGTTAAGAAGTTGGCAGACTTGGCAGTTAACTTCACCTGAAACTTCCAGCTGTATGATGACATACTAATTGTAAACAATGGGGAAAATGTAGAACTCTTCCTCAAGATGAGAGTGGAGAAACTTTGAAGGCTTAAAAACAAGAAAAAAATGTTCTGTATGAACAGAAGCCAAGCAGTGGGATTTAATATCAAAAACTTTTTATGAGTTTCACACAAGAGAGTTGTACCAAATGTGCTCATTTAAATGACACAAATTTTAGAATATGAGACTTTATCATAAATGACCCCAATATAAAAAATACAAATGCCCTGTGGGGGAGATCTGGGTTCTAGGCTTGGCTATGTCACAAACTTGCCTTAATATTGTAGTATGTCTATTAACCTCTTCCTGTTTGTGAAATGGTGAACAATAATCCCCACTCTAAGTACTGCATATGGGCATTGTAAGAACCAAATTATATACTGAGTATGAAAGACACTTGACGATAAAGAAATATGCAAATTCATGGAATTGTTTTAAGGGTTTTAAATAGAATCAGAACAAGCCTATAGATCTCAGGATTAGGTCTAAATTTCAGGTAGAATACACTGTGCCTTATCTGTCTTTTTTTTGGGGGGGAATATATATCCATAGATATATAGATTAGCTCATTTACCTTTACAATAGACCTATGAAACACATAATAATTTGTAGATTAAGAAATGGGCTTAAGGAGATAAAACAGTTTATATAGAAAGTGATAAGCAATGTGCCTAGAACATAAGAAACACTTAACAAAAGGCAGTTAGTATTATGGAAATTCTTTTGTTTGTTTGTTTATACTGCAGGTTCTTAATAGTCATCAATTTTATACACATCAGTGTATACATGTCAATCCCAATCGCCCAATTCAACACACCACCATCACCACCCCACCGCGGTTTTCCCCCCTTGGTGTCCATACGTTTGTTCTCTACATCTGTGTCTCTACTTCTGCCCTGCAAACCGGTTCATCTGTACCATTTTTCTAGGTTCCACATACATGCGTTACTATATGATATTTGTTTTTCTCTTTCTGACTTACTTCACTCTGTATGACAGTCTCTAGATCCATCCACGTCTCAACTAATGACACAGTTTCGTTCCTTTTTATGGCTGAGTAATATTCCATTGTATATATGTATCACAACTTCTTTATCCATTCGTCTGTCAATGGGCATTTAGGTTGCTTCCATGACCTGGCTATTGTAAATAGTGCTGCAATGAACATTGGGGTACATGTCTCTTTTTGAATTATGGTTTTCTCGGGGTATATGCCCAGAAGTGGTATTGCTGGATCATATGGTAATTCTATTTTTAGTTTTTTAAGGAACCTCCATACTGTTCTCCATAGTAGCTGTATCAATTTACATTCTTGCACCAACAGTGCAAGAGGGTTCCCTTTTCTCTGCACCCTCTCCAGCTTTTGTTGTTTGTAGATTTTCTGATGATGCCCATTCTAACTGGTGTGAGGTGATACCTCATTTTAGTTTTGATTTGCATTTCTCTAATAATTAGTGATGTTGAGCAGCTTTTCATGTGCTTCTTGGCCATCTGTATGTCTTCTTTGGAGAAATGTCTATTTAGGTCTTCTGCACATTTTTGGATTGGGGTGTTTGTTTCTTTGATATTGAGCTGCATGAGTTGTTTATATATTTTGGAGATTAGTCCTTTGTCCGTTGATTCATTTGCAAATATTTTCTCCCATTCTGAGGGTAGTCTTTTCATCTTGTTTATGGTTTCCTTTGTTGTGCAAAAGCTTTGAAGTTTCATTAGGTCCCATTTGTTTATTTTTGTTTTCATTTCCATTACTCTAAGAGGTGGATCAAAAAAGATCTTGCTGTGATTTATGTCAAAGAGTTGTTCTTCCTATGTTTTCCTCTAAGAGTTTTATAGTGTCCCGTCTTACATTTAGGTCTTGAATCCATTTTGAGTTTATTTTTGTTATGGTGTTAGGGAGTGTTCTAATTTCATTCTTTTACATGTAGCTGTCCAGTTTTTCCCAGCACCACTTATTGAAGAGACTGTCTTTTCTCCATTGTATCTTTGCCTCCTTTGTCATAGATTATTTGACCATAGGTGCGTGGGTTTATCTCTGGGCTGTCTATCTTGTTGCATTGATTTGTTTCTGTTTTTGTGTCAGTACCATATTGTCTTGATTACTGTAGCTTTGTAGTATAGTCTGAAGTCAGGGAGTCTGATTCCTCCTGCTCCGTTTTTTTCTGTCAAGACTGCTTTGGCTATTTGGAGTCTTTTGTGTCTCCATACAAATTTTAAGATGATTTGTTCTAGTTTTGTAAAAACTGCCATTGGTAATTTGATAGGGATTGCATTGAATCTGTAGATTGCTTTGGGTAGTATAGTCATTTTCACAATATTGATTCTTCCAATCCAAGAACATGATATATCTCTCCATCTGTTGGTATCATCTTTAATTTCTTTCATCAGTGTCTTATAGTTTTCTGCATACAGGTCTTTTGTCTCCTTAGGTAGGTTTATTCCTAGGTATTTTATTCTTTGTGTTAAAGTGGTAAATGGGAGTGTTTCCATAATTTTTCTTTCAGATTTTTCATCATTAGCATATAGGAATGCAAGAGATTTCTGTGCATTAATTTTGTATCCTGCAACTTTACCAAATTCATTGATTAGCTCTAGTATTTTTCTTGTGGCATTTTTAGGATTCTCTATGTATAGTATCATTTCATCTGCAAACAGTGACAGTTTTACTTCTTCTGTTCCAATTTGAATTCCATTTATTTCTTTTTCTTCTCTGATTGCCGTGGCTAGGACTTCCAAAACTATGTTGAATAATAGTGGTGAGAGTGGACATCCTTGTCTTGTTTCTGATCTTAGAGGAAATGGTTTCAGTTTTTCACCATTGAGAATGCGGTTTGCTGTGGGTTTTTCGTATATGGCCTTTATTATGTTGAGGTTGGTTCCCTCTATGCCCACTTTCTGGAGAGTTTTTATCATAAATGGGTGGTGAATTTTGTCAAAAGCTTCTTCTGCATCTATTGAGTTGATCATATTGCTTTTATTCTTCAATTTGTTAATATGGTGTATCACACTGATTGATTTGCGTATATTGAGGAATCCTTGCATCCCTGGTATAAATCCCACTTGATCATGGTGTATGATCCTTTTAATGTGTTGTTAGATTCTGTTTGCCAGTATTTTTTTGAGGATTTTTGCATCTATATTCGTCAGTGATATTGGTCTGTAATTTTCTTTTTTTGTAGAATCTTTGTCTGGTTTTGGTATCAGCGTGATGGTGGCCTCATAGAATGAGTTTGGGAGTGTTCCTTCCTCTTCAGTTTTTTGGAAGAGTTTGAGAAGGATGGGTGTTAGCTCTTATCTAAATGTTTGATAGAATTCACCTGTGAAACCATCTGGTCCTGGACTTTTGTTTGTTGGAAGATTTTTAATCACAATTTCAATTTCATTACTTGTGATTTCTCTGTTCATATTTTCTGTTTGTTCCTGGTTCAGTCTTGGAAGGTTATACCTTTCTAAGAATTTGTCCATTTCTTCCAGGTTGTCCATTTTCTTGGCATAGAGTTGCTTGTAGAAGTCTCTTAGGATGCTTTGTATTTCTGCGGTGTCTGTTGTAACATTTCCTTTTTCATTTCTGATTTTATTGATTTGAGTCCTCTCCCTCTTTTTCTTAATGAGTCTCGCTAATGGTTTATCAATTTTGTTTATCTTATCAAAGAACCAGCGTTTAGTTTTATTGATCTTTGCTATTGTTTTCTTTGTTTCTATTTCATTTATTTCTGCTCTGATTTTTATGATTTCTTTCCTTCTGGTAACTTTGGGTTTTGTTTGTTCTTCTTTCTCTAGTTCCTTTAGGTGGAAGGTTAGATTGTTTACTTGAGATTTTTCTTGTTTCTTGAGGTAGGCTTGTATAGCTATAAACTTCCCTCTTAGAACTGCTTTTGCTTCATCCCATAGGTTTTGGATCATCGTGTTTTCATTGTCTTTTGTCTCTAGGTATTTTTTGATTTCCTCTTTGATTTCTTCAGTGGTCTCTTGGTTATTTAGTAACGTATTGTTTAGCCTCCATGTGTTTCTGTTTTTTATGTTTTTTTCCCTGTAATTCATTTCTAATCTCATAGCATTGTGGTCAGAAAAGATCCTTGATATGATTTCAATTTTCTTAAATTAATGAGGCTTGATTTGTGACCCAAGATGTGATCTATCCTGGAGAATGTTCCGTGTGCACTTGAGAAGAAAGTGTAATCTGCTGTTTTTAGATGGAATGTCCTATACATATCAATTAAATCTATCTGGTCTATTGTGTCATTTAAAGCTTCTGTTTCCTTATTTACTTTCATTTTGGATGATCTGTCCATTTGTTTAAGTGAGGTGTTAAAGTCCCCCACTATTATTGTGTTACTGTCGCTTTCCTCTTTTAGAGCTGTTAGCAGTTGCCTTATGTATTGAGGTGCTCCTATGTTGGGTGCATATATAGTTATAATTGTTTTTTTTTATTAGTTTCTGCTTTATAACAAAGTGAATCAGTCATACATATACATCTGTTCCCACATCCCTTCCCTCATGCATCTCCCTCCCTCCCACCCTCCCCATCCCACCCCTCCACGCAGTCACAAAGCACCAAGCTGATCTCCCTGTGCTCTGCGGCTGCTTCCCTCTATCTATCTACCTTACGTTTGGTAGTGTATATATGTCGATGCCGCTCTTTCGCTTTGTCACAGCTTAGCCTTCCCCCTCCCCATATCCTCAAGTCCATTCTCAAGTAGGTCTGTGTCTTTATTCCCGTTTTACCCCTAGGTTCTTCATGACATTTTTTTTTAAATTCCATATATATGTGTTAGCATACGGTATTTGTCTTTCTCTTTCTGACTTACTTCACTCTGTATGACAGGCTCTAGGTCCATCCACCTCATTACAAATAGCTCAGTTTCGTTTCTTTTCATGGCTGAGTAATATTCCACTGTATATATGTGCCACATCTTCTTTATCCATTCATCCGATGATGGACACTTAGGTTGTTTCCAGCTCCGGGCTATTGTGAATAGAGCTGCAATGAAATGTTGGTACATGTCTCTTTTTGAATTATGGTTTTCTCAGGGTATATGCGAAGTAGTGGGATTGCTGGGTCATATGGTAGTTCTATTTGTAGTTTTTTAAGGAACCTCCATACTGTTCTCCATAGTGGCTGTACCAATTCACATTCCCACCAGCAGTGCAAGAGTGTTCCCTTTTCTCCACACCTTCTCCAGCATTTATTGTTTGTAGATTTTTTGATGATGGCCATTCTGACTGGTGTGAGATGATATCTCATTGTAGTTTTGATTTGCATTTCTCTAATGAGTAAAGATGTTGAGCATCCTTTCATGTGTTTGTTGGCAGTCTGTATATCTTCTGTGGAGAAATGTCTATTTAGGTCTTCTGCCCATTTTTGGATTGGGTTGTTTCTTTTCTTGTTATTGAGCTGCATGAACTGCTTATAAATTTTGGAGATTAATCCTTTGTCAGTTGCTTCATTTGCAAATATTTTCTCCCATTCTGAGGGTTGTCTTTTGGTCTTGTTTATGGTTTCCTTTGCTGTGCAAAAGCTTTGAAGTTTCATTAGGTCCCATGTGTTTATCTTTGTTTTTATTTCCATTTCTCTAGGAGGTGGGTCCAAAAGGATCTTGCTGTGATTTATGTCATAGAGTGTTCTGCCTATGTTTTCCTCTAAGAGTTTGATAGTTTCTGGCCTTACATTTAAGTCTTTAATCCATTTTGAGCTTATTTTTGTGTATGGTGTTAGGGAATGATCTAATCTCAAACTTTTACATGTCCCTGTCCAGTTTTACCAGCACCACTTATTGAAGAGGCTGTCCTTTCTCCACTGTACATTCCTGCCTCCTTTATCAAAGATAAGGTGACCATATGTGCGTGGGTTTATCTCTGGGCTTTCTAACCTGATCCACTGATCTATCTTTCTGTTTTTATGCCAGTACCACACTGTCTTAATTACTGTAGTTTTGTAGTATAGTCTGAAGTCAGGGAGCCTGATTCCTCCAGCTCCGTTTTTCGTTCTCAAGATTGCTTTGGCTATTCTGGGTCTTTTGTTTTTCCAAACAAATTTTGAAATTTTTTGTTCTAGTTCTGTGAAAAATGCCAGTGGTAATTTGATAGGGATTGAATTGAATCTGTAGATTGCTTTGGGTAGTAGAGTCATTTTCACAATATTGATTCTTCCAATCCAGGAACATGGTATATCTCTCCATCTATTTGTATCATCTTTAATTTCTTTCATCAGTGTCTTATAATTTTCTGCATACAGGTCTTTTGTCTCCTTAGGTAGGTTTATTCCTAGATATTTTATTCTTTTTGTTGCAATGGTAAATGGGAGTGTTTTCTTGATTTCATTTTCAGATTTTTCATCATTAGTGTACAGGAATGCCAGAGATTTCTGTACATTAATTTTGTATCCTGCTACTTTACCAAATTCATTGATTAGCTCTAGTAGTTTTTCGGTAGCATCTTTAGGATTCTCTATGTATAGTATCATGTCACCTGCAAACAGTGACAGCTTTACTTCTTCTTTTCCAATTTGGATTCCTTTTATTTCCTTTTCTTCTCTGATTGCTGTGGCTAAAACTTCCAAAAGTGTGTTGAATAAAAGTGGTGAGAGTGGGCAACCTTGTCTTGTTCCTGATCTTAGTGGAAATGGTTTCAGTTTTTCACCATTGAGGACAATGCTGGCTGTGGGTTTGTCATATATGGCCTTTATTATGTTGAGGAAAGTTCCCTCTATGCCTACTTTCTGCAGGGTTTTTATCATAAATGGGTGTTGAATTTTGTCGAAAGCTTTCTCTGCATCTATTGAGATGATCATATGGTTTTTCTCCTTCAATTTGTTAATATGGTGTATCACGTTGATTGATTTGCGTATATTGAAGAATCCTTGCATTCCTGGAATAAACCCCACTTGATCATGGTGTATGATCCTTTTAATGTGCTGTTGTATTCTGTTTGCTAGTATTTTGTTGAGGATTTTTGCATCTATGTTCATCAGTGATATTGGCCTGTAGTTTTCTTTCTTTGTGACATCCTTGTCTGGTTTTGGTATCAAGGTGATGGTGGCCTCGTAGAATGAGTTTGGGAGTGTTACTCCCTCTGCTATATTTTGGAAGAGTTTGAGAAGGATAGGTGTTAGCTCTTCTCTAAATGCTTGATAGAATTCACCTGTGAAGCCATCTGGTCCTGGGCTTTTGTTTGTTGGAAGAATTTTATCACAGTTTCAATTTCAGTGCTTGTGATTGGTCTGTTCATATGTTCTATTTCTTCCTGATTCAGTCTTGGCAGGTTGTGCATTTCTAAGAATTTGTCCATTTCTTCCAGGTTGTCCATTTTATTGGCATAGAGTTGTTTATAGTAATCTCTCATGATCTTTTGTATTTCTGCAGTGTCAGTTGTTACTTCTCCTTTTTCATTTCTTATTCTATTGATTTGAGTCTTCTCCCTTTTTTTCTTGATGAGTCTGGCTAATGGTTTATCAATTTTGTTTATCTTCTCAAAGAACCACCTTTTAGTTTTATTGATCTTTGCTATCGTTTCCTTCATTTCTTTTTCATTTATTTCTGATCTGATTTTTATGATTTCTTTCCTTCTGCTAACTTTGGGATGTTTTTGTTCTTCTTTCCCTAATTGCTTTAGGTGCAAGGTTAGGTTGTTTATTCGAGATGTTTCCTGTTTCTTAAGGTGGGATTGTATTGCTATAAACTTCCCTCTTAGAACTGCTTTTGCTGCATCCCATAGGTTTTGGGTTGTCGTTTCTCCATTGTCATTTGTTTCTAGGTATTTTTTAATTTCCTCTTTGATTTCTTCAGTGATCACGTCGTTATTAAGTAGTGTATTGTTTAGCCTCCATGTGTTTGTATTTTTTACATCTCTTTTCCTGTAATTGATATCTAGTCTCATAGCATTGTGGTCGGAAAAGATACTTGATAAAATTTCAATTTTCTTAAATTTCCCAAGGCTTGATTTGTGACCCACGATATGATCTATCCTGCAGAATGTTCCATGAGCACTTGAGAAAAATGTGTATTCTGTTGTTTTGGGGTGGAATGTCCTATAAATATCAATTAAGTCCATGTTGTTTAATGTATCATTTAAAGCTTGTGTTTCCTTATTTACTTTCATTTTGGATGATCTGTCCATTGGTGAAAGTGGGGTGTTAAAGTCCCGTACTATGATTGTGTTACTGTCAATTTCTCCTTTTATGGCTGTTAGTATTTGCCTTATGTATTGAGGTGCTCCTATGTTGGGTGCATAAATATTTACAATTGTTATATCTTCTTCTTGGATCAATCCCTTGATTATTATGTAGTGTACTTCTTTGTCTCTTCTAGTAGTCTTTATTTTAAAGTCTATTTTGTCTGATATGAGAATTGCTACTCCAGCTTTCTTTTGGTTTCCATTTGCATGGAATATCTTTTTCCATCCCTTTACTTTCAGACTGCATGTGTCTCTAGGTCTGAAGTGGGTCTCTTGTAGACAGCATATATATGGGTCTTGTTTTTGTATCCATTCAGCCAATCTGTGTCTTTTGGTGGGAGCATTTTGTCCATTTACATTTAAGGTAATTATTGATATGTATGTTCCTATTCCCATTTTCTTAATTGTTTTGGGTTCATTATTGTAGGTCTTTTCCTTCTGTTGCGTTTCTTGCCTAGAGAAGTTCCTTTAGCATTTGTTGTAAAGCTGGTTTGGTGGTGCTGAACTCTCTCAGCTTTTGCTTGTCTGTAAACGTTTTAATTTCTCCATCAAATCTGAATGAGATCCTTGCTGGGTAGAGTAATCTTGGTTGCAGGTTTTTCTCCTTCATCACTTTAATTATGTCCTGCCACTCCCTTCTGGCTTGCAGAGTTTCTGCTGAGAGATCAGCTGTTATCCTGATGGGGATTCCCTTGTGTGTTATTTGTTGTTTTTGCCTTGCTGCTTTTAATATGATTTCTTTGTGTTTAATTTTTGACAGTTTGATTAATATGTGTCTTGGCGTATTTCTCCTTGGATTTATTCTGTATGGGACTCTCTGTGCCTCCTGGACTTGATTAACTATTTCCTTTCCCATATTAGGGAAGTTTTCAACTATAATCTCTTCAAATATTTTCTCAGTCCCTTTCTTTTTCCCTTCTTCTTCTGGAACCCCTATAATTCGAATGTTGGTGCGTTTAATGTTGTCCCAGAGGTCTCTGAGACTGTCCTCTGTTCTTTTCATTCTTTTTTCTTTATTTTGCTCTGCAGCAGTTATTTCCACTATTTTATCTTCCACCTCACTTATCCGTTCTTCTGCCTCAGTTATTCTGCTATTGATCCCATCTAGAGTATTTTTTATTTCATGTATTGTGTTTTTAATCAATGCTTGATTCATCTTTAGTTCTTCTAGGTCCTTGTTAACTGTTTCTTGCATTTTGTCTATTCTATTTCCAAGATTTTGGATCTTGGAAATAGAATCTTGGATCATCTTTACCATCATTATTCTGAATTCTTTTTCAGGTAGACTGCCTATTACCTCTTCATTTGTTAGGTCTGGTGGGTTTTTATCTTGCTCCTTCTCCTGCTGTGTGTTTTTCTGTCGTCTCATTTTGCTTATGTTACTGTGTTTGGGGTCTCCTTTTTGCAGGCTGCAGGTTCATAGTTCCCGTTGTTTTTGGTGTCTGTCCCCAGTGGCTAAGGTTGGTTTAGTGGGTTGTGTAGGCTTCCTGGTGGAGGGGACTAGTGCCTGTATTCTGGTGGATGAGGCTGGATCTTGTCTTTCTGGTGGGCAGGTCCACGTCTGGTGGTGTGTTTTGGGGTGTCTGCAGACTTTTTATGATTTTAGGCCACCTCTCTGCTAATGGGTGGCGTTGTGTTCCTGTCTTGCTAGTTGTTTGGCATAGGGTGTCCAGCACTGTAGCTTGCTGGTCGTTGAGTGAAGCTGGGTGCTGGTGTTGAGATGGAGATCTCTGGAAGATTTTCGCCGTTTGATATTATGTGGAGCTGGGAGGTCTCTTGTGGACCAGTGTCCTGAAGTTGGCTCTCCCACCTCAGAGGCACAGCACTGACTCCTGGCTCCTCAATTTGGGATGATTTGTTGTCTATTCATGTATTCCACAGATGCAGGGTACATGAAGTTGATTGTGGAGCTTTAATCCGCTGCTTCTGAGGCTGCTGGGAGAGGTTTCCCTTTTTCTTCTTTGTTCTCACAGCTCCTGGGTCTCAGCTTTGCATTTGGCCCCGCCTCTGCGTGTAGGTCGCCGGAGGGCGTCTGTTCTTCCCTCAGACAGGACAGTGTTAAATGAGCAGCCTCTTCGGGGACTCTGGCTCACTCAGGCCGGGCGGGAGGGAGGGGCATGGAGTGCGGGGCGAGCCTGCAGCGGCAGAGGTCGGCGTGACGTTGCACCAGCCCGAGGTCCGCCGTGCGTTCTCCCAGGGAAGCCACCCCTGGATCCCGGGACCCTGGCAGTGGCGGGCTGCACAGGCTCCCAGAAGGGTGGTGTGGACAGTGACCTGCGCTCGCACACAGGCTTCTTGGCAGCGGCAGCAGCAGCCCCAGCGTCCCACGCCCATCACTGGGCTCCGCGCTTTCAGTCGCGACTCGCGCCCATCTGTGGAGCCCATTTAAGCAGCGCTCTTAATCCCCTCTCCTCGCGCACCAGGAAACCAAGAGGGAAGAAAAAGTCTCTTGCCTCTTCGGCAGCTCCAGAGTTTTCCCGGACTCCCTCCCGGCCAGCTGTGGCACACTAGCCCCCTTCAGGCTGAGTTGTCGCCGCCAGCCCCAGTCCTCTCCCTGCGCTCTGACCGAAGCCCGAGCCTCAGCTTCCAGCGCCGCCCGCCCCGGCGGGCGAGCAGACAAGCCTCTCGGGCTGGTGAGTGCCGCTCGGCACCGATCCTCTGTGCGGGAATCTCTCCGCTTTGCCCTACCCAGGTATGCGGGGAGTTTCTTGCCTTTTGGTAGGTCTGGGGTCTTCTGCCAGCGTTCAGTAGGTGTTCTGTAGGAGTTGTTCCACGTGTAGCTGTATTTCTGGTGTATCCGTGTGGAGGAAGGTGATCTCCGTGTCTTACTCTTCCGCCATCTTACCCGGAAGTCTTGCCTTCTATTTTTGTTAGGATAAATTTTCCCAAAGGTTTGCCAATTTTGTTAATCTTTCCAAAGAAGCAATCTTTGGTTTTGTATATTCTTTTTAATCTCCTTGTTTTTTTATTTCATTGTCTGTTTTTCTTATCATTGTTTTCTCCTTCCTTTTATTACATTTTTATCTTGTTCTTTATTCAAATTTCTTAAGTTAGATGCATAGCATATTAATTTTGAGATAATTTAAGTAAATTAAATTAATTAATTGATATCATTTTCTAAGAAAAACATATAAGACAATAACTTTCCTTCTAAGTACCTGCTATTTATATCTAACAGGTTTTATATGAAGCATTTTATCATTATTGAGTTCTAAGTATTTAAAAACTTCCAGTGTTATTATTCTTCTTTAATCTATGACTTAGAAATGTGTTTTTAAATTTCCAAATGTAAGGAATTAAGAAATTTTTTGTTATTGACATCTAGCTTGTGTTTTAGTCAGATACCAGTTCTCTGAAACTTGACTTTCTTAACCCCTTAGTATAATTAATATTTGTAAATGTTCTGTGTATGTATGAGAATAATTGGTATATTCTAATTGTTGTGTACAGAATTCAACCTTTGTCCATTAGATTAAACTTGTTAATAGTATTTTACAAATCATTAATATTTAATTTTTATCTGAATCACCTGTGCATAATCAAGAAAAGTTATGTAGAAATCTCCCCAGTATGATGTCAGGATTGTTCATTTCTCCTGTATATCTATTAACTTTTTTGCCTTATACATTTGAGCTTAATTTATTAGATTTATAAAAGCTCAGTATTATTTTTTTAATTAAAATTTTTTGAATTTACAATGTTGTATTACTTTCAAGTGTACAGCAAAGTGATTCAGTTATACAGATTCTTTTCCATTATAGGTTATTCCAAGGTGTTGAGTATAGTTCCTTGTGCTATATAGTAGGTCCTTGTTGTTTACCTATTTTATATGTAGTAGTGTGTATATGTTAATCCCAAACTCCTAATTTATCTCTCCCCCACTATCCCCTTTGGTAACCACAAGTTTGTTTTCTATGTCTGTGGGTCTATTTTTGTTTTGTAAACAAGTTCATTTGTATCCATTTTTTAGATTATACCTATAAGTGGTATTGTGATATTTGTCTTTATCTGTGTGACTTACTTCACTAATATGATAATTGCTAAGTCCATCCATGTTGCTGCAAATGGCATTATTTCATTCTTTTTAATGGATGAGTAATATTCTATTGTATATATATACACCACATCTTCATTATCCATTCATCTGTCAGTGGACATTTAGGTTGCTTCCATGTGTTGGCTATTGTAAATAGTGCTGCTGTTTGGGGTACATATATCTTTTCAAACTATGGTTTTCTCTGGGTACATGCCCAGAAGTGGTATTACTATATCACTCCCATGATGGTTGCTCTATTTTTAGTTTTTTAAGGAAACTCCTTACTGTTCTTTTTTTTTTTTTCTTGCGGTATGCAGGCCTCTCACTGCTGTGTCCTCTCCCGCTGCGGAGCATAGGCTCCGGACGCGCAGGCCCAGCGGCCATGGCTCACGGGCCCAGCCGCTCCGCGGCATGTGGGACCCTCCCGGACCGGGGCACGAACCCCCGTTCCCTGCATCGGCAGGAGGACTCTCAACCACCGTGCCACCAGGGAAGCCCCCCTTACTGTTCTTGATAGTGACCGCACCAATTTACATTCGCACCAGCAGTGTAAGAGGGTTTCTGTTTCTCCACACCCTCTCCAGCATTTATTATTTCTAGACATTTTAATGATGGCCATTCTCCCTGGTGTGAGGTGATACCTTATTGTAGTTTTGATTTGCATTTCTCTAATAATTGAGCATCTTTTCATATGCCTGTTGGCCATCATTTTGACTTCTTTTGGAGAAATGTCTATTTAAGCCTTCTGCCCATTTTTTGATTGGGTTGTTTGGTTTTTTTTTTGATATTCAGCTGTATGAGCTGTTAGTATATTTTGGAAATTAATCTCTTATCTGTAGCATCGTTGGCAAATATTTTCTCCCATTTTGTGGGTTGTCTTTTTGTTTTCTTTATGGTTTCCTTTGTTGTGTGAAAGCTTTTAAGTTTAATTAGGTCCCATTTGTTTCTTTTTGCTTAGTTTTGTTTTTACTTCCATTAATCTAGGAGATGGATACAAAAAATTATTGCTACAATTTACGTCAAAGTGTGTTCTCACTGAACTACGGAAAGCATACTGTAGTAAAAAGCATGGTAAGAAGGTATGTGTGTAGAGAGAGAAGGACTCTTGACTTATCTATTCTGGATATCTGTCTTGGGTGGTGATACGAATGTTCATGAGGCCAGATGGTGCAAACGTGTCATCTTTAGAATGTTGATCCTGAATTTATGAGGACGAGATTGCACTGAGATAGCCACAGCATCTCACTGGGTTCTTCTTTGGAACCAAGAGGAAGAGGGCCTGAAGCAGGGGCTGAGATTATGGCCAGCCCAGTGGCCAGATCAAAGCCGAGTGAATCAGTTGCGCAGAGAGGCAAATTGCCACCTGGGCCAATTTCACTCAACAACCAAGCTGGCGGAGAGATGTGACCACCACCAATGAGCTCTGATTCGTGTAGGTGGAGCTACAGGTATCCCTCTTTCTCTGTGGTGGCTAAGAGGGGAAAGAGCTGAGGCTAAGCAGACCCAAAGTGTAGCGTTTCCTAGGGGGGCCCACTGGACTTCTCCAGCAGTAGAGCGCTGACACAGCCTGTGGCAATCTGGCCCGAGTGGGTTCTGGTCATTGGAAAAATGAGTGGACTCTGCCTGAAGAGCTCATTTGCCTCCATAAAAAGTTTCCTCTTCCTGCAGCGAGGGGATGTGAGTGGCAATGACTCAGTGCTGTCTAATTACCTCTGCCTTTGGTGACCCCACATCCCAAGGCGTGAGGGCTCAGGGACCAGCCCCCCACCCAGGTCAGGGAAGATCTTTCACTGGCATCATTCAAAGGAAGATGAGGCCATTTTAATAGGGTATGATCATCTCTAGGAGAGTGTGGAGACTCTGTGACAGGAAGGAAAATAATTGCATTTTCTCCCAAAGCCACCGGAAATAATTTTTACTTTAATGGTGAAACAGAACTCTTTACATCTCTGGATGTTTTACATTGTAGGCTGTAATGAGCAAGAAAATGTCTTTCTTTTAATAGCTAACCCTCTGATGCTTCGTGCCTGGCAAGATAAGTTGATGTGGCAAATTATCGTTGTTGAAGGGAGATTGAGCCAGGAACAAGCATCCTTGCTTTGTTCACTGCGTCACTTAGCTCGTTAGTGTAGCAAGAACACTGGCACCTGTTTGCAACAGGACATTTTTGAAAGTGTGGCGGTCACCAGCACAGCCCCACACAGATGCAGGAAGAGAGGGAAGACCTCCTGCCCCAACTTCTCCCACTTGCACTAGACTCCTTTAGCTGAATGCACTGGTGTCACCTTTATTAACAGTCACACCCTTCACCACCTTCTCTTCCATCTGTCTCCCCACCTCTCTCCTGCTCACCCCCAGCAATTCCCAGGAGTCCCAGAGAGCTTGGATTAGTTTTTCTACTGTAGTGAGCATGATCTAGGGTTTTCTCTCCAGAGCAGGGGTTTCTCTAGAGAGGGACTGAGCATGAGTGGGCACGGAGAGATGGCAGAGATAAATGGGTACTCCCACCACATGCCCAGAGTCATAATGTCCACTGGGACCAGTACTGAGCACTTGCATCCTCTTACTTTGGCCCCTTCTTCCAATTCCATCTCCCTTAACGTCTTTATTTTCTCTTTGTGGGTATGCATTTTTTTGCCAGCGTGTCAGTGTGAAGTTGGGGTGCCCTTTAAGCTGAAACGTCTGCCTCATTCTTCTTTCTTTTATGAGTGGAAACTACCCTTAACCTGCTCTGCACTTCACATTCTATACATGTGAGGAGGTGTCCATGATTATAAGGAAATGTCTATGATTTTTTGAATGTCCCTTTACTTGGGAAGTCTTATTCACAGAAAGTGTTTCTGAAAGTCCTGCATTTCAGAGAGTTAACACTTTAATAAATTTAGATTTACCCTATATTCATCAGTTTTTAATAGGATCATTACTTTCCCTCCAATAATGGCTTCTTATCGAGTTAGCTGCAATTCAGTGTGCTCGGTAGTTAACATAACCATTTATCAAAAAAGACATATTTGAGCACACAGTTTCAATTTTCTTCCAAAATTAGCAATGAAAATTAATATTAAGTACTATTTTATTTTTCAATATTAAGATAATCTATCAAAATCATTTGAAATGATTCTTAGGAAGGACTTCCATAGTCATCTCATGAACATTTTATTTACTCCTGTAGAAATTAAAGCTCATAATTTACTGATTTCTCACCTCATAATAATTTATTGGAGGAGCATGGCCACTGTTCAGTGAAGAAGAACAGTTGACTTTGTATAAAATCATATTGACCATGGGAAATGCATTTGTATAGCAGCAGAAGAGAACTCATTCTTTTTCCTATTTTGGGTCCTTCTTAAATCTACCTGGGATTTAAAACTGTAGATGGGGACAGACCAGCGCAATGCAGTTAAAACTTCATCAAATGGCTGCAACACTGGACAAAAGTCAGTAGGACCAGGTTTCTCATTCGAATCAATCAGATTCAAGGGCTCAGGCAGAGGGCATGAATAAGTTATTTTTTTCTTTTTCCTATAATGAACTTTGTCTGGAAAAGCTAGTTTATAAACATATATCAAATGGATGAGAAAATACATTATATGCACTCTTAAGGTCAAAAATTAGTATTTTCAAATTGAGATGAACTCGCTTCCTCAGGGAATGTACTTTTCTTATCATTTACAGATTTAGACTATTTAGATCGTAGGCTTTTCATTCACTCTCTCACACATTCATTCATTTCACTCATTCATAGAAACATTTATTGAGTGCCTGCTGTTTTTTCAGCTTGCCTCCAATTATTTCCTTTAAAGGTGATCCATTTGGAACACTTCTAAAAATACTGGTGAGTTGCTTGATATTTTTAATTGCAATCTGAATGTATCAAGTCTGAAGGTTGTTGGAAAGAGCTTTGGAAACAGGCTCATCACTCCTGCCATTTCCTCTGCTGAGAATTTTCAGGGAGCGTCCTAAAAATTAAGGGCCAGAAGAAGTTCCGCCTGTGATGCTCCACATTCCCTCTAACAAATTCACAATATGTGCCTGGGATGGGGTTCACAGTGCCCATGCTTGTTTATCCACATGGAGCCTCTTCTTGCCCTTTGGTTTCAGCTTTTGTGTCATGCAGGTCCTTGGCAGTTAACATCACAGCTCCCCAGGTGATCGAGTATGGAAGATTTTATACTTATGAAAGTCAGCATAGAATAGAGGTTTCAAAGACCAGTGAAGAAACATTTCCACAGCAGGTATTTTGGCTGTTCTGATGCCCTTTCTTTTGGATAGCAGAGAAGCCAAGAGGGAGGGGATATGGGGATATATGAATACATATAGCTGAGTTACTTTGTTATACAGCAGAAGCTAACACAACATCATAAAGCAATTATATTCCAATAAAGATGTTAAAAAAAACACAACTTCTCGGTTAAAAGAGAATCCATGATTTCCCTGAGAAGTTGTGCACAGTCAGGTGTTCATGGTATATCAATGCACCGTCCCTGCCCATTAAGTGGAATCATCTGAGTCTCCTCATATAAGTCAGGCTAACCAAATTCTTTAGAGAAGATATAAAGTTAGCAAATATTTAATTTTATTACTCATGCTAAATGGTGTATCTGACAGAAGTGTTCACTTACTGACTAGTGAAAAGATGGCATGTAGAGATAATTCATATTTACATCCGAGAATTAAAAGGATAAAGTTATTTATCCATATAATCAAAGTTATCATGAAGTAGGGGGTGGGAGTTCAAGGAGAAGGAGCAACTTACAGTCAATTATGTGTGAATATGGTATTTTTGAAGGCACATTAATTTCTTTTCTCCATCTTAATTTTTTTTTAGGGAGATTGGGATTGACACATATACACTGTTTTTTTAAAAAAATATTTATTTAATTTATTTATTTTTGGCTGAGTTGGGTCTTTGTTGCTGTGCGCGGGCTTCCTCTAGTTGCGGTGAGTGGGGGCTACTCTTCGTTGCCGTGTGCGGGCTTCTCATTGTGGTGGTTTCTCTAGTTGCGGAGCATGGGTTCTAGGCACACGGGCTTCAGTAGTTGTGATATTCAGGCTCTAGAGCGCAGGCTCAGTAATTGTGGCGCATGGGCTTCGTTGCTCCGCAGCATGTGGGATCTTCCCAGACCAGGGCTCAAAACCGTGTCCCCTGCACAGGGAGGCGAATTCTTAACCACTGCACCACCAGGGAACCCCTCCATCTTAATTTTTAATATAGATACTTGTCTATACCAGTACACTTAGGTGTTTATGAGGGATTTCTGTTTGGAAAAAAACCCATGTAATAAATAAAGAAGTTGCATGTGTTTGTGTTTGTATGTGTTTGTGGGTTTGTGAATGTGAGTAGCAAGTATGCATATGTGTTTATGGGTACTATGAATAAGAAGCAAGAAAAATTGAAAGCACTTTAAAAATAATTGCGCTTAATTTTCCTAAAATATATTTGACCTAAATTATGTTGTTTTTCCTTTTATATGGATTTTTATTAATGCTGTTGTCAAATTGATTTCTTGGCACAGCTCCTAGGCAGGCCTGCTTTATTCCACTAAAATTCTCCTTGACTTCTCCGCTTGGCATTCTCTGCAGCCTTGCTGCATTA
This sequence comes from Mesoplodon densirostris, assembly GCF_025265405.1. NCBI lineage: Eukaryota > Metazoa > Chordata > Mammalia > Artiodactyla > Ziphiidae > Mesoplodon > Mesoplodon densirostris. The sequence continues at coordinate 22,345,797 of NC_082681.1, forward strand.
AACTGTGGTGTAGGGCAGTGACATTAACATTTCTTATGCACTCAGTTCGAAATGTAGAATATCATGCCCCACTCCTCACCTAATGAATCAGTCTTCACTTCAGCAAAATCCTTGGGTGATTCGAAAGTACCTTAAAGTCTGAGAAGTTCTCCTCTCCAAGGCTGTCTTAAAAAATAAAAAACATCATTAACACCTCCCATACCTTTTCTTCTTTTTCTGTTCCTTTCCTATGTTAATGACATTGAATCTTTCGAGTCAGCCAGGCTGAAAGCGTCAGTCATATTTGTTACCTCCATCCCTCATGTTCTCACATCTCATCCATTGCCAAAGCCTGGCAATTTTACATCTTCAACATCTCTTGACTTTGTCATCTCCTTTCTCTTCCCCCTTCTAATCTCTTTGTTCACAGTCTAGTAAGCTTTCACCAGGCTATTGAACTAGCCAGGCAGCAGTGTGTGTGTGTGTGTGTGTGTGTGTGTGTGTGTGTGTGTGTGTGTGTTTTCTTTGCCTCCAGACTTTCTGGCCATTCTACTTGTTCCTATGTTAGCTTTCCTAAACCATACCTCTGAGTCTGTCATTTTCTGCTCAGAAATCTTCACTGGCTACTTGTTACCTACAAAAACTTGTTTAAACCATTAACTTGGCATTCAATGTTTCTAAATACAACCACTGCCCTATAGTCAGTCAGAGACTGAGTTTCAGCCTAATCAAATTATTTCCTTTTTTCCCCCAAACATGTCTTATAATTTGCTGCTGCCATGTTTTTGTTTACATTTGAAATGTCCCTCTCAAACAATCACACGTGCAAACATTAACATCCTTCAAGGCCTTCTAAATATATTCTTTGTCCTTTCTCAGAGTTTACCACGTGCTTCCTTAGGATTATTAGAACATGTCTGTCTCTACTCTGCCCTAGTGAGCTTTGCATTCATGTCTTACCTCCTCTGATGAATTCTCAGGTCCTTGAAGGCAGGAACAGTGTCTTGTTCTTATAACCTGTCACAATGCCTAGCCAAGTGCTTTACAAAAATAGATATTCAATAAATGCATTATGAATGAAGACGAATGGAAGCAGAGGAGATGGGAAGCTATACTCTCACAAGGAGACACCCCAGATATCAGCAAATATTTATCAAAGTCTTTTTAAAATCAGCTAGTGATATTAATAGCCAGTGGCATGAGATAAATGCAGAGGAGGAGTTAACTGCTAGGATTAGTCCCATTTCTTATAAGTCCTACAATCAATGTCCCCTCATTGTCTCCTAGTTTCTAAATGCATTTATCTAAGTCCTCCATTTGCAGATAGCTATAGTAGCACTTAAAGGTCTAATAACAAAAAGTAGTTAACCCCACCCAGTGGCACAGGACAAAGGCATTGCAGGGCTTACTGTGTTGTATTCTGAATCCTTGGGGAAATTATGCTGGATGGTGATTTCTGATGTCAGCCCTGTACTAGGTTCTGTGCATTATTGAGAGAGTGTCTAAACCTGGAATCTATTTGAAAGCAAGATAGTTTCTTGTACCCTTTTTACATGGCCCAGCCTTGCTTAGTGAGTGTGTCTGTGCTTTTTTTTTAGTTATGTATAATATAATCATATTTTCTGAATCAAATTTGAAGCATACTGGTCAGACACATTGGTCTAGGTGCACATGGTCAAACAAGAACACAGTATAGAGTATTTTTTAATCAATTCTAATATACACATAGTTTTATTATTCTAACATCACTGAAATAAGGATAAGGATGTGTCTTGCAATCAATAACAAGTTGGTTTAACTTTTTTTCTTGATCAGCAGTACAAAAAATAACGGTGTGTCTTAAAATCAATAGCATCTTAGATATGATCAAATTGACACCAGGATTATCCCAGAAAATCCAGGAAAAACAGTCTGTTTTTACACATGTTCAAACCTTGCAGTTTTTTTATAACATCTTTATTGGAGTATAATTGCTTTACAATGGTGTGTTAGTTTCTGCTTTATAACAAAGTGAATCAGTTATACATATACATATGTCCCCATATCTCCTCCCTCTTGCATCTGCCTCCCTCCCACCCTCCCTATCCCACCCCTCTAGGTGGTCACAAAGCACCAAGCTGATCTCCTTGTGCTATGTGGCTGCTTCCCAATAGCTACCTATTTTACGTTTGGTAGTGTATCTATGTCCATGCCACTCTGTCACTTTCTCCCAGCATACCCTTCCCCCTCCCCATATGCTCAAGTCCATTCTCTAGTAGGTCTGTGTCTTTATTCCCATCTTACCCCTAGGTTCTTCATGACATGTTTTTTGTTTTAGATTCCATATATATGTGTTAGCATATGGTATATGTTTTTCTTTTTCTTTCTTTCTTTCTTTCTTTCTTTCTTTTTTTTTGTGGTACGCAGGCCTCTCACTGTTGTGGCCTCTCCCGTTGCGGAGCACAGGCTCCAGATGCGCAGGCTCAGTGGCCATGGCTCACGGGCCCAGCCGCTCCATGGCATGTGGGATCTTCCCGCACTGGGGCACAAACCCGTGTCCCCTGCATCAGCAGGCAGACTCCCAACCACTGTGCCACCAGGGAAGCCCCTTTCTCTTTCTGACTTAACTTCCCTGTGTATGACAGACTCTGGGTCCATCCACCTCATTACAAATAACTCAATTTCATTTCTTTTTATGGCTGAGTAATATTCCATTCTATATATGCGCTACATCTTCTTTATCTATTCATCTGTTGATGGACACTTAGGTTGCTTCCATGTCCTGGCTACTGTAAATACAGCTGCAATGAACATTGTGGTACATGACTCTTTTTGAATTATGGTTTTCTCAGGGATTATGCCCAGTAGTGGGATTGTTGGGTCGTATGGTAGTTTTACTTGCAGTTTTTTAAGGAACCTCCATAGGGACTGTATCAATTTATATTCCCACCAACAGTGCAAGAGGGTTCCCTTTTCTCCACAACTTTTCCAGCATTTATGGTTTGTAGATTTTTTGATGGTGGCCATTCTGACTGGTGTGAGATGATATCACATTGTAGTTTTGATTTGCATTTCTCTAATGATTAATAATGTTGAGCGGCCTTCCCTGGTGGCACAGTGGTTGAGAGTGTTTATTCTTTTTGTTGCAATCGTAAGTGGGAGTGTTTCCTTAATTTCTTTTTCAGATTTTTCATCATTACTGTATAGGAATGCAAGAGATTTATGTGTATTAATTTTGTATCCTGCTACTTTACCAAATTCATTGATTAGCTCTTGTAGTTTTCTAGTAGCATCTTTAGGATTCTCTATGTATAGTATCATGCCATCTGCAAAGAGTGACAACTTTACTTCTTCTTTTCCTATTTGGATTCCATTTATTTCTTTTTCTTCTCTGATTGCTGGGGCTAAAACTTCCAAAACAATATTGTATAATAGTGGTGAGAGTGGGCAACCTTTGTTGTTCCTGATCTTAGTGGAAATGGTTTCAATTTTTGACCACTGAGGACGATGTTGGCTGTGGTTTTGTCATATATAGCCTTTATTATGTTGAGAAAAGTTCCCTCTATGCCTACTTTCTCGAGGGTGTTTTTCATAAATGTGTGTTGTATTTTGTGGAAAGCTTTCTCTGCATCTAATGAGATGATCATATGCCTTTTCTACTTCAAGTTGTTAATATGGTGTATCACATTGATTGATTTGCATATATTGAAGAATCCTTGCATTCCTGGGATCAACCCCACTTGATCATGGTGAATAATCCTTTTAATGTGCTGTTAGATTCTGTTTGCTAGTATTTTGTTGAGGATTTCTGCATCTATGTTCATGTGATATTGGCATGTAGTTTGTTTTCTTTGTGACACCTTTGTCTGGTTTTTATTATCAGGGTGATGGTGGCCTCGTAGAATGAGTTTGGGAGTGTTACTCCCTCTGCTATATTTTGGAAGAGTTTGAGAAGGATAGATGTTAGTGCTTTTCTAAATGTTTCATAGAATTTGCCTGTGAAGCCATCTGGTCCTGAGCTTTTGTTTGCTGGAAGATTTTTAACCACAGTTTTAATTTCAGTGCTTGTGACTGGTCTGTTTATGTTTTGTATTTCTTCCTGGTTCCGTCTTGGAAGGTTGTGCTTTTCAAAGAATTTGTCTATTTCTTCCAGGTTGTCCATTTTCTTGGCATAGAGTTGCTTGTAGTAGTCTCTTAGGAAGCTTTGTATTTCTGCAGTGTCTGTTGTAACTTTTCCTTTTTCATTTCTAATTTTATTGATTTGAGTCCTCTCCCTCTTTTTCTTGATGAGTCTGACTAATGGTTTATCAAGTTTGTTTATCTTCTCAAAGAACCAGCTTTTAGTTTTATTCATCTTTGCTATTGTTTCCTTCATTTCTGTTTTCATTTATTTCTGCTCTGATCTTTATGATTTCTTTCCTTCTGCTAACTTTGGTTTTTTTTGTTGTTCTTCTTCTTCTTCTTTCTCTAATTGCTTCAGGTATAAAGTTAGGGTGTTTATTTGAGATCTTTCTCATTTCTTAAGGTAGGATTGTACTGCTATAAACTGCCCTCTTAGAACTGCTTTTGCTGCATCCCATAGGTTTTGGGTCATCGTTTTTTCATTGTCATTTGTTTGTAGGTAATTTTGATTTCCTCTTTGATTCCTTCAGTTATCTCTTGGTTATTAAGTAGTTTATTGTGTAGCCTCCATGCATATGTGTTTTTTACAGATTTTTTTCCTGTAATTGATATCTAGTCTCATAGCATTGTGGTCCGAAGAGATACATGATACGATTTCAATTTTCTTAAATTTATCAAGTCTTGATTTGTGGCGCACGATATGATCTATCCTAGAGAATGTTCCATGAGCACTTGACAAGAAAGTTTATTCTGTTGGTTTTGGCTGGAATGCCCTTTAAATATCAATTAGGTTCATCTTATTTAATATATCACCTAAATCTTGTGTTTCCTTATTTATTTTCATTTTGGATGATATGTCCATTGGTGAAAGTGGAGTGTTAAAGTCAGCTAGTATGATTGCATTACTGTCGATTTCCCCTTTATGGCTGTTAGCATTTAGCTTATGTATTGTGGTGCTCCTATATTGGGTGCATATTACAGTTGTTATATCTTCTTCTTGCATTGATCCCTTGATCATAATGTAGTGTCCTTCTTTGTCTCTTGTAATAGTCTTTATTTTAAAGTGTATTTTGTCTGATATGAGAATTGCTCCTCCAGCTTTGTTTTTATTTCCATTTGCATGGAATATCTTTTTCCATCCCCTCAGTTTCAGTCTGTATGTGTCCGTAGGTGTGAAGTGGGTCTCTTGTAGACAGCATATATACGGGTCTTGTTTTTGTATCCATTCAGCCCGTCTGTATGTTTTGGTGGGAGCATTTAATCCATTTACATTTAAGGTAATTATCGATATGTATGTTCCTATTACCATTTTCTTAATTGTTTTGGGTTTGTTACTGTAGGTCTTTTCCTTCTCTTGTGTTTCCTGCCTAGAGAAATTCCTTTAGCATTTGTTGTAGAGCTGGTTTGGTGGTGCTGAATTCTCTTAGCTTTTTTAAAAATTAATTTTATTTATTTTTTTATACAGCAGGTTCTTATTAGTGATCAGTTTTATACACATCAGTGTATACATGTCAATCCCGATAGGCCAATTCCTCACATCCCCACCTCCACCCCACTGCCCCTTTCCCTCCTTGTTGTGCATACGTGTGTTCTCTACATGTGTCTCAATTTCTGCCCTGCAAACCGGTTCATCTGTACCATTTTTCTAGATTCCACATATATGCGTTAATATAGGATATTTGTTTTTCTCTTTCTGACTTACTTCACTCTGTATGACAGTCTCTAGATCCATCCACGTCTCAACAAATGACCCAATTTTTTTCCTTTTTATGGCTGAGTAATACTCCATTGTATATATGTACCACATCTTTATGCATTCATCTGTTGATGGGCATTTAGGTTGCTTCCATGACTTGGCTATTGTAAATAATGCTGCAATGAATATTGGGGTGCATGTGTCTTTTTGAATTATGGTTTTCTCTGGGTATATGCCCAGTAGTAGGATTGCTGGATCATATGGTAATTCTATTTTTAGTTTTTTAAGGAACCTCCATACAGTTCTCCATAGTGGCTGTATCTATTTACATTCCCACCAACAGTGCAAGGGGGTTCCCTTTTCTCCACACCCTCTGCAGCATTTGTTGTTTGTAGATTTTCTGCTGATGCCCATTCTAACTGGTGTGAGATGATACCTCATTGTAGTTTGATTTGCATTTCTCTAATAATTAGTGATGTTGAGCAGCTTTTCATGTGCTTCTTGGACATCTGTATGTCTTCTTTGGAGAAATGTCTATTTAGGTGTTCTGCCCATTTTTGGATAGGGTTTTTTTTTTAATATTGAGCAACATGAGCTGTTTATGTATTTTGGAGATTAATCCTTTGTTCGTTGATTCGTGCGCAAATATTATCTCCCATTCTGAGGGTTGTCTTTTCTTCTTGTTTATGGTTTCCTTTGTTGTGCCAAGGCTTTGAAGTTTCACTAGGTCCCACTTGTTTATTTTTGTTCTATTTCCGTTACTCTAGGAGGTGGATCAAAAAAGATTTTGCTGTGATTTATGTCAAAGAGTGTTCTTCCTATGTTTTCCTCTCAGAGTTTTATAGTGTCTGGTCTTACATTTAGGTCTCTAATCCATTTTGAGTTTATCTTTTTTGTATGGTGTTATGGAGTGTTCTAATTTCATTCTTTTCCGTGTAGCTGTCCAGTTTTCCCAGCACAACTTATAGAAGAGAGTGTGTTTACTCCATTGTATATTGCACCTCCTTTGTCATAGATTAATTGACCATAAGTTCTTGGGTTTATCTCTGGGCTTTCTATCTTGTTCTATTTATCTATGTTTCTGTTTTTCTGCCAGTACCATATTGTCTTGTTTACTGTAGCTTTGTAGTATAGTCTGAACACAGGGAGTCTGATTCCTCCAGCTCCGTTGTTTTCCCTCAAGACTGCTTTGGCTATTCGGGTTTTTTTGGGTCTCCATACAAATTTTAAGATTTTTTGTTCTAGTTCTGTAAAAAATGCCAATGGCAACTTGATAGGGACTGCACTGAATCTGTAGATTGCTTTGGGTAGTATAGACATTTTCACAATATTGATTCTTCCAATCCAAGAACATGGTATATCTCTCCATCTGTTTGTATCATCTTTAATTTCTTTCATCAGTGTCTTATAGTTTTCTGCATTCAGGTCTTTTGTCTCCTCAGGTAGGTTTATTCCTAAGTATTTTATTCTTTTTGTTGCAATGGTAAATGGGAGTGTTTCCTTAATTTCTCTTTCAGATTTTTCATCATTAGTGTATAGGAATGCAAAAGATTTCTGTGCATTAATGTTGTATCCTGCAACTTTACCAAATTCATTGATTAGCTCTAGTAGTTTTCTGGTAGCATCTTTAGGATTCTCTATGTGTAGTATCACGTCATCTGCAAACAGTGACAGTTTTACATCTTTTTTCTAATTTGTATTCCTTTTATTTCCTTTTCTTCTCTGAACGCCATGGCTAGGACTTCCAAAACTGTTGAATAATAGTGGTGAGAGTGGACATCCTTGTCTTGTTCCTGATCTTAGAGGAAATGCTGTCAGTTTTTCACCAATGAGCATGATATTTGCCGTGTGTTTGTCGTATGTGTCCTTTAATATGTTGAGGTAGGTTCCTTCTATCCCACATTCTGGAGAGTTTTTTTTTAATCATAAATGGGTGTTGAATTTTGTCAAAAGGTTATTCTGCATGTATTGAGATGATCCTATGATTTTTATTCTTCAATTTGTTAATATGGTGTATCACATTGATTGATTTGTGTATATTGAAGAATTCTTGCATCCCTGGGGTAAATCCCACTTGGTCATGGTGTATGGTCCTTTTAATGTGTTGTTGCTTTCTGTTTGCTAGTATTTTGTTGAGGATTTTTGCATTTATATTCATCAGTGATATTGGTCTTTAATTTTCTTTTTTTTCTGGTGTCTACATGTGGTTTTGGTATCAGGGTGTTGGGTGCCTCATAGAATGAGTTTGGGAGTGTTCCTTCCTCTGCAATTTTTTGTAAGAGTTTGAGAAGGATGGGTGTTAGCTCTTCTCTAAATGTTTGATAGAATTCGCCTGTGAAGCCATCTGGTCCTGAGCTTTTTTTTGTTGGAAGATTTTTAACCACAGTTTCAATTTCATTACTTGTGATTGGTTTGTTCATAATTTCTATTTCTTTGTGGTTCAGTCTTGGAAGGTTGTACCTTTCTAAGAATTTGTTCGTTTCTTCCAGGTTATCCATTTTATTGGCATAGGGTTGCTTGTGGTAGTCTCTTAAGATGCTTTGTATTTCTTCGGTGTCTGTTGTAACTTCTCCTTTTTCATTTCTACTTTTATTGATTTGAGTCCTCTCCCTCTTTGTCTTGATGAGTGTGGCTAATGGTTCCTCAATTATGTGTATCTTCTCAAAGAACCAGCTTTTAGTTATATTGATCTTTTCTATTGCTCTCTTTTTTTCTCCTTCATTTATTTCTGTTCTTATCTTTATGATTTCTTTCCTTCTGGTAACTTTGGGTTTTGTTTGTTCTTCTTTCTCTAGTTCATTTAGGTGTAAGGTTAGATTGTTTATTTGAGATTTTTCTTGTTTCTTGACGTAGGCTTGTATAGGTATAAACTTTCCTCTAAGAACTGCTTTTGCTGCATCCCATAGGTTTTGGATCATCGTGTTTTTGTTGTCATTTGTCTCTAGGTATTTTTTGATTTCCTCTTTGATTTCTTCAGTGATCTTTTGGTTATTTAGTAACGTAATGTTTAGCCTCCATGTGTTTGTGTTTTTTACTTTTTTTTCCCTGTAATTAAGTTCTAATCTCATATCATTGTGGTCAGAAAAGATGCTAGATATGATTTCAATTTTCTTAAGTTTACTGAGGCTTGATTTGTGACCCAGGATGTGATCTATCCTGAAGAATGTTCCGTGCACACTTGGGAAGAAAATGTAATCTGATTTTTCTGGATGGAATGTCCTATAAATATCAATTAAATCCCTCTGGTCTATTTTGTCACTTAAAGCTTCTGTTTCCTTATTTACTTTCATTTTGGATGATCTGCCCATTGGTGTGAGTGAGGTGATAAACTCCCCCACTATTATTGTGTTACTGTCCATTTGCTGTTTTATAGCTGTTAGCAGTTGCCTTATGTGATGAGTTGCTCCTATTTTGGGTGCATATACATTTATAATTGTTATATCTTCTTCTTGGATTGATCCCTTGATCATTATGTAGTATCCTTCCTTGTCTCCTGTAACATTCTTTATTTTAAAGCCTATTTTGTCTGGTATGAGAATTGTGATTCCAGCTTTCCTTTGATTTCCATTTGCATGAAATATCTTTTTCCATCCCCTCACTTTCAGTCTGTATGTGTCCGTAGGTCTGAAGTGGGTCTGTTTTAGACAGCATATATATGGGTCTTGTTTTTGTATCTATTAAGCAGCCTGTGTCTTTTGGTTGGAGCATTTAATCCATTCATGTTTTAGGTAATTATCGATATGTATGTTCCTATGACCATTTTCTTAATTGTTTTGGGTTTGTTTTTGTAGGTCCTTTTCTTCTGTTGTGTTTCCTACTTAGAGAATTTCCTTTAGCATTTGTTGTAGAGCTGGTTTGGTGGTGCTGAATTCTCTTAGCATTTGTTTGTCTGTAAAGCTTTTGTTCTCCAGCCTATCTGAATGAGATCCTTGCTGGGTAGAGTAATCTTGGTTGTAGGTTCTTTCCTTTCATCACTTTAAGTATATTATGCCACTCCCTTCTGGCTTGCAGTTTCTGCTGAGGAATCAGTTGTTAATCTTATGGCAGTTCCCTTGTATGTTATTTTCTTTTCCCTTGCTGCTTTCAATAATTTTTCTTTGTCTTTAATTTTTGCCAATTTGATTACTATGTGTCTCGGCGTGTTTCTCCTTGGGTTTATCCTGTATGGGACTCTCTGTGCTTCCTGGACTTTGGTGGCTGTTTCCTTTCCCATGTTATGGATGTTTGCAATTATAATCTCTTCAAATATTTTCTATGGTCCTTTCTCTCTCTCTCTTCTCCTTCTGGGAGCCCTATAATGCTAATGTTATTGCATTTAATTTTGTCCCAGTAGAGTCTTAGGCTGTCTTCATTTCTTTGCATTCTTTTTTCTTTATTCTGTTCCACAGCAGTGAATTCCACCATTCTGTCTTCCAGGTCACTTATTCGTTCTTCGGCTATTGATTCCTTCTAGTGTTGTTTTCATTTCAGTTATTGTATTCTTCATCTATGTTTGTTGTTCTTTAATTCTTCTAAGTCTTTGTTAAACATTTCTTGCATCGTCTCGATCTTTGCCTTCATTCTTTTTCTGAGGTCCTCGTCATCTTCACTATCATAATTCTGAATTCTTTTTCTGGAAGGTTGCCTATCTCCACTTCATTTAGTTGAGTTTCCAGGGTTTTATCTTGTTCCTTCATCTGGTACATAGCCCTCTGCCTTTTCATCTTGTCTATCTTTCTGTGAATATGGTTTTTGTTGCACAGGCTTCAGGATTGTAGTTCTTCTTGCTTCTGCTATCTGCCCTCTGGTGGATGAGGGTCTCTAGGAGGCTTGTGTAAGTTTTCTGATGGGAAGGACTGGTGGTGGGTAGAGGTGACTGTTGCTCTGGTGGGTAGAGCTTAGTAAAACTTTAGTCTGTTTGACTGCTTATGGGTTGGGCTGTGTTCCCTCCCTGTTGGTCATTTGGCCGGAGGCAACCCAACACTGGAGCTTACCTTGGCTCTTTGCTGCGTCTATTGCCAGACTCTGGGAGGGCTCACACCAAGAAGTAATTCCCAGAACTTCTGCTGCCAGTGTCCTTGTCCCCTCAGTGAGCCACAACCAACCCTGCCTTTGTAGGAGACCTTCTAACACTAGGAGGTAGGTTTGGTTCAGTCTCCCCTATGGTCACTGCTTCTTCCCCTGTGTCCCGATGTGCACACTACTTTGTGTGTGCCCTCCAAGAGTGGAGTCTCTGTTTCCCCCAGTCTTGGCGAAGTCCTGCAATCAAATCCAACTAGCCTTCAAAGTCTGATTCTCTAGGAATTCCTCCTTCCATTGCCAAACCCCAGGTTGGGAAGCCTGACTTGGGGCTCAGAACGTTCACCCCAGTGCATGGACTTCTGTGGTATAAGTGTTCTCCAGTCTGTGAGTCACCCAGCCAGCAGTTATGGGATTTGATTTTACTGTGATTGTGCCCCTCCTACTGTCTCATTGTGGCCTCTCCGTTGTCTTTGGATGTGGGGTATCTTTTTTGGTGAATTCCAGTGTCTTCCTGTCGATGACTGTCCAGAAGCCAGTTGTGATTCTGGTGTTTTCGCAAGAGGGAGTGAGAGCACGTCCTTCTACTCCGCAATCTTGGTTCAGGACCTCTCTTAGCTTTTGCTTGTCTCTAACGGTTTTAATTTCTCTGTTGAATCTGAATGAGATCCTTGCTGGGTAGAGTAATCTTGGTTGTAGGTTTTTCCATTTTAGCACTTTAAATATATCTTGCCACTCCCTTCTGGCCTATAGAGTTTCTGCTGAAAGATCAGCTTTTAACCTTATGGGGATTCCCTTGTATATTATTTGTTGTTTTTCCCTTTCTGCTTTTAATATTTTTTCTTTGTATTTAATTTTTGATTGATTAATATGTATCCTGGCGTGTTTCTCCTTGGCTTTATCCTGTATGGGACTCTCTGTGCTTCCTGGACTTGACTGTTTCCTTTCCCATATTAGGGAAGTTTTCAACTATAATCACTTCAAATACTTTCTCATTCCCTTTTTTTTCTCTTGTTTTTCTGGGATCCCTGTAATTTGAATGTTGGTGCATTTAATGTTGTCCCAGAAGTCTCTGAGACTGTCCTCAATTCTTTTCATTCTTTTTTCTTTATTGTGCTCTGTGGTAGTTATTTCCACTATTTTATTTTCCAAGTCACTTATCCGTTTTTCTACCTCAGTTATTCTGCTATTGATTTCTTCTAGAGAATTTTTAATTTCATTTATTGTGTTGTTCATCATTGTTTGTTTGCTCTTTAGTTCTTCTAAGTTCTTGTTAAACATTTCTTGTATTTTCTCCATTCTATTTCCAAGATTTTGGATTATCTTTCCTATCATTACTCTGAATTCTGTTTCATATAGACTGCCTATTTCCTCTTCATTTGTTTGGTTTGGTGGGTTTTTATCTTGCTCTTTCATCTGCTGTGTGTTTCTCTGTCTTCTCATTTTGCTTAACGTACTGTGTTTGGGGTCTCCTTTATGCAGGCTGTGGGTTTGTAATTCCCGTTGTTTTTGGTGTCTGCCCCCAGTGGCTAAGGTTGGTTCAGTGCGTTGTGTAGGCTTCCTTGTGGAGGGCACTTGTGCCTGTGTTCTGGTGGATGAGGCTGGATCTTGTCTTTCTGGTGGGCAGGTCCACGTGCGGTGGTGTGTTTTGGGGTGTATGTGAGCTTATTATGATTTTAGGCAGCCTCTCTGCTAATGGGTGGGGTTGTGTTCCTGTCTTGCTTGTTGTTTGGCATAGGGTGTCCAGCACTGTAGCTCGCTGGTCGTTGAGTGGAGCTGGGTCCTGGCGTTGAGATGGAGATCTCTGGGAATCTTTTGCCATTTGATATTACCTGGAGCTGGGAGGTCTTTGGTGGACCAATGTCCTGAACTCGGCTCTCCCACTTCAGAGAATTAGGTCTTACACCTGGCTGGAGCTCTAATATCCTGTCATCCACACTCCTCAGAATAAAATGGACAGGAAGATAGATAGGTAGATGAAAGAAAGAAAGAAGGAAAGAAGGAAAGAAGGAAGGAAGGAAAGAAAGAAAGAAAGGAAGGAAGGAAGGAAGGCAGGGAAAGAAAGAAATGGAAGGAAGGAGGGAAGAAAGGAAGAAAGAAAGAAGGAAAGAAAGAAAGAAAAATAAAATAAAGTTATTAAAAGAAAAAGTAATTATTAAAAAAATTAAGAAGTAATAAAAAGAAACAAAGAAAGAAAGAAGAGAGCAAGCAAAACAAAAAATAAATCACCACTGATAAGAACTGCTAAAATCTATACTTAAAAAACGAACAAGCAAACAAAAAAATGGGCAAACAGAACCCTAGGACAAATGGTAAAAGCAAAGCTATACAGACAGGATTACACACAGGAGCATACACATACACATTCACAAAAAGTGAAAAAGAAAAAAAATATATATCATTGCTCCCAAAATCCACCTGCTCAATTTGGAATGATTTGTTGTCTATGCAAGTATTGCACAGATGCAGCATCCATCAAGTTGATTGTGGAGATTTAATCCACTGCTCTGAGGCTGCTGGGAGAGATTTCCCTTTCTCTGTTCCCACAGCTCCTGGGTTTCAGCTTTGGATTTGGACCCGCCTCTGCTTGTAGGTCACCTGAGGGCATTTGTTCTTCGCTCAGACAGGTCAGGGTTAAAGGAGCAGCTGCTTCGGGGGCTCTGGCTCACTCAGGCCGGGGGGAGGGAGGGCTACGGAGTGCGGGGCGAGCCTGTGGCGGCAGAGGCTGGCGTGATGTTGCCCCAGGCTGAGGCACACCATGTGTTCTCCCGAGGAAGTTGTCCCTGGATCACGGGACCCTGCCAATGGAGGGCTGCACAGGCCCCCGGGAGGGGAGGTGTGGAGAGTGACCTTTGCTTTCACACAGGTTTCTTGGTGGCTGCAACAGCAGCCTTAGCGTCTCATGCCTGTCTCTGGGGTCCTCGCTGATAGCCCCGGCTTGCGTCCGTCTGTGGAGCTCCTTTAAGTGGCGCTCTTAAGCCCCTCTCCTCGTGCACCATGAAACAAAGAGGCAAGAAAAAGTCTCTTGCCTCTTCGGCAGATCCAGACTTTTTCCCGGACTCTCTCCCAGCTAGCCGTGGTGCACTAACCCCCTGCAGGCTGTGTTCACACCGCCAACCCCAGTCATCTCCCTGCGATCCGACTGAAGCCCGAGTCTCAGCTCCCAGCCCCCGCCCGCCCTGGCGGGTGAGCAGACAAGCCTCTAGGGCTGGTGAGTGTTGGTTGGCACCGATCCTCTGTGCGGGAATCTCTCCGCTCTGTCCTCTGCACCCCTGTGGCTGCTTTCTCCTCCGCGGCTCTGAAGCTTCCCCCTTCCGCCACCCGCAGTCTCCTCCCGCGAAGGGGCTTCCTAGTGTGTGGAAACCTTTCCTCCTTCACAGCTCCCTCCCACTGGTGCAGGTCTTGTCCCTATTCTTTTGTCTTTGTTTTTTCTTTTTCCTTTTGTCCTACCCAGGTACGTGGGGAGTTTCTTGGCTTTTGGGAGTCTGTGGTCTTCCTCCAGTGTTCAGTAGGTGTTCTTTAGGAGTTGTTCCAGCTGTAGATGTATTTCTGATATATTTGTGGGGAGGAAGGTGATCTCGATGTCTTGTTCTTCCGCCATCTTGAAGCTCCTCTATAGTATGGTTTTAAATCAACTATACTTCAATTAAAAAAATACCAATAACATTTTTTCAGAAATTGTAAAGATCAATCCTAAAATATGTATGAAGCTATAAAAGACCACATGTAGGCAATCTTGAGGAGAAGAACAGAGCTAGCGGTATTACACTTCCTGTTTTCAAAATATATATATTACAAACATACTGTAACCAAAACTGTATGATGCAGGCAGTAAACAGACATATAGACTAATGGAACAGAATAGAGAGCACAGAAATAAATCCTCACATTTGTGGTCAATGGTATTTACCCAAAGAAAATGAAAACACAAATTCGAAAAAATGTATGCACCTCCATGATCATTGCAGTACTGTTCAGAGTAGCCACAATATGGAAACAACTTGTATCCATTGATGAATAAATGGATAAAGAAAATGTGAGATATATATACACACACACACACACAGACACACACACACACACACATATATATATATATATACACACACACATACGTTATTCAGCCATAAAAAGAAAACGATCTTGCATTTTGCAAAAACGTGGATGGACTTTGAGGGCATTATGCTAAGTGAAATAGGTCAGAAGAAGAAAGACAAATACTTTATGATCTCACTTGTATATGGAATCTAAAATCATCAGACTCATAGAACCAGAGAGTAGAATGGTGTTTGCTAGGGCCTGAGAGGTGTTAGAAATGGGGATATATTGGTCAAAGAGTACAAACTTTCAGTTATAAGATGAGTAAGTTCCAGGGTTTTAATGTACAGCATGGTGACTATAGTTAAAGATATTGAGTTTTATACTTGAAAATTACTATGAGAGTGACTTCAATGTTCTCACCATAACAACAACAAAATGGTAATTATGTGAGGTGAAGGATATGTTAACTAACCTTATTGTCATAAACATTTAAAATATATATTAACATCACGTAATCACATCGTATACCTCAAACTTATACAATTCTATATATGTATACATATATATATATATATATATATATATATATATATATATATATATATATAATATCTCAGTAGAGCAATAGAGCTGGGGAAAAAAGATCTCGAATCAACAACCTAACTTTCTACCTTAAGAAAGTGGAAAAAGAAGAGCAAAATAAACCCACAACAAGTAGAGGAAAGAAAATAAATATTAGACAGAAATAAATGAAATATAGAATAGAAAAACAGGAGAGAAAAAGCAATGAAACCAAAAATTTCAACAATGTTGACAAGTCTTTTGTGTACAACCCCTCAAAAAAGAGAGAGAAGTCAAATTTCTAAAATCATGAATGAAAGGGGTGGTACTACTATCAACCTTACAGAAATGAAAATGATCGTAAGGGAATATTACTAGCAATTATATGCCAATAAATTAGGTAACCTAGACAAAATGGTCAGATTCATAGAAAAGCACAAACTGCTGAAGCTGACTCAAGAAGAAAGAAAAAATCTGATCAGACCTATAACAAGTAAAGAAACTGAATTAGTTATCAATAAACTCCCCACAAAGAAATCTCAAGACCAAAATCTTCACGGGTGAATTCTACCAATCATCTAAAGAAGAATTAACATCAAATTTTGACAAATTCTGTAAAATATAGAAGAAGAGCGAACACTACCTAACTCATTCTGAGGCCAGTATTACCCTGGTATCAATGTAGACAAAGAAAACTACCTACTGATATCCCTTATGAATGTAGATAGAAAAAATTTCAGCATAATGCTAACAAATCAAATTTGGCAATATATAAAAAGGATTATACAGTGTGACTAAATGAAGTTTATCCCATGAATGGAAGAGTGATTCAACATAGGAAAATAGATCAAAATATTAAACCACATTAAGAGGAACAGGACAAACCTCACAAGACCATTTGGTAGACACAGAGAATATATTTGACAAAATCCAACACCCTTTTATGATAAAACACTCAACAAAATATTAATAGAAGGGAAATTTCTTAACCCAATAAAGGGCATTATAAAAAGCCCACATATTTCCTCTGTGCTTCTATTCAACGCTGTATTGAAGCTTCTAGCCAGGGCATTTATGGAAGAAAGTAAAATAAAATAGAATCCCAGTTGGAAAAGAAGTAAAGCTACCTCTATTCACAGATGATATGATTTTCTGTATTTCTAATACTAAGGAATGCACACAAAAACTATTAGATCTAGTAAATATGTTTGGCAAGATTACAGGTATCAAGATCGGTGTACCAACTCAATTGTATTTCTATACACAAACAATGAAAATCTGAAAACAAAATGAGAAAATAATTCCATTTCCAATAATATAAAAAAAGAATAAAATACTTAGGAAGGGCTTCCCTGGTGGCGCAGTGGTTGAGAGTCCGCCTGCCGATGCAGGGGACACAGGTTCCTGCCCCGGTCCGGGAAGATCCCACATACCGTGGAGCGGCTGGGCCCGTGAGCCATGGCCACTGAGCCTGCACGTCCGGAGCCTGTGCTCTGCAATGGGAGAGGCCACAACAGTGAGAGGCCCGCGTATTGCAAAACAAAACAAAACAAAACAATAAAAACAAACAAACAAAAACTTAGGAAGAACTTTTAAAATATGTGCAAAACTTACTACTGAAAACTGCAAAATATCACTGAAAGTAATTTCTAAAAATCCTAATAAATGGTTCATGGGTTGGATGACTAATATTAAGATGGCAATACTCCACAAACTGACCTATAGATTCAATGCAATCCTTATCAAAATCCCCCCTGCATTTTTGCAGAAATTGAGAAGCTGATCCTAAAATTCATATGGAAGTACAAGGGACCCACAACAACCAAAGCAATTGAAAAAGAATAATAAAGTTGGAGAGTTCACACGTCTGGATTCCAAAACTTATTGCACAGCTTGAGTCATGGTAAGACAGTGTAGTACTAGCATAAATACGAACATATAGATCAATGGCATGGAATTGAGAATCCAGAAATAAACCCACACATTTATGGTCAATTTATTTTTTGACAAGTATGCCAAGGGAACTCATTGGGGGAAAGAGTAGTTTTTCAACAAACAGTGCTGGGGAAACTGGATATGCACATGCAAAAGAATGAAGTTGGACTGTTGTCATCTAAAAAAAATAGCTCAAAAGTTACAAATCAATTAAAAGGCCTTACTGTAATAGCTAAACTATAAAAAAATTTAGATAGAAGCCTAGATGTTGATCTTAATGACTTTGTAATATGCAATGGTTTGTTAGCTATGACACCAAAAGCACAATAACAACAACAACAAAATGGATAAATTCTACTTTGTCAAAGTTGAAAATATTTGTTCTCAAAGAATGCCATCAATAAAGTGAAAAAGACAATGAACAGAGTTAAAGAAAATGCTAGCAAGTAACATATCTGATAAAGGACTTGTGTCCACAATATATAAAGAAATTTTACAACTCAATAATAAAAACACAGATTGTCCAATTAAAAATAAGCCAAGGGTTGGACTCATTATTTTCTGAAGAAGATATACAGATGGCTAGTAAGGACATGAAAAGATGCTCAGCGTCATTGGTCATTAGGGAGGTGCAAATCCAAATCACAATAAGACTTCACACCGACTATAATGGTTATAATAAAAATATGGACAATACTGTGTTGGCAAGGGTGGAGAAATTGGAATCTTATACATATCTAGTGAGAATGTAAAATGTTGCATTCACTTTTTAAAAATTGAAGTATAATTGCTTTACAATGTTGTGTTAGTTTCTGCTGTACAATGAAGTGAATCAGCTATATGTATACATATAGTCCCTCCGTCTTGGACCTCCCTCCCACCAACCTCCTTCCCATGCATCTAGGTTATCACAGAGCACTGAGCCGACCTTCCTGTGCTTTATAGCAGGTTCCCACTAGCTATCTGTTTTACACATGGTAGTGTATTTACGTCAATCCTAATCACTTCTGAGAACAAAGTTTAACTTTGTTTAAACAAAAAAAAAGTTTAACTTTCTGGCCAAAGTTTAACATAGAGTTAACATATGACCCAGCAATTTCACTTCTAGGTATATACTCAAAAACTTGTACATGAATGTTCATAGCCGTATTAATCATAATAGCCCAGAACTGGGAAAATCCAAAGGTTTGTCAACTGATGAATGACTCAACAAAGTTTGGTATATTCATACAATGGAATATTATTCAGCCATTGAAAGTAATAAAGCATTGATATATGCTACAACATGGATAAACCTTGAAAACATTATGCTACGTGAAAGAAGCCAGTCACAAAACTCCACATATACTATGATTCAATTTATATGAAATGGCTAGAATAGTCAAATCTATAGACAGATAATTAGTGGCTGGAGAGGTGGGAAAATGGGGATTGACGGCTTTTTGGGGTAACGAAAATGTTCTAAAATTAGATAGTGGTGATAGTTGCATAACCTTGTGAATATATTTTACATTTAACACCACTGAATTGAAAAGGTTAGAAATTTTTAAAAAGACCTTGCATCATGTCACAGAACTTTGGGACCTTTTTAGCTCATTTGCTCATTTTTTGAGAAAATATTCAATATGTGGCCATACATTCAGAAATTAGTATTACACTGTGTAATTTTCATGATGTGATATCTATCTCAAAGCTGTTTAAGCAACTATTAAAACTTACTAGTCTGTCCTTAATTGGCAAACTGGAAAATCTTTACCCCAATTGGTCTTCAGAAAGTACAGTCTTAATTTTTGTATCTTACCTAAACCTGAGTTGTGAGGGTGGGAAAATGATACATATAATAGCTTAAAGGAAATATATTATATTCACTTATCCAGATTTATACTTTGGAAATCAAGCTATATCATCAGAGAGATGTATATTTAGACCACATTATTTTGTCTTTTTGCAGAATTATTTAACGAAATTGCCCTTTAACAAAATGCTATCAGTCTGCATTGAGGTATATCATCAAGAGTCCTATGAAACTAGCTACTTATTGTATTTTACTGACAGAATGCTTTTGAGGACATTGTTCTCTATATTTTCCAGTTTTATAAAGACCCACGTTATACATTTCTTTCTGGATTTGCTACCCAAAAAAAACTGTCTCTCATGAAAATTTTCTTTTATAATACTCTTGTGAACACTATGGCTGTTGTCACTGTATTTCCTCCTTTGCTTTTGCTACTGTGTGGGACTGAGCGAAATTTGTGGGTCATTTCTTAGCATAGTACACAAATTGTTACATAAACTTTGCACATTAACTTTACTAATAGTTTTATATGTATCTTGTATTATGTTTAGCTTTATGATCTGCCTCAAACTGTTTTTTCTAATCATAGAATAATAGCTCACTGGACAGATTTAGATAGAGAAAGATAAATAAACAAACAGATCCTCGTCCTGGCCACAGAAAGATTCATCGTGTCAACTACAAACTCACTCTAAATCCTTAAAAATCATTTAACAAATGCATATTGTTGCCAAAAAAAGTGAGAATATGGGACTATGACTGACTCAGTGCAACACAACTACATGATAGGAGTTACAATTCACATATACGTCCTACAGTCAGTGTTTGTATGTTATACTTTGTTAATCAGTGATAAGAAACTGGGTTTTCATGTGATGAAAGTTAATCTCTGTTATTGCAGGTCTGATTTCCATTACTATTATGAGCTTGAAATATGAAGGCAACTTAAATTGCCAAGAAGTGTTAAGTGATATGGGGAGTTGAGAACATTTATCAACTCATTTCAGCAACATTAACATTTTTATTTGAAATATCCAGTTAAACAGGAAACTTGAAAGGCAATATTTTGCTTAAATTATTCGTATATCATACTAAAATTTGCTGTAAAAATTCTGGTTGTCTCTTCAAGACATTAAAAGAATGTCACACTATGCCCAATAAGTTGTTTGATCCTTCTGGAAATGAAAGGATTGACTGATTTACTGATTAATTGAATTTTTCCATTTTTTATTAAATTGTTTGTTGTCATGGCAACCTAGGCTTTGTCTCTTGCTTAAGAAGGAAGCAGATCATGACATTTTTATTACATGTGTTAAAGAATGACAGCCTTGAAAAATCGTCCCTTGACATGGAAAAGTGTAACAATATGCCCAGAAGCCTGAGGTTGTAGCACTTGCATCTTTGGTGAAGGAGGTGGTCAAATAACTGTGATCCTTCACTATATGAAAGTTCCAGGAAGAAAAGTTTTTACCCTAAGTGGTTTTTAGAATGACCACACAATGCTTAACTTTTCCTTGGCATGCTCGAGATATGGTCTATAGCATGAAATATCTGGATCAAAAGAGAAGAAAGAATCTCAAACATCTAAAAATATTGCTCAAACATCCATTTTTTAAAAGTAAAAATTGTTTATATTTAAGTTGATATTTTGATTTTTACATAGTGAAGTGATTACTACAGTTAAGCTAATTAACATCCCCTTCTCACAATTACCATTTTTTTGTGTGTATGGTGAGAGCACCTGGAATCTATTTTCTTAGCAAATTTCCAGTACTCACTACAGTATTATTAACTACAGTCATCATACTGTACATTAGATCTCTAGACTTAT
The DNA here is from genome assembly GCF_025265405.1 of Mesoplodon densirostris. Classification (NCBI taxonomy): domain Eukaryota; kingdom Metazoa; phylum Chordata; class Mammalia; order Artiodactyla; family Ziphiidae; genus Mesoplodon; species Mesoplodon densirostris. The sequence continues at coordinate 22,366,734 of NC_082681.1, forward strand.
TCATCCTATATAACTACAACTTTATAACCTTTGACCAACATCTCCACATTTCTCCCACCTCCCTGCCACTGGTAACTACCATTTCTTTCCCTGCTTCTATGTATTTGAGTTTTTTAGGTTCCACATATAAGTAAGGTTATGCAGCATCTTTCTTTCTGTATCTGGCTTATTTCACTTAGCATAACATTCTTCAGGGTCATCCATGCTGTCGCAAATGGCAGGATCTCCTTTTTTAAGGCCGAATAATATTCTACTGTTTTATTAATTGGAAATTTCTGGATGGTGGATTGAATTTTGCATGAAGATATTTGTCATTGTATAAGAATTACCAGTATGATGACTTATTCCCTTCACAGTCTATGCTGGAACCACACAAAAATGAGAACGTAGGACTATCCTTTAGGAGCACTGGTCGTGCTTGGCTGGCCTTAACCAGATGGAGTTGACTTGTTAGATTTGATTTATGAGTTGGGGGAGAATGGTCAGAAAGTTAGTTGTTTGATGGAAATACAAGTTTTTTACCCCAAAACCTGTTCACAAGTGTAATCTTCACTATCTCCAAAACTGGAATGTTTGTAAAATTGGTTATTCAAGTCAGAAAATTGCGAGTCATCTTTGTATCCTCTTTTCCCTATACCCCTTATTTAAAATTCATTAGCAAATACTGTGTATTCCATCTACAAAATTTGTCTTATATAGAAACCTATCTCTCCAGGTACCCTTCTCACACTATCACATATTGCCCAGAACCTCTGTGCAGCTCTATCTTTTATCTTGCCTTCTCTTTGAATCTATTTTACACTTTCAACAGAGCAATCTTTTTTAAAAAACATAAATCAGAATACTTCACTGCTACGGTTATATCATAACACTTAATTTTCACTGAACTACGGAAAGCATACTGAAGTAAAAAGCATGGTAAGAAGGTATGTGTGTAGAGAGAGAAGGACTCTTGACTTATCTATTCTGGATATCTGTCTTGGGTGGTGATACGAATGTTCATGAGGCCAGATGGTGCAAACGTGTCATCTTTAGAATGTTGATCCTGAATTTATGAGGACGAGATTGCACTGAGATAGCCACAGCATCTCACTGGGTTCTTCTTTGGAACCAAGAGGAAGAGGGCCTGAAGCAGGGGCTGAGATTATGGCCAGCCCAGTGGCCAGATCAAAGCCGAGTGAATCAGTTGCACAGGAAGGCAAATTGCCACCTGGGCCAATTTCACTCAACAACCAAGCTGGCGGAGAGATGTGACCACCACCAATGAGCTCTGATTCGTGTAGGTGGAGCTACAGGTATCCCTCTTTCTCTGTGGTGGCTAAGAGGGGAAAGAGCTGAGGCTAAGCAGACCCAAAGTGTAGCATTTCCTAGGGGGGCCCACTGGACTTCTCCAGCAGTAGAGCGCTGACACAGCCTGTGGCAATCTGGCCCGAGTGGGTTCTGGTCATTGGAAAAATAAGTGGACTCTGCCTGAAGAGCTCATTTGCCTCCATAAAAAGTTTCCTCTTCCTGCAGCGAGGGGATGTGAGTGGCAATGACTCAGTGCTGTCTAATTACCTCTGCCTTTGGTGACCCCACATCCCAAGGCGTGAGGGCTCAGGGACCAGCCCCCCACCCAGGTCAGGGAAGATCTTTCACTGGCATCATTCAAAGGAAGATGAGGCCATTTTAATAGGGTATGATCATCTCTAGGAGAGTGTGGAGACTCTGTGACAGGAAGGAAAATAATTGCATTTTCTCCCAAAGCTGCCGGAAATAATTTCTACTTTAATGGTGAAAACAGAACTCTTTACATCTCTGGACATTTTGCATTGTAGGCTGTAATGAGCAAGAAAATCTTTTAATAGCTAACCCTCTGATGCTTCATGCCTGGCAAGGTAAGTTGACGTGGCAAATTATCGTTGTTGAAGGGAGATTGAGCCAGGAACAGCATCCTTGCTTTGTCCACTGCGTCACTTAGCTCATTAGTGTAGCAAGAACACTGGCACTTGTTTGCAACAGGACATTTTTGAAAGTGTGGCGGTCACCAGCACAGCCCCACACAGATGCAGGAAGAGAGGGAAGACCTCCTGCCCCAACTTCTCCCACTTGCACTAGACTCCTTTAGCTGAATGCACTGGTGTCACCTTTATTAACAGTCACACCCTTTGCCACCCTCTCTTCCATCTGTCTCCCCACCTCTCTCCTGCTCACCCCCAGCAATTCCCAGGAGTCCCAGGGAACTGGTATTAGTCTTTCTATTGTAGTGAGCATGATCTAGGGTTTTCTCTCCAGAGCAGGGGTTTCTCTAGAGAGGGACTGAGCATGAGTGGGCAGGGAGAGATGGCAGAGATAAATGGGTACTCCCACCACATGCCCAGAGTCATAATGTCTGCTGGGACCTGTACTGAGCACTTGCATCCTCTTACTTTGGCCCCTTCTTCTAACTCCATCTCCCTTAATGTCTTTATTTTCCCTTTGTGGGTATGCATTTTTTTCCAGCGTGTCAGCAAAAAGTTGGGGTGCCCTTTAAGCTGAAATGTCTGCCTCTTTCTTTTATGAGTGGAAACTACCCTTAACCTGCTCTGCACTTCACATTCTTTACCTGTGAGGAGGTGTCCATGTTCATAATGAAATGTCTATGATTTTTTGAATGTCCCTTTACTTGGGAAGTCTTATTCACAGTATTTCTGAAAGTCCTGCGTTTCAGATATTTAACACTTTAATAAACTTACATGTATGTATATACTTTCATATTTCCAGCAGTTTTCAATGGAACCATATTTTCTTGACCTTCCACAAAGCATTATTTTGGAATATATTCAATCAAGCATTCTTTTTGGTTTTTTTTTTTTTTTTGGCAGTACGTGGGCCTCTCACTGTTGTGGCCTCTCCCGTTGCGGAGCACAGGCTCTGGACGCGCAGGCTCAGCTGCCATGGCTCACGAGCCCAGCTGCTCCACGGCATGTGGGATCTTCCTGGACTGAGGCACGAACCCGTGTCCCCTGCCTCGGCAGGCGGACTCCCAACAACTGCGCCACCAGGGAGGCCCTCTTTTTGGTTTTAATAGAGTTGTGAGTGATTCTTACCAGAATGGATATAGTTAATGTTTTAATACCACCATCATTTATATGTAGTTTTTACATTGTGACCTAAGCATATACAGGGTTTTTTTTCCCCTTTACTTAAGCCAGCACGTTATCTAGATCGGCTCCTTATTTAGCTCTGAACACACATCTGAGATGGCTATCTAAATACAAGTACAGTTTTGTGGGTTACATAAACTTTCTCTTGTATGTGAATTTCATGACCTGGTGAGTTTATGGATACTCTAGAAAGATCTGTTAAGTTAACCTGGATTTAGATTTCAAATGCCTATTATGTGAATGGTTCATAAAGAGAGAAGAGGGAAAAATGCTCTTGGCTATACACATTCAAAACTTTGAACTAATTCATTTCTGTAGATCTTTCTTGTGTGGCAAAAATGAAAAAGATGTAAATCCAAGGTAACTGCCTGATGATATAATTTCTTCAATTAAAGTTTGGCATCTTCTTAGAATTTCTACATGGCTCCCAAAGGAATATTAAAAATAATATACAACATAACGTTCAAAGAACACATTTACCTCCAAGAATAGAGAACCCACATTGAAGTCTTACTCCTGTCACAGGTACTGTGGTCACACTAGGAACTGGAATAACCTGACCTCACAAACTCTTCCAGTGAGAGTTTCGTTTAGCTTCCTCTTAAAGTACAAACTAACATCGAGCATTTGTGTTAGGCAATATTTCCATCAAGAAATTTACTAAAAGCGATCACAGAATGTTGAGCTCAGAAGTAACCTTTGAAAGCATCTCATTTAATCTCATTTGTAAATGGGGAATCTTGAGAGCAAAGATGCAAAGATACCCATGGAGACAGTGGCAGAGTCCAGGCCATTGTTCCATGACAACCAGTAACTGGTCTTGTGTACATATTTACTAACTCAGGTCATGCCAGCAAGCCCTATTATGGTGCTCATGACTGAGTCTATTAAAATGTATCCTCTGGGCTTCTGGCTTGCAGAGCTTCTGCCGAAAGATCAGCTGTTAACCTTATGAGGATTCCCTTGTATGTTATTTGTTGCTTTTCTCTGGCTGCTTTTAATATTTTTTATTTGTATTTAATTTCTCATAGTTTGATTAATATGTGTCTTGGCATGTTTCTCCTTTGATTTATCCTATATGGGACTCTGCACTTCCTGGGCTTGATTGACTGTTTCCTTTCCCATATTAGGGAACTTTTCAACTATAATCTGTTGAAATATTTTCTCAGTCCCTTTTTTTTACTCTTCTTCTTCTGGGACCTCTAGAATTTGAATGTTGGGGTGTTTAATGTTTTCCCAGAGGTCTATGAGACTGTCCTCAATTCTTTTCATTCTTTTTTGTTTATTCTGCTCTGCAGTAGTTATTTATTTATTTATTTATTTTATTTATTTATTTATTTATTTATTTTTGCGGTATGCAGGCCTCTCACTGTTGTGGCCTCCCCCGTCGCAGAGCACAGGCTCCGGACGCGCAGGCTCCGGACGCGCAGGCTCAGCGGCCATGGCTCACGGGCCCAGCTGCTCCGCGGCATATGGGATCCTCCCAGACCGGGGCACGAACCCGTATCCCCTGCATCGGCAGGCGGACTCTCAACCACTTGCGCCACCAGGGAGGCCCCGCAGTAGTTATTTATACTATTTTATCTTCCAGGTCACTTATCCGTTCTTCTGCCTCAGTTATTCTGCTGTTGATTCCTTCTAGAGAATTTTTAATTTCACCTATTTTGTTGTTCCTCAGTGTTTGTTTGCTCTTTAGTTCTTCTAGGTCCTTGTTAAACGTTTCTTGTATTTTCTCCATTCTATTTCCACGATTTTGGATCATCTTTACTATCATTACTGTGAATTCTTTTTCAGGGAGACTGCCTATTTCCTCTTCATTTGTTTGGTCTGGTGGGTTTTTGCCTTGCTCTTTCATCTGCTGTGTGTTTCTCTGTCTTTTCATTTTGCTAAACTTACTGTGTTTGGGGTCTCCTTTTCACAGAATGCAGGTTCTTAGTTCCCTTTGTTTTTGGTGTCTGCTCCCAGTGGCTAAGGTTGGTTCAGTGGATTGTGTAGGCTTCCTGGTGGAGGGGACTAGTGCCTGTGTTCTTCTGGGTGAGGCTGAATGTTGTCTTTCTGGTGGGCAGGATGGCATCTGGTGGTGTGTTTTGGGGTGTCTGTGAACTTATTATGATTTTATGCAGCCTTTCTGCTAATGGGTGTGGTTGTGTCCCTCTCTTGCTAGTTGTTTGGCATAGGGTGTCCAGCACTGTATCTTGTTGGTTGTTGAGTGGAGCTGGGTCTTAGCGTTGAGATGGAGATCTCTGGGAGAGCTCTCACCTTTTGATATTATGTGGAGCCGGGACGTCTCTGGTGGACTAATGTCCTGAACTCGGTTCTCCCACCTCAGAGGCACATGCCTGATGCCTGGCTGGAGCACCAATACCCTGTCAGCCATATGGCTCAGAAGATAAGGGAGAAAAGAAAGAAAGAAAGAAAGAAAGAAAAATAAAATAAAATAAAATAAAGTTATTAAAATAAAAAATAATTATTAAGAAAGAAGAGAGCAGCCAAACCAGAAAACAAATCCACCAATGATAACAAGTGCTAAAAACTATACTAAAAAAACCCAAAAACAAATGGACAGACAGAACCCTAGCATAAATGGTAAAAGCAAAGCTATACTGACAAAATCACACAAAGAGGCATGCACATACACTCTCACAAAACGAGGAAAAGTAATAAAATATATATATCATTGCTCCCAAAGTTCACTGCCTCAATCTTGGGGTAATTCATTGTCTATTCAGGTATTCCACAGATGCAGGATACATCAAGTTGATTGTGGAGATTTAATCACTACTCCTGAGGCTGCAGGGAGCGACATCCGTTTCTCTTCTTTGTTCACGCAACTCCTTGGGTTCAGCTTTCGATTTGGCCCCAGCTCTGCATTTGGGTTGCCTGAGGGCATCTGTTCCCCGCCCAGAGAGGACAGGGTTAAAGTAGCAGCTGATTAGGGGGCTCTGGCTCACTCAGGCCAGGGAGAGGTAAGGGTACGGAATGCGAGTCAAGCCTGCAGCAGCAGAGGCCAGCTTGATGTTGCAACAGCCTGAGGCATGCCGTGTGTTCTCCCAGGGAAGTTGTCCCTGGATCACAGGACCCTGGAAGTGTCAGGCTGCACAGGCTCCCAGGTGGGGAGGTGTGGATAGTGACCTGTGCTTCCACACAGGCTTCTTGTTGGCTGCAGCAGCAGCCTTAGTGTTTCATGCCCATCTCTGGTGTCCATGCAGATATCAGTGTCTTGCGCCTGTCTCTGGAGCTCGTTTAGATGGTGCTCTGAATCCCCTCTCCACATGCAACCCAAAACAATTGTCTCTTGTCTCTTAGGCAGGCCCAGAGTTTTTCCTGGACTCCCTCTCAGCTAGCTGTGGCACACTAGCCCCCTTCAGGCTGTGTTCACGCAGCCAGCCCCAGTCCTCTCCCTGGGGTCTGATCTCTGAAACCTAAGCCTCAGCTCCCAGCCCCCACCCATCCCAGCCAGCGGGTGAGCAGACAAGCCTCTCCAGCTGGTTATGCTGGTCGGCACTGATCCTCTGTGCGGGAGTCTCTCCGCTTTGCCCTCTGCACCCCTATTGCTGTGCTCCCCTCCATGGCTCCAAAGCCTCCACCCCATCTCCACCAGTGAAGGAGCTTCCTAGTGTGTGAAAACTTTTCCTCCTTCACTGCTCCCTCCCAGAAGTGCAGGTCCTGTCTCTATTCTTTTGTCTCTGTTTTTTCTTTTTACTTTTGCCCTACCCAGCTATGTGAGGAGTTTCTTGCGTTTTGGGAAGTCTGAGGTCTCCTGCCAGTGTTCAGTAGGTGTTCTGTAGGAGTTGTTCCACATGTGGATGTATTTCTGATCTATTTGTGGGGAGGAAGGTGATCTCCACGTCTTACTCCTCTTCCATCTTGAAGGTCCCCCCCTCATTTCTTCAGCTTTCATTGAATTTTTTACAATATTGCTTTTGTTTTATGTTTTGTTTTTATGGCCGCAAGGCATGTGAGACCTTAGCTCTCTGACCAGGGGTCAAACCCACATCCCCTGCATTGGAAGGTGAAGTCCTAACCACTAGACAACCAGAGAAGTCCGTCATTTCAGTTACTGTGTTGTTCATCACTGTTTGTTTGTTCTGTAGTTCTTCTATGTCCTTGTTAAACATTTCTTGTGTCTTCTCAATCTGTGCCTCCCTTCTGTTTCTGAGATCTTCATTCATCTTTACTGTCATTACTTTGAATTCTTTTTCAGATAGATTACATTTTTCCTCTTCATTTATTTGGTCTTGTGAGTTTTTACCTTGCTCCTTCATCTGCAACATATTTCTCTGTCATCTCATTTTGTCTAACTTACTGTGTTTGTAGTGTCCTTTCAGCAGGCTGCAGGGTCTTGCTCTTGCTTCTGATGCCTGCCCCCTGGTTGCTGAGGTTGGTCCAGGGGCTTGTGTAGGCCTCTTGGTGAGAGAGACTGGTGCCTGCACTCTGGTGGGTGGAGCTGAGTCTTGTCCCTCTGATAGGCAGGCCTGCATCAGGGGTTGTGCTTTGGGTTATCTTTGAGCTTAGTACAACTTTAGGCAGCCTGTCTTGCTGATGGGTGGGGCTGTGTTCCTGTCTTTCTGGTTGTTTGGCAAGAGGCATCCAGCATTGGAACCTGCAGGCATTTGGGTGAAACTGGGTTTTGGTGTCAAGATGGGTGCCTCTGGGAGCACTCAGGCCTATTAACATTTTCTGGGGCCAGGAATTATCTGGTGTTCTAGCATCCTGGACTCAGTGCTCCCATCCCGGAGGCCCAGTCCCAACCCCTGGCCAGGGAACCAAGATCCCTCAAGCCAGGCGGTGCAGCCAAAAAAAAAAAAAAAGAAAAGAAAAGAAGCAGTCAAACAAAACCCAAGACAAATAGCAAAAACAAAAACAAAGAAACAGCAGCAACAACAACAGCCAAAAGAAAAGGAAAAGAAAACAACAGACAAACAAAACCCAAGACAAGTGATAAAAGCAAAACAAAATAAACAAAAACAAACTATGAAACAGACCCCAAAAAACAAAGAAAACAAAATAAGAGAACAACCAACCAAACAAAAAATACCCAAAATGAAAACAAACACACACAAAAAAAAGAAAAACAGAAAGCAAACTAAAAAAAAAGAAAAACAGAAAGCAAACTAAAAAAAAAGAAAACGTAAAACAAACACAGAAAAACAATCAAAAAAGATAAAAATAAAACAAAACAAAAACAAGAACAGAAACAACAAAAAAGTAAAGTAAAAATATTAAAAGAAAAAATACATTAAAAAGTTAAAAGAGGGCTTCCCTGGTGGCGCAGTGGTTGAGAATCTGCCTGCCAATGCAGGGGACACGGGTTCGAGCCCTGGTCTGGGAAGATCCCACATGCCACGGAGCAACTGCGCCCGTGAGCCACAACTACTGAGCCCGTGCGTCTGGAGCCTGTGCTCCGCAACGAGAGAGGCTGCGACAGTGAGATGCCCGTGCACCGTGATGAAGAGTGGCCGCTGCTTGCCGCAACTAGAGAAAGCCCTCGTACAGAAACAAAGACCCAACACAGCCAAAAATAAATAAATAAATTAATTAATTAATTTTAAAAAAAGTTAAAAGAAGAAAAAATAAATAAAAAGTAGGGCCTCCCTGGTGGCGCAAGTGGTTGAGAGTCCGCCTGCCGATGCAGGGGATACGGGTTCGTGCCCCGGTCTGGGAGGATCCCATGTGCCGCGGAGCGGCTGGGCCCGTGGGCCATGGCCGCTGAGCCTGCGCGTCCGGAGCCTGCGCGTCCGGAGCCTGTGCTCCGCAGCGGGGGAGGCCACAACAGTGAGAGGCCCGCATACCGCAAAAAAAAAAAAAAAAAAAAAAAAAAGTAAAAGCAACAACAGAACAGAACAAAACAATAAAATAGTAATAATAATATTTTCCTGGGGCCTCCACTGTCAGTGTCCTTGCCCCCACAGTGAGCCACAGCCAAATGCTGCCTCCCCAGCAGGCTCTCCAGTACCTCTGAACCCACTGTGGGCACTGTGGGGGCAGCTCAGACTCTGGCCTGGCACAACTCCCATGTGTACTTGCCCCCAAAGTCCACAGCTGCTAAAGCTAGACTGGTCTCAGTTGTGGGAGCACTTGCCCATTCAGATATTCCACAGATGCAGGGTTTACCATGCCAATTGCAGGGCTTTAATCCACAGTTTGTGCAGGTGCAAGGAAGAGATTTCTGTTCCTCTTCCTTAGTTGCACAGGCCCTGGAACTCAGCTTTGCTTTTGGCCCCACCTCTGCATGTGGGCCACCCTCAGGCATCTGTTCCCTGCCCAGGCGAGAGGGGCCAAAAGCGGTAACTGATTGGGGCACACTTACTTGCTCAGGCTGGGGAAGGATAAGGCAGTCACAATTAGGGCATGCGCAAAGTGCCTGTGGTGGTAGAGACTGAAAGGAAGTTGCAACAGCCTACAGTGTGCTTGCTCTGGTGGGAGTCCCTCCCAGTGCCCACAGAGGCAGGGGCTGGCATGTGGGGAGAGAGTCCAGGATGTAGGCTCCGCCCCTTGCACACCACTCAACAATGGTGCCTCGTTTCCAAGGCAGACCATGCTTCCTCTAGGAGCATTCCCGGCCATGGAGCTCCTCACTCCTGTCCTTGGAGTCCCTCACTCCCATCCCCTCAGGTTTTCTCCAAGCAGCCGATAGCAGTCCTCTCCCTGATCCACTCTCCTAACCCCACACTTTAGCGCTCAGCCCCTGCCAGCATTGGCAGATTCCCATCTCAGGCTGATTCCCAAGGAGGCTTTGGCATGAGCGGCATGCGTGGGCCCACCAGGGCCTGTGCAGCCAATGGAGGCTTTGGCAGTGTCAGCGCTCAGGACCTTGGAGCCTGCACAGATGGAGGAGGGGAGGCCTTAGCTTGTGGAGCGGGCGAGCCTGTTCAGATGGGTGCACCCCGCCAGTGCCCATGGAGACAGGGGCCAGTGAGGGGGGAAGGGGTTGCAATGCTGACCCCGCCCCTTGCATGCCACTCAACAGTGGCACCTTGCTTCTATGGTGGCCCAGGCTTCTTCTGCAACTTTTCCAGTTGTGGGGCTCCTTACTCCATCCCTTCAGGCTGTCTCTTCACAGCCAACAGCTGTCCCTTCCCTGGGTCCACTCTCCATACCCCACTTTCCAGCTCCCAGGCCCCCACTCTACAAGGGGACACATGACTCATGCTGGGGTGTGCAGGGCTGTGGCACGGATCATGAGCACAGTTCTTACTTTGTCCTGCCTTCCACAGACTGGTTACTGCATTCCCCTCCAATTCCCCGAACGTCTCTTTCTGTCCCAGCTGATTTCCCCACCATGAGCGGGGCTTTTCTGAGTGCGAGAACCTCTCTTCACCTTCAGTTCCCTGCCAGGGGTGCTGGTCCCTTCCTGTTTCCTCTTTTCTTTTTTTCTTCCTTTCATCCTATGCAGTTGTGTGGGGATTTTTCTTGTCCTTTTAAGTGTCCGAGGTCTTCCACTAGTGCTCAGCAGGTGTTCTGTGAAAATCATTCCATTTGTAGATGTATTCTTTTTTTTTAACAACTTTATTGGAGTATAATTCCTTCACATTGGTGTATTAGTTTCTACTTTATAACAAAGTGAATCAGTTATACATATACATCTGTTCCCATATCCCTTCCCTCTTGCGTCTCCCTCCCTCCCACCCTCCCTATCCCACCCCTCCAGTCGGTCACAAAGCACCGAGCTGATCTCCCTGTGCTATGCAGCTGCTTCCCACTAGCTATCTACCTTACGTTTGGTAGTATATATATGGCCATGCCTCTCTCTCGCTTTGTCACAGCTTACCATTCTCCCTCCCCATATCCTCAAGTCCATTCTCAAGTAGGTCTGTGTCTTTATTCCTGGCTTACCCCTAGGTTCTTCATGATATTTTTTTCTTAAATTCCATATATATGTGTTAGCATGCGGTATTTGTCTTTCTCTTTCTGACTTACTTCACTCTGTATGACAGACTCTAGGTCTATCCACCTCATTACAAATAGCTCAATTTCGTTTCTTTTTATGGCTGAGTAATATTCCATTGTATATATGTGCCACATCTTCTTTATCCATTCATCTGTCGATGGACACTTAGGTTGTTTCCATCTCCGGGCTATTGTTAATAGGGCTGCTATGAACATTTTGGTACATGACTCTTTTTGAATTATGGTTTTCTCAGGGTATATGCCCAGTAGTGGGATTGCTGGGTCATATGGTAGTTCTATTTGTGGTTTTTTAAGGAACCTCCATACTGTTCTCCATAGTGGCTGTACCAATTCACATTCCCACCAGCAGTGCAAGAGTGTTCCCTTTTCTCCACACCCTCTCCAGCATTTATTGTTTCTAGATTTTTTGATGATGGCCATTCTGACTGGTGTGAGATGATATCTCATTATAGTTTTGATTTGCATTTCTCTAATGATTAATGTTGAGCATTCTTTCATGTGTTTGTTGGCAATCTGTATATCTTCATTGGAGAAAAGTCTTTTTAGGTCTTCTGCCCATTTTTGGATTGGGTGGTTTGTTTTTTTGCTATTGAGCTGCATGAGCTGCTTATAAATTTTGGAGATTAATCCTTTGTCAGTTGCTTCATTTGCAAATATTTTCTCCCATTCTGAGGGTTGTCTTTTGGTCTTGTTTATGGTTTCCTTTGCATGTAGATGTATTCTTGATATACTTGTGAGGTGAGGTGAATTTCACGTCCTCCTCTTCTGCAATCTTGACTACTCCCCCCCAAGACTCATATAATCTTAAGTCATTCTTTCACAATGAGTTATTTAGCACCTACTTTGCGCTTGCCATTGCTTTAGGCATTTGAGATACATCATTGAACAAAACTGACAAGATCCTGCCTTCTTGGAGCTTACACTGAAGGGGTGACGAAAAGACACACAGAAAGCAATAGACATAATAAATAAGAAAAGTTTTTCATAGATTAACGGTGGCAAGTGTTGAAGAAAACAAAAGTAGAGCAGGATAGGGAAGCTGGAAGTGCTGGGGGTGGGGTGAGGGCATGTTGCAAAGCTAAACAGGGGTGCAAAGACTTGAAGGCATAGGGCTTAACAACACTGATATCAAAAGGAATACATCTATGCCAAAAGTACATCTAAGGCCTCACCTGTTACATTTCTAGTTTAACTTCTATATTACATGTATATCCTTATATATATTCTTTATATATCTCATATATTTTCATAGAAAAAAATACACCAAAATATCACAATGGCTATCTGTGGAAAGTGGGATTGTGGTGATTTTTTAAATTTTATCTTTTATATAGTTTACTGTATTTTCTAAATTTTATAACATGAGTAGGCCCAGTTTTATTATCAAGAATAAAACAATATATGATATTTTTTAAAATGTGAAGTTCATTCAACAGTGATTATTCAGAACACAATCAGTCAATCCATAATCAAAGAAAGGGTCTTGTCCCCTACATCAAAAGATTAGTTAAGGAATATATCTTTGCATGGAATAAGCCAAAATAGAGTATTCTGAAAAATGAAATGTTAAGGGGCTGTGTGTGCTTAATGATTCTTTGCTTTAATTGATGTATTTTTAATTTTAAAAATTTAAATTATTTATTTAATTGAAGTATAGTTGATTTTCAGTGTTTCAGGTGTACAGCACAGTGATTGTTTCACATATATATATATTCTTTTTCAGATTCTTTTCCATTATAAGTTATTGCAAGGTACTGAATATAGTTCCCTGTGCTATACAGTAGGTTCTTGTTGTTTGTCTATTTTAAATATAGATATGTGTCTCTGTTAATCTCATATTCCCAACTGAGTTCCCCCCCTTTCCCCTTTGCTAACCACTAGTCTGTTCTCTACGTCTGCGAGTCTGTTTCTGTTTTGTAGATAAGTTCATTTGTGTCATAGTTTAGATTCCACATATAAGTGATATCACATGATATTTGTCTTTCTCTGCTTGACTCACTTCACTTAGTATGATAATCTCTAGGTACATTCATATTGCTGCAAATGGCATTATTTCATCCTTTTTTATGGCTGAGTAGTATTCCATCGATATATATACACTATATCCTCTTTATCCATTCATCTGTTGATGGACATTTAGGTTGCATCCATGTATTAGCTATTATAAATAGTGCTGTTATAAACATTGGGGTGCATGTATCTTTGCAAAGTAGAGTTTTCATTTTTTCCACATATATGCCCAGGAGTAGAATTGTAGAAACATATGGTAGTTCTATTTTTACTTTTTTAAGGAACCTCCATACTGTTCTCCATAGTGGCTGCACAAGTTTACATTCCCACCCACAGTGTAGGAGGGTTCTCTTTTCTCCACATCCTCTCCAGCATTTATTATTTGTAGACTTTTTAATGACAGCCATTCTGATTGGTGTGAAGTGGTACCTCATTGTAGGTTTGATTTGCATTTCTCTAATAATTAGTGATGTTGAGCATCTTTTCATGTGCCTGTTGGCCATCTGTATGTCTTCTCTGGAGAAATGTCTGTTTAGGTCTTCTGCCCATTTTTTGATTGAGTTGTTTGTTTCTTTTTTGTATTAAGCTGTATGAGTTGTTTGTATACTTTAGAAATGCTTTAATTGATGCTTTAAATTAAATATCCAATATCAGTCCCTGATGGTATTGGTTTAAAAGGTATTCATCATACAGAGTCCTGCTTAAGATTTTATGTTGAACATGATGAAGGAGAAGGAGAAATTGGGGAGGGAAAGGAGGAAGGGGAGTATAAGAAGGAGAAGAAGAAAAAGAAGTAGAAGGAGGAGGAGAAGACAGAGAAGCATCTAGTGCTTCTAGACTTTTTAATTTCCAAATTTTTGTAAACTGATACTTTTGTAAAATAAAACAAAAACTTCATAGCAATGTGAAATTGCTCTATATTTCTAAATGTTTGTCTCAGTTTCTAAACTTATCTCACCTCAATCCCTCTGCTAACCAGTAACAAATAGTTTTGTGATTAGCATAGGTCGGCAAACTACACTTTGAGTGCACTGACTGGACTATTGTGGTGTCACAGCAAAGCCACCAACCCAACCCTGAAGGCAGAACAAAGAGCTAGGTTCATTCAACCAGACAGTATAACTGGGATATGTTTTAGCAGTATCAGATGCATGAAAAGCCTGAAGTTTCCTCCGTGATCAAAGGTTAGGATATTACACAGATACAGAATAAAAGAGCCCAGGTATCATGTCTTAAGTTTCATAACCACACCTCAAATCCTCATATTCTTGTGTATGTTGAACACCTGATTTTCTTTATGTTTCTCTTGATTTATTTTGGACTCCTGGCACCTACCCAGTGTGGCACTTTAACAGCCTTCTGTCTCAGAAAGTTTTAACCTCTAACATGTTCTATATCATCAATGGGGGTAGCTAGGAGGCAAAAGTTAGTATACTGTTTCATGAATTGTATCAATGGGAAACTAAGCTCAGAGAGATTAATTGAGTCATCTAGTATTACTCAACAAGTCAGCAGAAGATAAACTAAAAATAAATTTTCTGTTTTGAGAGATGACAATTGTTTTATTCAATTTGGTTTACTGAATACCTACCCTGTTTCAGGCATTATACTAGGCTAGAGCTACAGAGACTAATAAAACATAGTTCCTGTACACTGTAAAGAGTTCAGATCATCTTGGATAACACTGACAAATATCCTTATAATTATAATTAATTGTGATAAGTGATACAATAGCAAAATAAAGTGCTACAGGATCCTAGAGGAGAGAAGGAAATAATTTTACCTAGAAAGGTGGAAGAATTATGAAAAATTCATAGAGAATGTAAGACCTGAGATGGAGCCTTTAAAAAGTGTCAAATGTCTATAGGAAGAGAGAATGGAACAGATATTCCAAGGAGAGGATGTAACATGTACAAAGACAAGAGTCATGCAAATCCATACACTGCCCAAAGAATGACAAAGTGTCCAGTGTACCTGGGATGTAGGGTGTTCAAAAGATGTTGAGCAGGTAGAGAATGATGATTCTTACTTCTGGAAATGTAGGTGAGTGTAGGTGGTAGAGGACCTTAGATGCTGAAGAACTTAAGCTTTGCTGTGGATCCTCTGTAGGGCTCAGAGCAGGACAAATGACATGATTGTTTTTGCCTTAGTTTGTTTATCTTCTATTAGTGCATCTTTTTTCTTGCCTCATACATGAGAATGATACAGTATTCACCCCAAAATATTAGTGTGAATCAAGTCATTGTTTGGAAGTTGTGAAGTTCAAAATGGTATTATCTGTAAGATATTTTGAACTATTGTCATCAATGTTTTCTTCCTTCCTTCCTCTTTTCCTCCCTTCCTTCCTATCAATGATCCAGCATGTAGGGTTTGGTAGAGGGGGAAAGGAGACACCAACCAAAAATTAGAGACCAATTAGTAATTACTGACTACACAGCCATAAGCTTATTCAGGTAAAACTCTGTTTGTAAATTGTGAAGGACTGTGGAGTAAAGGAGCATTTTTTTTGTTTTATTTTGGTATTATTTTTTATGGAGAGATGAGTCCGATCTAGAGTCTTGGACCTGTATTGGGGGCAGGAAATGGATGGGGAAGAAACTACCATGGTGGCACAGTAGCCTGAGGCTTTAGATCCTCTGTGTGCTCATCTAAGTCTAAGAAGTTGATACAGGTATTTCTTACGGCAGGGATCACCATCTCCAGAAATAGATTTCCCTGATGAGTAGTCTCCTCAGTGCTCCTTTCATGTCCTTGTTCCTTAGACTATAGCTGAAAGGCTTCATCATGGGAGTTACAACTGTATACATGATGGCCACCACCTTATCCCTTTCTGCTGAGTAGGCAGAAGACGGAGGAAAGTAGACCCCAACAATGGATCCATAGAAGAGGGCCACAGCTAAGAAATGGGAGCCACAAGTGGCGAATGTTTTCCACTTCCCCTTGGCTGAAGGAATCCTAAGTACAGTGCAACCAATAAGGGAATAGGAGACAAAAATGAAGGTGAATGGGATGAAGATAACTGATCCCCCAATGACTAGGATTGTCAAATCATTGATCTGGGTGTCTAAACAAGCAAGCCTTAACATGGTTTCCAGGTCACAGAAGAAGTGTGGGATTTCTCTCTGATCACAGAAATTCAAGAGGCCCAGCAGACTGAGATGCAGTACTGAAACAAGATTAGAGACAACCCATGGAGTCACTACCAGCAGGATACAACCCTTGGGACTCAGTAATGCAGCATAGTGTAATGCGTGACAGATGGCAATATTCAGGTCATATGCCATGGCTGCCAAGAGGAAATTGTCCAGGTCCACCAGCAACATAAAAAAGTACATTTGTGTAAAGCCCCCTGCAAAAGAGATGATTAGGCTCTGGCTTTGGATGTCTGCCAACACTTTTGGGATGGTAGTGGTTGTGAAGCAGATGTCAGTGAAGGATAGATTGGCAAGGAAGAAGTACACGGGGCTGTGGAGGTGAGCATCATTGATAATAGCCAGGATGATAAGTAAGTTTCCCACTATCGTAACCAGATACATGCACAGAAACAGCGTAAAGATGTGTTGCTGCTGTTCAGACACCACTGAGAGTCCCAGGAGGAAAAATTCGGAGATAGTTTGGTTTCCTTGGTGCATGATTTTGCTGTGTCTAAAACAGGAAAAATTCGACTTCACCATAAAATGGTAACATGACACAAAATCCAGTCAGAGGACATTGTACCATACTATAGAAGTGAATCAAGCCTTGGAACCAGATAGTTTTGTGTCTTATTTTCTGCTTACCAAAATACAAGCTCCACAAGGGCGTTGATTTTATCTACTATGTTCAGTGCTATACACCAGTGTTAAAGACAGTGCCCAGCACATAGTAGGTGTTCATAAATATTGGTTGTATTTATACAAGAATGAGTGAATAAATTAAAAAAGAAGTATTTTGAATTTACCACTCAGTATCTTCATGACTGTTATCTGTGCTTTTCTAAGCTTATTTCACCAATTTTAAAATGTGGAGAATACCCACTTTATAGGATTTTTGTGAGGATTGCAAGAACATATGTAAAATGCCCATATCTGTATTTTAGCTATTGCTGCACAAATAGTAGCTGATATCATTCACTAATTTGGAAAAATCACAGACTTTAAAGGCAAAAAGAAACCTTTAGAGAACATCTAGCTGAGCCTCTGTATTTGGGAAGTTAAATATTCAATATGCATGCAATGGTTTAGCTGATCATGTTTTAGTGTTCCAGAGAGAGAGAGATGCCACACTCTACTTCCAGCACCTGATCCAAAATTTTATCCTTTAAGTAATTAACTCTTCCTCATATCTTTCTGAAAACTTCCCAGTTTTTACTTCTCAACAAGGAAAAATTAGTTATTTGCCATAAATGCTGCTGAAGTCATGCAGGGGTGTCCACTGAATTAAGCAATGCAAAGGTAAGTGTCCTTAACAAGGCTATTTATATTGGAGCTGATTGGGCATAAGCCACAATGAAGAAAGTTTTGGGATAACACTTTTAACAGCGAGTGTTTATTGAGGGCTTACTATGTTGCAGTTGCATGCAAGTGCTAAGTGCTTTACATTGATTATTTTATTAAATATTCACCACAACTCTGTGAGCTGAGTAGGTCTACTAAGAATATGTTCCATTTACAGATGAATAAATCAAGAATTAAAGACGTTAAATAATTTGATAAAAGTGATGCATAGCTAGTGTAGTGGAGTGAGGATTCTGAGCTCAGTTAGTCTGACTTCAGAACCCTCTTACTTAACAACTGTGCTCCATTGCTACTATATTGCTTACAGCTTCATGTTTGTAAAGACCATCACCTATGTTCTAGGCACATAAGAGCTTGCTCAGCCAATGTCACAAAGCTAGCAGGTGGTGGAGCTTGACTTTGAATCTTGATGCCAAAGTGTTTTTGCCATATCTGTATAAGTCCAAATGAGAGCAAATGGGCTAACAAATGGGAAGCTTTGTCTTTGATTATTCCAGCTTGTACCTTATCTATGCTGCTGTGAAATCCATTTTACACACTTGCTACTTACTGAAAAATCTGTATGTCTTGGGCTTCCCTGGTGGTGCAGTGGTTAAGAATCCACCTGCCAATGCAGGGGACACGGGTTCGAGCCCTGGTCTGGGAAGATCCCACATGCCGAGGGGCAACTAAGCCCGTGCGCCACAACTACTGAGCCCGCGTGCTACAACTACTGAAGCCCATGCTCCCAGAGCCGGTGCTCCATGGCAGGAGAAGCCATCACAATGAGAAGCCCGCGAACCACAACAAAAAGTAGTCCCCGCTAGCCACAACTAGAGAAAGCCCGCGCGCAGCAACGAAGACGCAACGCAGCCATAAATAAATAGATAGATAGGTAGATAGATAAATAACAATAAATAAATAAATAAAACCTATAAAAAATTAATTCTTAAAAAAAATCTGTATGTCTTCATACAACCTTCCCAGTGTAACACAACTGGATTGCCATTGTATAAATTCACATACTTCTGCTGGTTTGCTGTTTAACTTCATACAATCTGCAAAAAGAGGTTAGCAGAACTAATTAACAGTTGGAGCAAAATTGCAGGAGAAATGTTGCACTTAACAACACAATTTTCCCCAAGTACTGTAGCAGTTCTTATTTGCATACTAACAAATAAATGTGCTGATTATAAATCAGGCAGGATCAGTTCTGGTGGGACCTCTGCTAGGCAACATTTAGCCATTTCATATGTACAGAATGTACTGAAAATAATAAAGTGGCATATTATTATGTACATGTACTATAGGCTTTTCACTAATGCAGACTGTATTAGCAAAATTTGACAGTCCACGTTTCTGATTTCACCTTCAAACACCGTATCAGTCAGTTCCATTTAACTGCATGTTCTCATCTACTATCTCCTAGGTGGCACCATCTTTTACAACCAAACACATAAGTATCTTCAGGTTTTCAACCCTTGTATATTCAAGTCACTAATTTGTGATTTGAATCAAGGCACAATACTCTTGTAGTGGACTTGGGGAACAAACATTTGTGTATTTGGGTTGGGGATCCCCCTCCTTTAGAACTTACCTAGACGTTTTGTGGCTATTTCCAAAGCTTTTCCAGAAAAAAACAGTTCCACTTCCTCCACTCAAAAAATGGTGATTTTCCCAGCCACAGATGTGAACCTTTTCTCTTTCTAAATACAGAAAAAGACAGAGGAGAGGGGTGAAATAAAACTGAAAACCTCAACTTGTGGTGTTGTCCCTGCTTCTGGAATTAGAAAAAGATCACGCTAGGGCTCAGGACACAATTCTCTAGGCTACTCACTAGAAACCACTCTCAATTCCATCCTCTATGGATGAAGTCCTCTTTACTGGGATATATTGATACTCACTGATTTCTTGGGATTTATATATATATATATATATATATATATATGAATAGAAAGTAAGCCTTATGTCCCTGTTGTATTTTTACTCTAGTTAGAAAACTAAAATATCAACTTTTGAAGAACTTCACCTTCCTTTCTACCTAATAATTATCTTTTGTATCTCCTCGTAATCTGATAACATACTGACTCAGGTGATATTTGGTGAGCTTTAATAATGAAAGCAACACTACAGAGTGCTGATTATTTGTCAGGCACTATTCTCAGCCCTTCATGTATATTAACTCAGTTGATTTATTTTCACAATAAAAGTATGAGGTGGGTAAAAATATCATCCCCTTTTCACAGATGAGGAAACTGAAAATAAAAAAGTTAAATGATTTGCCCAAGGTCATACAACTACTTGATGGTAGAGCCAAGGTCCTTACCAGAAACTCTCACTCTTGATCCCATTTTCTTAATCACTGCATTAAAATATCCCTTATTAATCATAGGGGAGCTCTAGAAAAAAAAGCATTCTGAGAACTTGACTAAAAATTATCTTCTGAAACTTCACTCCTATCTTTCTCCCTACCCTGAATCCCAGCAAAGGACCTCACTTCCTGTTCAACTCTGCCTCCAAACCGAGAGATTATGGACATTTCACTACCCTCTTCTTTCTTAATGTTACTATGGAAGGCTATCCTTCCTTTTATTAAGGGCCAATCCCTTCACCTATATTCTGGATTCCTTCCCCTTTTGCTTTCCCAGAAGACTTATGCTATCAGTTAACTTATTTCTTATATCTTCAATCAGCCCTTCTCTACTGGATTTTTCTTTTGGCTTTAAAACATGTTATAGTCTTTCTTATGTTCAAACAAAGAGACAAGCAAGGCCCCCAGGATCCCTTAGCCTCCTCAGTTACTAAACAATCTCACTCTTACCATTAAACACAAATTTCTTGAATTGTCTACATTTCTGTCTCCATTTCTTCACCTCAACCCACTCCAGTCTGTCTTCTGCCTCACACAACTCTACTGAAATAGATCTTGATAAGGTCACAATGACACCCATTTTGCTAAATCCACACTTCTTGGCAACTCAACAACACTCACCTCAGATGATGGTCCTCTTTCTTTATATATATATATTTTTTCTAATTGAAGTATAGTTGATTTACAATGTTGTGTTAGTTTCAGGTGTACAGCACAGTGATTCAGGCATATATGTGTATATATATATATATATATATATATATATATATATATATATTTATATATATATATATTTATATATATATATATATATATATATATATACATATATATCATTTTTCAGGTTATTTCCCCTTGTAGGTTAGTACAAAATATTGAGTATAGTTCCCTGTGCTATACAGTAGGTCCTCTTTCTTGATGTACCCTCTTTTGTTGGATGTTGAGAACCTGCAATCCCCTGGTATTCCTTCTATCTCTTTGACCACTCTTTCTCCATGTCCTTTCATGGCTCTTCAATATAACCTTTAAATGTTTGTTGTGATATCACAAAGTTTTTATTTGCTCACTCTACTCTATCCCTAAAATAAAATTATCCACTTTCATGACTTCAGTTACCACCTTTATGCTGATGATTCTGTTTCTTATCTTTAATTAGCTCTCTCTTCTGAACCCCAGAACCACACACCTGACTGTTTGTTATATACAATTCTGTATCTCATAAGCACCTCAAATTCAGTATTTTCAAAACCATATTCATTGTCTACCCACAACACTGCTGAAATTAATTTTGGCCCTCCTCTATTATTCCTTACCTCAATAAAATATAGCATTATCAATTTTTGTCATTTTTGATACCTTCCATCTTTATTTCTTAAGATCCCATTATTTAAGTCCTGTAGATTCCCCATCTTAAATATCTCTCAAATGTATCTGCTTCTCTCCATCACCCTATTCTAAGCCATCACCATGTCTCTACATCTACTTTTGTTTCCTCCAAATAGTCCCCAGGCTGATAATTTTCAGTGACTTCCTAATCCTCTTAGTTTATGTTCCAGAATTAATAATGTAGCCTACAATGCCTGGTCTTCTTCTGAATTCTCACATTGTGCCACTTTCCCCTTCTTTCAGTTTCTTGAAAATACCAAATTCCTTCTTACCTTATTGTTTTTTTTCATATGTTTATATTCTCTTTCTGGAAGGGAATAGTCTTTATATTTGGCTAACTCATGTTTTTATTTCAGTTCTCAATTTAAATGCTCCTTCTGAAGGTATACCTTTTCTGACCTCTCAAGACTATGTCAAATCCTTGCAGTGACATCCCATAGCCATGTATACATCTCCTATGAAAAGTACTGCAAATACTTATTTTTCCTATTATCCTATAAATTCTATAAGAATAGGGAATATGTCTACCTACTGTTATATTACCAGTGCTTAGCAAAGTGCCTGACAAATTGTTCATACTCAACAATTTGTGAATGATTGAATTAATAGAAGAATAGAAATTATTTATAGAACAATTAATTTGAGGTAGGGGTAGGGATCATGGAAGACTTTAAAGAGAAAATAGCTTAAAAATATGTTTTATGTAATGAAATGGAGGATGGGATGGAGGCATTCTAGCAATTTGAAACACAATCTGTAAAGATATAGAGGGGAAAAATGTGTGAGTCCTCAAAATACAAGATGCATGCAGTAACTTAGAGTTGTCCAGTGTGGGCTGTAGCACAGGAGAAAGTGGTAGAAGGTGAGACTAGAAAGTAATAGGTTGGGTATGATTGTGAAGGTTTTTGTGTATACCATATGATTAAGGATGCTTGGAAACATCTAAGAGAAATAGTAAGCATCATTTTCTGTCGTGGGAAATTCAGAGATCAGAGCTGACTGACAGGTACCAGGTAAGAACTAACATCAGAAGTACAAAGCAAAATAGCTATAAATAATTACTTCTTTCCTTTGTGGCTCTACTTCTATGTTTGGAGGCTCCCTAGAAACCTGACCCCCTATTTCTAGTGACCAGAGAGCATGTGTGGGGCTTGCCTGACTTTCCAACTCACTAGAGAAATGGCTGAGTATAAAGACAGAGGAATGAGGAGTCATGTCACTCTCTTGTGAACCCATCAGCGCAATTCCCCAGGCCAGTAGAAAAATGGTGTCTCTTCATTCCACTTTTGTGTTCCTTTTTCAACTTCGTAAATCACTTCACAAACTTCACTGGATTTTCCATTTTTTTCAGGAGCCTTGAACTTTCCTAGAGGAGATTTCTAAGTCTTTAGGCAATTGGTATTCAGTATTGTAATGTCTGATTCTTTAAAGGGACATATTTGGAAACAGAGAACAGTGACACTGACCTTTTCTCTGAGTGGCTGCCTTTGCAAACGTCATAGCAAATGCGTTTAGGAATTGCTCATTCGTGGGGGCTGTTCAGAGGCCAGGGAAGGAAAGAGTCCTGGGAATTGACAATAGCAGCAAAGCAGTACAGAAAAGAGCAGGGATGTTCAGATATGATGAATGGGGTCATTTTTGCTTTGAAAAGATTGATGCTTCCTCGTTTGGAGGATGGATCCAAATACCCTTAAATTCTTAGTTGAATATATGTTTGTTTTGACACAGAGGATCATAAACATGGCCATGGTTTTAGTTGAACTTATATTCTCAACTACCTGAGTGACCTTTGGAAAGCCCTTTCTCTGGGTATTAGTTTTATCCTCTGTAAATGAGAGAGTTAGACTAAATTATCTCTATACTCCCTTCCCACTCTGACACTTGACAATTCTATGATTTCTAATTGGGTACATTTATGAAGGTTGTGGTGGAAATGTGATCATCGATGACTAGAAGGTGGGTATTAGAAATAGTACAATGTCTTTTCATCTAACACAGTTGGTTTGGTGTATGTGTTTTGATGTATAATTCATGAAGTTTTTCAATTTCTAGCTTAGAAAGAGTTTGTGACAATAAAATTACATTCTGCCCGATCGGTTCACCTATGCTATGTGTGGGGGTAGTGGACTTATTATAGAAGAGGTGTTAGGGAAGAGGGGTCATCTGGAGGTGGTAGTAAAGGTAAGCAGCAGAAGGGAGAGAAAAAGATTAAACATAGCTTTAAGTAATCTGATTAATAAAAGTTTTTGAAAAACACTAGGAACTGTTATCAGCTTGTCAACTAAATTAGAGCCAATCTCTCTTTCTACCTTTAATGGCAACCTCTTCAGGGTGGACAAACAGATTATCCATTAATTCATTGTTTCACTAATGGGAGAAAGAGGCAGTATTAAAGCTGTTCTTCAGGATTAGAGAAGAGAAAATGAAGTGAGAGAAGCATCCCACAGGTCTCCCCTCTCCTCTCTCATCCAGTTGGGGGAGGGGGCCCAAGCATCTATGATTGACTCCCCTTCTTACCTGTTTCTCTTTCCCCTCCACAAACATCCTTTACAGCAAAAAAAAATAATAATAAAACAAAAAATACTGAGAGGAGTGAGAAAGCTGAGAGAGCAAGTGTTAGATTACCTACAGCATCCCTGTTCCATCCAATTATCAATTTATGAAGGTCTTGTTGGCAGCTACATAAGGAGACATTGGGACCTAGCAGGACTATTGAAGGGAGATTAGTAGGGAGATATTTGGGCATCAAATTTAAACCATTTAGTTCCTATTATCACAGAGAATCATAGCAGATGGTGTCACATTTTGCTATTCAGCTTGCTTTTTTGGTGAATGAGCCGTATTTTGCCAATCCTTAGCTTTTATGCTTCCCCATAACATTAGATTATTTTGTCAGTGAAAAGAAATGCAGGAAAGAGAAATTTAGAACAGATAAAGCACAGGTAATGAAGACCATACTCAGAAGCAGCTATACAGAACACACAAGTTGGTTAGGGAGAACACATACTTGTACGATGACAGCTCTGCATCCCAAAGTAGTCTTTTAAAGCAACAACTGAACAAAGGCAAACAATAGAATGCAAAGTAGAGGAATTGAGTAGTCAGAGTTAGGTGGGTTTTATCATAAAAGATGTCCTGGAGATCATAAGTTTAGGGGAGGTGACAGTTCCTATACCCATAATTGCTTCATAATCAGGAGATCATTGAGACTCTTTTCTAGTCAATGCTTCAATCTCAGTAGTAATCTTGATATTTTCAACTGTGATATGGAATTATTGGTCTGTGTTAAGTAATATTTGTTGTCATGTGGGTCTTAGGGAGCACACTGTCCTTGAAGACAGCTGGCAAGGGAACAAGATACTTGCAAGCTTCTAATTGGCCTGGGAAAGGATGAAATTTGCCACCCGAAGTGCCAAGGGAACAAGTACACAGTGTACTTCTTCCCTAATGAGGTTCAAGGTTGGTAGAGAAGGACGATCTTCCTGATTTTCAGTTACTTAGGTGAAGTGAAAGACAGAATTCAACAACGAAGTACAGAGTAAGGGTCACAGTGACCCAAGGTTTTAGCAGCCCTTAAATCTCTATGGCATTCTTTCAGAACCAACCTGAGGCATGGGTCCCTTGGGACAATAGCCGTATCTTCAGAGGGAAAAGCCTTTTGCTGGGACACAAGAGCTCTGGTCCCAAATCCGGCTTGAAATCTTATTTTCAGTGTGACTTTGAACATATTATTTTCCTAATATGCATATTAGATTTATGATCTATTAAACATGAAGGAATTCCTTTCCTGGCTATGTAAGTTGATCCCATCAGATAACTTTAGAATATAACAATCTTTGTATTTACCACATGATGGTTTGGAAGGGTAGTAGGATGGAGAGGGGAGTTCTGGGAGTTGGATAATTGGAAATGTAGGAGTGCTTTAGTGAGCTCCACCAATAGATAAATCTTGAGAGGGATGTAATTGTAGACTCTTTCATTCAACTGTATCATCTGGCAGGCCTGCCTTACACTTTGCCCCCTTTCTCTATCAGTTTCATTACTGCTATGGACTGAATTGTGTCCCCCCACCCAAATCCATATGTTGAAGCCCTAACCCCCAGTGTGATGCCATTTGGAGATGGGACCTTTTGGAGGTAATTAGGTTTAGATGAGGTTATGAGTGTGGGCACCTCATGATGGGATTAGTATTAGATGTCTGATAAAAAGAGACATCAGAGGGCGCCCTCTCTCTCTCTCTCACTCTCTCTCTCTCTCTCTCTCTCTCTTTCTGCCATGTGAGGACACATCAAGAAGGTGGTTTGTTTGCAAGCTGGGAACAGAGCTCTCACCATTAATTGACCATGCTGACACCCTGATCTGCAACTTCTAGGCTCCAGAACTGTGAGAAAATAAATTTCTGTTGTTTAAGCCACTCAGTGGTATTTTGTTATGGCAGCCTTAGCGGACTAAGACAAGTACCCTCTCCTAAACTGGGCTTGCCATGTGATCTGTAAAGAAAGGAAATCTAATACCACCAATTTGAGTTTATGTTCTTGAGAATCCGTTAGAGCCTGGCTCTTAAGGGGTCTCTTTTTGAAGGGCAATAAAAATTATTTTTTCTATTGCTATACTGAGGAACTGGGCTTGATTACCCTCTTGTATAAAAATAATCACCCCTTGGGCTTCCCTGGTGGCGCAGTGGTTGAGAGTCCGCCTGCCAATGCAGGGGATGTGGGTTCGTGCCCAGTCCGGGAAGATCCCACATGCCGCAGAGCAGCTGGGCCCATGAGCCATGGCTGCTGGGCCTGCGTGTCCGGAGCCCGTGCTCTGCAACAGGAGAGGCCACAGCAGTGAGAGGCCCACGTACCGCAAAAAAAAAAAAAAAAAAAAAAAATCACCCCTACCTTGCACATACATGCTCCATTTTATACCATTTGTGTATTTCTTACTCACTAGTGTGTCTTTTCTCCATGTTTGCTACTCCTTAGTCATGGGAACAAAGAAGCTAGAGGACATTATAGCAGAGTTTGAAGCTATTGGTTTCTCTTCAGGTGTGACATTGATGAGCCTGTTTATCATTTTTTCCTCAGCCATGGGATGCCTTTCGGATTATCTAATATGTGGCCACTATGTCACCATGAATATCTGCAACTCTATTCTGTTGCTGTGTTAAGGTCTGTGAACTCTTGGTGGTTAATCCATTAGAAATTCAGGCAATATTTATTGAGCACCGATGAACACGCAAAGTGATAGGCAAATTCACTTTTGCCCATATGGCACTTATATTCTTGTCGGAGAATACAGATAATAAATATATACAGAGAGATGAATTTAAAAACATAATTTTAGCTGATAATAGCTAGAATAAATGCTGGAATAAAATGGTGTAGAGAATTGCTGGGTCAGTGACTGCTTTAGGTAAGTTGATGAGGGAATTTTTCTCTGAGGAAGTGACAAGTGAGCTGAGACCTAAGTAATGAGTGATGAGAAAGAGCTGGAGATTGCAGATAGAGACTAGTGAAAAACACCTAAGCTGGAAATGTAGTGGGCATGTACATAGAATGTAAATTAAATCAATGTGTCTGGAAGTAATGAGAGAGACAGATAGATGATGATGTCAAAAGATATTCAAGGTCATCTAATAGTGGAGTCCAGAATGCTATGGTGAAGTGTTTGGACTTAATTCTGAAAGCAGTGGAAAGCCATTGATAGGATTAAGAAAGGAAGAAAAGGGGTCTGATTTACACTTTGCAAAGATGATTCTGGCTGCTATCTGGACGATGGGCGATAGGGACCCAGAGTAAAGACAGAGAGCCCAGTTATAGGTTATTGTAGTAATCTAAGAGAAAGACGATTGGATTGGGCTAAGAGGGTACAGTAGAGGTAAATAGAAGTCTTTGGATACTGGATGACCTTTTAGAGCAGAGCAGGCAGAGTATGATGGATTGGATATAGTAGTTATATGCAGTGCCATGACTATGGTCATCTCTGTGGCCCTTATTCATCTTTGCCTTCCTACTCAACTTCTGCCATTCAAATATAATCTCCTCTTGGTTTCCAGTATTCTTATATTTCAATATGGCATGCCTTAGTGTGAACCTACTTGCATCAGTATTGCTGGGTACTCAATTGGCCCTTTTAATCTGGAAACTATTTCTACAGTTCTGGGAATTTTACTTAAATGATTTCTTTGATAATTTCCACTCCTCCATTTTCACTGCTCTCTTTCAGAAAAACTTTTCATTCCTATCAAAACTATTCCAAACCTCCTGGTTTGATCTTCAAAATAAAAAAAAAAATTTCTTTTCTTATTTTCTGTCTCTGTTTCTTTGGACTAGTTTTTTTTTTTTTTTTTTACATCTTTATTGGAGTATAATTGCTTTACAATGGTGTGTTAGTTTCTGCTTTACAACAAAGTGAATCAGCCACACATGCACACACGTTCCCAGATCTCCTGCCTCTTGCTTCTCCCTCCCTCACACCCTCCCCATCCCACCCCTCCAGGTGGTCACAAACCACCAAGTTGATCTCCCTGTGCTATGCAGCTGCTTCCCACAAGCTATCTATTTTACGTTTGGTAGTGTATATATGTCCATGCCACTCTCACACTTTGTCACAGCTTACCCTTCCCCCTCCCCATATCCTCAAGTCCATGCTCTAGTAGGTCTGTGTCTTTATTCCTGTCTTACCCCTAGGTTCTTCATGACTTTTTTTTCTTAGATTCCATATATATGTGTTAGCATATGGTATTTGTCTTTCTCTTTCTGACTTACTTCACTCTGTATGACAGACACTAGGTCCATCCACCTCACTACAAATAACTCACTTTCATTTCTTTTCATGGCTGAGTAATATTTCATTGTATATATGTGCCACATCTTCTTTATCCATTCATCCAATGATGGACACTTAGGTTGTTTCCATCTCCTGGCTATTGTAAATAGAGCTGCAATGAACATTTTGGTACATGACTCTTTTTGAATTATGTATTTCTCAATGTATATGCCCAGTAGTGGGATTGCTGGGTCATATGGTAGTTCTATTTGTAGTTTTTTAAGGAACCTCCATACTGTTCTCCATAGTGGCTGTACCAATTCACATTCCCACCATCGGTGCAAGAGTGTTCTCTTTTCTCCACACCCTCTCCAGCATTTATTGTTTCTAGATTTTTTGATGATGGCCATTCTGACTGGTGTGAGATGATATCTCATTGTAGTTTTGATTTGCATTTCTCTAATGAGTAAAGATGTTGAGCATCCTTTCATGTGTTTGTTGGCTGTCTGTATATCTTCTGTGGAGAAATGTCTATTTAGGTCTTCTGCCCATTTTTGGATTGGGTTGTTTGTTTTTTTGCTATTGAGCTGCATGAGCTGCTTATAAATTTTGGAGATTAATCCTTTGTCAGTTGCTTCATTTGCAAATATTTTCTCCCATTCTGAGGGTTGTCTTTTGGTCTTGTTTATGGTTTCCTTTGCTGTGCAAAAGCTTTGAAGTTTCATTAGGTCCCATTTGTTTATTTTTATTTCCATTTCTCTAGGAGGTGGGTCAAAAAGTATCTTGCTGTGATTTATGTCAAAGAGTGTTCTGCCTATGGTTTCCTCTAAGAGTTTGATACTGTCTGGCCTTACATTTACGTCTTTAATCCATTTTGAGCTTATTTTTGTGTATGGTGTTAGGGAGTGTTCTAATCTCATACTTTTACATATACCTGTCCAGTTTTCCCAGCACCACTTATTGAAGAGGCTGTCCTTTCTCCACCCTACATTCCTGCCTCCTTTATCAAAGATAAGGTGACCATATGTGCGTGGGTTTATCTCTGGGCTTTCTATCCTGTTCCACTGATCTATATTTCTGTTTTTGTGCCAGTACCATACTGTCTTGATTACTGTAGCTTTGTAGTATAGTCTGAAGTCAGGGAGCCTGATTCCTCCAGCTCCGTTTTTCATTCTCAAGATTGCTTTGGCTTTTCGGAGTCTTTTGTGTCTCCATACAAATTGTGAAATTTTTTGTGCTAGTTCTGTGAAAAATGCCAGTGGTAGTTTGATAGGGATTGCATTGAATCTGTAGATTGCTTTGGGTAGTAGAGTCATTTTCACAATGACTCTTCTTCCAATCCAAGAACATGGTATATCTCTCCATCTATTTGTATCATCTTTAATTTCTTTCATCAGTGTTTTATAATTTTCTGCATACAGGTCTTTTGTCTCCTTAGGTAGGTTTATTCCTAGATATTTCATTCTTTTTGTTGCAATGGTAAATGGGACTGTTTTCTTGACTTCAATTTCAGATTTTTTATCATTAGTGTATAGGAATGCCAGAGATTTCTGTGCATTAATGTTGTATCCTGCTACTTTACCAAATTCATTGATTAGCTCTAGTACTTTTCTGGTAGCATCTTTAGGATTCTCTGTGTATAGTATCATGTCATCTGCAAACACTGACAGTTTACTTCTTCTTTTCCAATTTGGATTCCTTTTATTTCCTTTTTTTCTCTGATTGCTGTGGCTAAAACTTCCCAAACTATGTTGAATAAGAGTGGTGAGACTGGGCAGCCTTGTCTTGTTCCTGATCTTAGTGGAAATGGTTTCAGTTTCTCACCATTGAGGGCGATGTTGGCTGTGGGTTTGTCATATATGGCCTTTATTATGTTGAGGAAAGTTCCCTGTATGCCTACTTTCTTGAGGGTTTTTATCATAAACGGGTGTTGAATTTTGTCAAAAGCTTTCTCTGCATCTATTGAGATGATCATATGGTTTTTCTCCTTCAATTTGTTAATATGGTGTATCACATTGATTGATTTGCGTATATTGAAGAATCCTTGCATTCCTGGAATAAACCCCACTTGATCATGGTGTATGATCCTCTTAATGTGCTGTTGGATTCTGTTTGCTAGTATTTTGTTGAGGATTTTTGCATCTATGTTCATCAGTGATATTGGCCTGTAGTTTTCTTTCTTTGTGACATCCCTGTCTGGTTTTGCTTTCAGGGTGATGGTGGCCTTGTAGAATGAGTTTGGGGGTGTTCCTCCCTCTGCTATATTTTGGAAGAGTTTGAGAAGGATAGGTGTTAGCTCTTCTCTAAATGCTTGATAGAATTCGCCTGTGAAGCCATCTGGTCCTGGGCTTTTGTTTGTTGGAAGATTTTTAATCACAGTTTCAATTTCAGTGCTTGTGATTGGTCTGTTCATATTTTCTATTTCTTCCTGATTCAGTCTTGGCAGGTTGTACATTTCTAAGAATTTGTCCATTTCTTCCAGGTTGTCCATTTTATTGGCATAGAGTTGCTTGTAGTAATCTCTCATGATCTTTTGTATTTCTGCAGTGTCCATTGTTACTTCTCCTTTATCATTTCAAATTCTATTGATTTGAGTTTCTCCCTGTTTTTTTTGATGAGACTGGCTAATGGTTTATCAATTTTGTTTATCTTCTCAAAGGACCAGCTTTTAGTTTTATTGATCTTTCTAACGTTTCCTTCATTTCTTTTTCATTTATTTCTGATCTGATCTTTATGATTTCTTTCCTTCTGCTAACTTTGGATTATTTTTGTTCTTCTTTCCCTAATTGCTTTAGATGCAAGGTTAGGTTGTTTATTCCAGATTTTTCCTGTTTCTTACGTTAGGATTGTATTGCTATAAACTTCCCTCTTAGAACTGCTTTTGCTACATCCCATAGGTTTTGGGTCGTCGTGTCTCCATTGTCATTTGTTTCTAGGTATTTTTTAATTTCCTCTTTGATTTCTTCAGTGATGACTTCGTTATTAAGTAGTGTATTGTTTAGCCTCCATCTGTTTGTATATTTTACAGCTCTTTTCCTGTAATTGATATCTAGTCTCATAGCATTGTGGTCGGAAAAGATACTTGATAGAATTTCAATTTTCTCAAATTTACCAAGGCTTGATTTGTGACCCAAGATATCATCTATCCTGGACAATGTTCCATGAGCACTTGAGAAAAATGTGTATTCTGTTGTTTTGGGATGGAATGTCCTATAACTATCAATTAAGTCCATCTTGTTTAATGTATCATTTAATGCTTGTGTTTCCTTATTTATTTTCATTTTGGATGATCTGTCCATTGGTGAAAGTGGGGTGTTAAAGTCCCCCAATATGAATGTGTTACTGTCAATTTCCCCTTTTATGGCTGTTAGTATTTGCTTTATGTATTGAGGTGCTCCTATGTTGGGTGCATAAATATTTACAATTGTTATAACTTCTTCTTGGATCGATCCATTGTTCATTATGTAGTGCCCTTCTTTGTCTCTTGTAATAGTCTTTATTTTAAAGTCTATTTTGTCTGATATGAGAATTGCTACTCCGGCTTTCTTTTTTTTCCATTTGCATGGAATATCTTTTTCCATCCCCTTACTTTCAGTCTGTATGTGTCTCTAGGTCTGAAGTGGGTCTCTTGTAGACAGCATATATATGGGTCTTGTTTTTGTATCCGGTCAGCCAATCTGTGTCTTTTGGTGGGAGCATTTAATCCATTTACATTCAAGGTAATTATCAATATGCATGTTCCTATTCCCATTTCCTTAATTTTGGGGGGTTTGTTATTGTAGGTCTTTTCCTTCTCTTGTGTTCTTGCCTAGAGAAGTTCCTTTAGCATTTGTTGTAAAGCTGGTTTGGTGGTGCTGAACTCTCTCAGCTTTTGCTTGTCTGTAAAGGTTTTAATTTCTCCATCAAATCTGAATGAGATCCTTGCTGGGTAATCTTAGTTATAGGTTTTTGTCCTTCATCACTTTAAATATGTCCTGCCAGTCCCTTCTGGCTTGCAGAGTTTATGCTGAAAGATCAGCTGTTAACCTTATGGGGATTCCCTTGTGTGTTATTTGTTGTTTTTCCCTTGCTGCTTTTAATATGTTTTTTTGTATTTAATTTTTGACAGTTTGATTAGTATGTGTCTTGGCGTGTTTCTCCTTCGATTTATCCTTTATGGGACTCTCTGTGCTTCCTGGACTTGATTAACTATTTCCTTTCCCATATTAGCGAAGTTTTCAACTATAGTCTCTTCAAATATTTTCTCAGTCCCTTTCTTTTTCTCTTGTTCTTCTGGGACCCCTATAATTCGAATGTTGGTGCATTTAATGTTGTCCCAGAGATCTCTGAGACTGTCCTCAGTTCTTTTCATTCTTTTTTCTTTATTCTGCTCTGCAGTAGTTATTTCCACTATTTTATCTTCCAGGTCACTTATCCGTTCTTCTGCCTCAGTTATTCTCCTATTGATCCCTTCCAGAGTATTTTTAATTTCATTCACTGTGTTGTTCATCATTGCTTGTTTCATCTTTAGTTCTTCTAGGTCCTTGTTAAATGTTTCTTGCATTTTCTCTATTCTATTTCCAATATTTTGGATCATCTTTACTATCATTATTCTGAATTCTTTTTTAGGTAGACCGCCTATTTCTTCTTCATTTGTTAGGTCTGGTGGGTTTTTATCTTGCTCCTTCATCTGCAGTGTGTGTCTGTGTCTTCTCATTTTGCTTATGTTACTGTGTTTGGGGTCTCCTTTTTGCAGGCTGTAGATTCGTAGTTCCCGTTGTTTTTGATGTCTGTCCCCAGTGGTTAAAGTTGTTTCAGTCGTTTGTGTAGGCTTCCTGGTAGAGGGGACTAGTGCCTTTGTTCTGGTGGCTGAGGCTGTATCTTGTCTCTCTGGTGGGCAAGTCCATGTCTGGTGGTGTGTTTGGGGTTGTCTGTGGACTTATTATGATTTTTGGCAGCCTCTCTGCTAATGGGTGGGGTTGTGTTCCTATCTTGCTAGTTTTTTGGCATAGAGTGTCCAGCACTGTAGCTTGCTGGTCGTTGAGTGAAGCTGGGTGCTGGTGTTGAGACGGAGATCTCCTGGAGATTTTTGCCATTTGATATTACATGGAGCTGGGAGGTCTCTTGTGGACCAGTGTCCTGAAGTTGGCTCCCCCACCTCAGAGGCACAGCACTGACTCCTGGCTGGAGCACCAAGAGTCTTTCATCCACACATCTCAGAATAAAAGGGAGAAAAAAATGAAAGAATGAAAGAAGGAAAGAATGAAAGAAAGAAAGAGAGGGAGGAAGGGAGGGAGGGAGGGATAAAGAAAATAAAATAAAGTAAGATAAAATAAAATAAATTTATTAAAATAAAAAATTATGAAGAAAAAAAATTTTAAAGAAAAGAAAAACAAATGGACAGATAGAACCCTAGGCCAAGTGGTGAAAGCAAAGTTATACGGACAAAATCTCACACAGAAGCATACACATACACACTGACAAAAAGAGGAAAAGGGGAAAAAATAATAAATCTTGCACTCAAAGTCCACCTCCTCAATTTGGGATGATTCGTTGTCTATTCAGGTATTCCACAGATGCAGGGTACATCAAGGTGATTGTGGAGATTTAATCCACTGCTCCTGAGGCTGCTTGGAGAGATTTCCCTTTCTTTTTGTTCACACAGCTCCCGGGGCTCTGCTTTCGGTTTGGCCCTGCCTCTGCATGTAGGTTGACTCAGGGCGTCTGTTCTTTGCTCAGACAGGACAGGGTTAAGGGATCCGCTGATTCAGGGGCTCTGGCTCACTCAGGCCGGGGAGTGAGAGGGGCATGATGCGGGGCGAGCCTGCAGCAGCAGAGGCCAGCGTGATGTTGCACCAGCCTGAGGCGCGCCGTTCGTTCTCCCGGGGAAGTTGTCCCTGGATCCCGGGACCCTGGCAATGGCAGGCTGCACAGGCTCCCTGGAAGAGAGGTGTGGATAGTGACCTGTGCTCGCACACAGGCTTCTTGGTGGCGGCAGCAGCAGCCTTAGCGTCTCATGCCCGTCTCTGGGGTCCGCGCTTTTAGCCGCGGCTCACGCCCGTCTCTGGAGCTCCTTTAAGCAGCGCTCTTAATCCCCTCTCCTCACGCACCAGGAAGCAAAGAGGGAAGAAAAAGCCTCTTGCCTCTTTGGCAGGTCCAGACTTTTCCCCAGACTCCCTCCCGTCTAGCTGTGGCCCACTAGCCCCTGCAGGCTGTGTTCACGCCACCAACCCCAGTCCTCTCCCTGGGGTCCGACCGAAGCCCGAGCCTCAGCTCCCAGCGCCCCCACCCCGGCGGGTGAGCAGACAAGCCTCTCGGGCTGGTGAGTGCCGGTCGCCACTGATCCTCTGTGCAGGAATCTCTCCGCTTTGCCCTCCGCACCCCTGTTGCTGTGCTCTCCTCCGCGGCTCCGAAGCTTCCCCCCTCCACCACCCACAGTCTCTGCTCACGAAGGGGCTTCTAGTGTTTGGACACCTTTCCTGCTTCACAGCTCCCTCCCACTGGTGCAGGTCCCATCCCTATTCTTTTGTCTCTGTTTATTCTGTTTTCTTTTGCCCTACCCAGGTACGTGAGGAGTTTCTTGCCTTTTGGGAGGTCTGAGGTTTTCTGCCAGCGTTCAGTAGGTGTTCTGTAGGAGTTGTTCCACGTGTAGATGTATTTCTTATGTATCTGTGGGGAGGAAGGTGATCTCCACGTCTTACTCTTCCGCCATCTTCCCCCTCTGGTCTAGTTTTTGTGAGAATCTTTCAACTTCATTTTCCACTACTTCTACTGAAGCTTTATTTCTGCTGTCATTTAAAATATCCAAGAACTCTTTTATTTAATGCACATTTAAAAAATAATATACTATTCTTGTTTAATGACTACAATATCTTCTTTTATATTTGTGATGATCTTAAAGATTTTTAAGGTTCTCATCTTCCTGAAATGTTTCCTCTAAGTTGCTTTTTTTCCTCATTTGTTTTGATCTCTTCCTTCCATGAAAGAATTAAAAACAAATCATATGTCTTGGGATCCTTGAATGTTTGGTTATATTTGAATGGGGCATGAAAAGCACGATTAAAACTTTTTGTTATGGTGGGCCCTACTGTAGGATGATTTGGCTGGATTCTTTCCTTTGGTGAATCCCTAATTATTTTCAGATAATTTTCTGTAAGTCTGGTCAACTTCTCTCAGAAAATAATCTTCTAATCTTCTACTTGGGGGATACAAGCCTTGGCTGTAGGTTTCTGAGAACCAAGTGGAAGAGGGCTGGTGGTCTCAACATGCAGTATATAGCTAGACTTTCACCTAATCTTACACTCAGTTCTAAGACAGAACTCCTATTTTAATTATCAGAGAATAAGTCTCTAGTCTTTTGTGAGAGGGAAGTATGTAGGGGAATTACCCAGCTGCAAAGAATAAAGAAGGGGATTTGGAGGCCTAATTGCTTCACAAATCACTTATCTACTAATTCCCATGTTTTTGGCTCCACTTTTACCCTCACTTATAGAAGTACCGGATGCTGACTTGATGCTGCTAGTTTCTGAGCCTTTGGCGAGTTTGTTGGTACAAATTGTATTGTTCATTTTCTCACTGCTGGTTTAGGATTCAGGTTCCATGGGTTTGCTAATCAGTTAATATTTGCCTTTAGCTTTCCATTTCCCAAAATGCTGCTGTTTTCATACTCTTTCCTGTTTTTTTCTCATGGGTTTATGGCTCTAAAATAGTTCTTTTATGTCATTTATAGATAAATATGAATGTCTAATCCACTGCATTTAACTGGAAACCCTTTTTCATCATGGCATTGAACAAGTTTATTGTAGCATTTTCATTGTATTATATATTTATATATTTGTTTATTATATGTCTTCATCTACAAGTATGCATGTTTCATAAAAATAGGGATATTGTCTATCTTATTCACTATGCATTTCTAGTGCCTAGGACATAATAGACCCTCAGTAAATATTTGTTGAATAAATTAATCTGACATTTTATTATTTGGAAGAAATGATATTTGTAGTCTTAACATCTGATAGTGTTTGTGGGAAAAGTGAAAATAATTATATAGAAAATTAGTCAAGTCAACATGATAATTAGAGACTCAAGGAAAAGAGGTATACAGGACAAGATACATAATAATAGTACATAAATTTTCACTTTTTCCATACATATTCCAATTTTTGTCTTAAAAGACCAACTGGATGTGCATAATAAATTTATTTTATAAGCCTAAGAAAATCCAAATGGAGATCAATTAGCAGATTTTTGCAGTTTCCAGGTGAGAAAAAATTTTCACCTAGTAAAGGGGTTAGAAAGTACTGAACAGAATTTAGAAGATAGAGTTAGAAGGACTTGGTTACCTTGGATAAGGGAGGAGTGGAGAAAGGAGGTATTGATATGAAGGTGTTAAGTGTGACTCCTAGGTTTCTGGCTAGATGGAGAGTTGCACCCTTCACTCAGATGGTCAGACTAATTGGAGGAGGACAGGAGTATATATGGGGAAGTAAGCATTGACATTACTTTGCCCTGCTCCTTCTGCAACTGCCCAAGTATTTTTCATTTGGCTCTTTTGCCCCGAACATAGAAAAAAAGCTTTAGTCTGAATTACTCAGATTTCCAGTATTCTATTTCACTCTTCTTGCATAGACTTAGATAAGCAATACAGGACATGGGGAGGGGGAAGGGTAAGTGAGAGAGTGCCATGGACATATATACACTACCAAGTGTGAAATAGATAGCTAGTGGGTAGCAGCCGCATAGCACAGGGAGATCAGCTCGGTGCTTTGAGACCACCTAGAGGGGTGGGTTAGAGTGGGTGGAAGGGAGACACAAGAGGGAGGGGATATGGGAATATATGTATACGTATAGCTGATTCACTTTGTTATACAGCAGAAACTAACACACCATTGTAAAGCAATTATACTCCAATAAAGATGTTAAAAAAAGTGAATGAAAATAATTGTTATTATTGCCTGACACCACAAACTGTTAATAGCAGTACAGCCTAGTCTAAAGGGTATCAGTTGAGTGCATAAAATCTGCTGACCTGGGGATGAGATGACCTGGGTTCTAGATTCAGCTCTGTCACTAACTCACTGTATGACATTACACTAGTCATATAACTTTGGTTTCCTTATGTGTAAAATCAGGTTGCTAATAATTACAGTATTGCCAAGCTATTCTTTGGGAAAGTAGAGAAGATCTATGTTTATTCTGAGAACTAGAAAGAGAATTTATAAATAATTAATGTACAAATATGTTCTGAAGAGAAAGCTACAATGTATTAACCTACATAGCAGCTAATAGTGACCACCATTTATTGAGAAGCTGTCATGTGCCATGTGCTTTACCTATGTTTCATATTTAATCATCACGATAGCATATGAGGTTAGTATTACTATCACCTTTTTACAGACAAGAAAGGTGAGGTTCAGAGAGGACAACTTTGCTAAAGTAAAACTGCTTAGTAGTAAATACAAGATTCAGACTCAGTTTTTTTGTACGTCAAAGCCAATATAATTTCAACTTTATTATTAATTAATTAATTTATTTATTTAACACATTTATTGGAGTATAATTGCTTTACAATGTGTGTTCGTTTCTGCTTTATAACAAAGTGAATCCAAGTGAATACATATACATATATCCCCTCCCTCTTGCGTCTCATCCAATACTATATTTTGCAAATAGTGGACTGCCCTGAAACACGTCTATGAATTTAAACTCATTGAATCTTTTTTTTTCCAATAGGTATTTTTTTCTTTTTCTTTTCTTTTTTAACATCTTTATTGGAATATAATTGCTTCACAATGGTGTGTTAGTTTTTGCTTTATAACAAAGTGAATCAGCTATACGTATACATATATCCCCATATCTCCTCCCTCTTGCAACTCCCTCACACCCTCCCTATCCCACCCCTTTAGGTGGTCACAGAGAACTGAGCTGATCTCCCTGTGCTATGTGGCTGCTTCCCACTAGCTATCAAATTTACATTTGGTAGTATATATAAGTCCATGGCACTCTCTCACTTCATCCCAGCTTACCCTTCCCCCTCCCCATGTCCTCAACTCCATTCTCTACGTCTGCGTCTTTATTCCTGTCCTGCCCCTAGGTTCTTCAGAACCTATTTTTGTTTTTGTTTTTTAGATTCCATATATATGTGTTAGCATACGGTATTTGTTTTTCTCTTTCTGACTTACTTCACTCTGTATGTCAGACTCTAGGTCCATCCACCACACTATAAATAACTCAATTTCGTTTCTTTTTATGGCTGAGTAATATTCCATTGTATATATTTGCCACATCTTCTTTATCCATTCATCTGTCAATGGACACTTAGGTTGCTTCCATGTCCTGACTATTGTAAATAGTGCTGCAATGAACATTGTGGTGCATGACTCCTTTTGAATTATGGTTTTCACAGGGTATATGCCCAGTAGTGGGATTGCTGGGTCATATGGTAGTTCTATTTTTAGTTTCTTTTTTTTTTTGACGCAGAGGTAGTCTTTCTTTTTGTTTAACATCTTTAACAGAGTATAATTGCTTTACAATGGTGTGTTAGTTTTTGCTGTATAACAAAGAGAATCAGCTATACATATACATATATCCCCATATCTTCTCCCTCTTGCGTCTCCCTCCCACTCCCCTCCCTATCCCACCGCTCTAGATGGTCACAAAACACCAAGATGATCTCCCTGTGCTATGTGGCTGCTTCCCATTAGTTACCTATTTTACATTTGGTAGTATATATAAGTCCGTGCCACTCTCTCACTTCGTCCCAGCTTACCCATCCCCATCCCAGTGTCCGCAAATCCATTCTCTATGTCTGTGCCTTTATTCCTGTCCTGCCCCTAGGCTCTTCATAACCATTTGCTTTTTTCTTTTTTTTAATAGATTCCATATATATGTGTTAGCATACAGTATTTATTTTTCTCTTACTGACCTACTTCATGCAGTATGACAGTCTCTAGGTCCATCCACCTCACTACAAATAACTCAATTTCATTTCTTTTTATGGCTGAGTAATATTCCATTGTATATATGTGCCACATCTTCTTTATCCATCATTTGTCAACGGACACCTAGGTTGCTTCCATGTGCAGGCTCTTGTAAATAGCGCTGCAATGAACATTGTGGTACATGACTCTTTTTGAATTATGGTTTTCTCAGGGTATATGCCCAGTAGTGGGATTGCTGGGTCGTATGGTGGTTCTATTTCTACTTTTTTAAGGAACCTCCATACTGTTCTCCATAGTGGCTGTATCAATTTGCATTCCCACCAACAGTGCAAGAGGGTCCCCTTTTCTCCACACCTGCTCCAGCATTTATTGTTTGTAGACTTTTGGATGATGGCCATTCTGACCGGTGTGAGGTGATACCTCATTGTAGTTTTGATTTGCATTTCTCTAACGATTAGTGATGTTGAGCATCCTTTCATGTGTTTGCTGGCAATGTGTATACCTTCTTTGGAGAAATGTCTTTTTAGGTCTTCTGCTAATTTGGGGATTGGATTGTTTGTTTTTTTAATATTGAGCTGCAAGAGCTGCTTGTAAATTTGGAGATTAATCCTTTGGCAGTTGCTTCATTTGCAAATATTTTCTCCCATTCTGAGGGTTGTATTTTGGTCTTGTTTATGGTTCCCTTTGCTGTGCAAAAGCTTTTAAGTTTCATTAGCTCCCATTTGTTTATTTTTTATTTTATTTCCATTTCTCTAGGAGGTGGGTCAGAAAGGATCTTGCTGTGACTTATGTTATAGAGTGTTCTGCCTATGTTTTCCTCTAAGAGTTTTAGTGTCTGGCCTTACATTTAGGTCTTTAATCAATTTGACTTTATTTCTGTGTATGGTGTTAGCGAGTATTCTAGTTTCATACTTTTACATGTAGCTCTCTAGTTTTCAAAGCACCACTTATTGGAGAAGCTGTATTTTCTTGTATATTCTTGCCTCCTTTATCAAAAATAAGATGACCATATTGTGTGGGTTTATCTCTGGCTTTCTATCCTGTTCTGTTGATCTATATTTCTGCTTCTGTGCCAGTACCATACTGTCTTGATTACTGTAGCTTTGTAGTATAGACTAAAGTCAGGCTCCCTGATTCCTCCAGCTCCGTTTTTCTTTCTCAAAATTGCTTTGGCCATTCTGGGTCTTTTGTGTTTCCATAGAAATTGTGAAATTTTTTGCTCTATTCCTGTGAAAAATGCCATTGGTAGTTCGATAGGGATTGCATTGGATCTGTAGATTGCTTTGGGTAGTAGAGTCATTTTCAGTGTTGATTCTTCCAATCGAAGAACATGGTATATCTCTCCATCTGTTTGTATCATCTTTAATTAATTTCATCAGTGTCTTATAGTTTTCTGCATACAGGTCTTATGTCTCCTTAGGTAGGTTTATTCCTAGGTGTTTTATTCTTTTTGTTGCAAAGGTAAATGAGAATATTTCCTTAATTTCTCTTTCAGATTTTTCATCATCAGTTTATAAGAATGCAAGAGATTTCTGTGCATTAATTTTGTATCTTGTTACTTTACCAAATTAATTGATCAGCTCTAGTATTTTTCTGGTAGCATCTTTAGGATTCTCTATGCATTGTATCATGTCATCTGCAAAAAGTGACAGTTTTAATTCTTCTTTTCCGATTTGGATTCCTTTAATTTCGTTCTTGTCTCTGATTGCTGTGGCTAAAACTTCCAAAAATATGTTGAATAATAGTGGTGACACTGGGCAACCTTGTCTTGTTCCTGATCTTAGTGGAAATGGTTTCCGTTTTTCCCCATTGAAGACGATGTTGGCTGTGGGTTTGTCATATATGGCCTTTATTATGTTGAGGAAAGTTCCCTCTATGCCTAATTTTTGGAGGGATTTATCATAAATTGGTGTTGAATTTTGTCAAAAGTTCTTTCAGCATCTATTGAGATAATCATTTTTTTTCTCCTTCAATTTGTTATATGGTTTATCACATTGATTGATTTGCATATATTGAAGAATCCTGGCATCCCTGGGATAAATCCCACTTGATCATGGTGTATGATCCTTTTAATGTGCTGTTGGATTCTGTTTGCTAGTATTTTGTTGAGGATTTTTGCATCTGTTTTCATCAGTGATATTGGTCTGTAGTTTTCTTCCTTTGTGACATCTTTGTCTGGTTTTGGTATCAGGGTGATGGTGGTCTCACAGAATGAGTTTGGGAGTGTTCCTCCCTCTGCTATATTTTGGAAGAGTTTCAGAAGGATAGGTGTTACCTCTTCTCTAAATGTTTGATAGAATTCACCTGTGAAGCCATCTGCTCCTGGATTTTTTTGTTGGAAGATTTTAATCACAGTTTCAATTTCAGTGCTTGTGATTGGTCTGTTTATATTTTCTATTTCTTCCTGGATCAGTCTCATATGGTTGTGCTTTTCTAAGAATGTGTCCATTTCTTCCAGGTGGTCCACTTTATTGGCATATAGCTGCTGGTAGTAATCTCTCATCATCCTTTTTATTTCTGCAGTGTCAGTTGTTACTTCTCCTTTTTCATTTGTAATTCTATTGATTTGAGTCTTCTCCCTTTTTTTCTTGATGAATCTGGTTTATCAATTTTGTTTATCTTCTCAAAGAACCAGCTTTTAGTTTTATTGATCTTTGCTATTGTTTCCTTCATTTCTTTTTCATTTATTTCTCATCTGATCTTTATGATTTCTTTCCTTTGGCTAACTTTAGGGGTTTTTTTTCTCCTTTCTCTAATTGCTTTAGGTGTAACGTTAGGTTGTTTATTTGAGACGTTTCTCGTTTCTTGAGGTAGGATTGTATTGCTATAAACTTCCCTCTTAGAACTACTTTTGCTGCATCCCATAGGTTTTGGGTAGTTGTGTTTTTATTGTAATTTGTTTCTAGGTATTTTCTGATTTCCTCTTTGATTTCTTCAGTGATGTCTTGGTTATTAAGTGGTGTATTCTTTAGCCTCCATGTTCTTGTATCTTTTACAGATTTTTTCCTGTAATTGATATCTAGTCTCATAGTATTGTGGTCCAAAAAGATACTTGATATGATTTCAGTTTTCTTAAATTTACCAAGGCTTGATTTGTGGCCCAAGATATGATCTATCCTGGGGAATGTTCCATAAGCACTTGAGAAGGAAGTGTATTCTGTTGTTTTAAGATGGAATGTCCTATATGTATCAATTAAGTCCATTTCATTTACTGTGTCATTTAAATCTTGTGTTTCCTTATTTATTTTCATTTTGGATGATCTTTCCATTGGTGAAAGTGAGGTTTTACAGTCCCCTACTATGATTGTGTTCCTGTGGATTTCCTCTTTTATGGCTGTTAGCATTTGCCTTATGTACTGAGTTGCTCCTATTTTGGGTGCATAAATATTTCCAGTTGGTATACCTTCTTGAATTCATCCCTTGATAATTATATAGTGTCCTTCTTTGTCTCTTGTAATAGTCTTTATTTTAAAGTCTATTTTTCTGATATGAGAATTGCTACTCCAGCTTTCTTTTGTTTTCCATTTGCATAGAATATATTTTTCCTTCCTCTCCCTTTCAGTCTGTATGTGTCCCTACATGTGAAGTGGGTCTCTTGTAGACAGCATATATATGGGTCTTTTTTTTTTTGTATCCATTCAGCCAGTCTGTGTTTCAGTGGGAGCATTTAATCCACTTATATTTAAGGTAATTATCAATATGTATGTTCCTATTACCATTTTCTTAATTATTTTTGGTTTGTTATTGTAGGTCTTTTCCTTCTCTTGTTTTTCCTGCCTAGAGAAGTTCCTTTAGCATTTGTTTTAAAGATGGTTTGGTGGTGCTGAATTCCCTTAGATTTTGCTTCTCTGTAAAGGTTTTAATTTCTCTGTCAAATCTGAATGAGATCCTTGCTAGGTAGAGTAATCTTGTTTGTAGGTTTTTCCCTTTCATCAGTTTAAATATGTCTTGACACCCCCTTCTGGCTCACAGATTTTCTTCTGAAAGATCAGCTGTTAACCTTATGGGGATTCCCTTGTGTGTTATTTGTTGTTTTTCCCTTGCTGCTTTTAATATTTTTTCTTTGTATTTATTTTTTGATAGTTTGATTAATATGTGTCTTGCCATGTTTCTCCTTGGATTTAGCCTGTATGGAACTCACTGCGGTTCCTGCACTTTATTGACTATTTCCTTTCCCATATTAGGGCAATTTTCAGCTATAATCTCTTCAAATATTTTCTCAGTCTCTTTCTTTTTCTCTTCTTCTTCTGGGACCCCTATAATTCGAGTGTTGGTGCGTTTAATGTTGTCCCAGAGGTCTCTGAGACTGTCCTCAGTTCTTTTCGTTCTTTTTTCTTTATTCTGCTCTGCAGTAGTTATTTCCAATATTTTATCTTCCATGTCACTTATCCATTCTTCTGCCTCAGTTATTCTGCTATTGATTCCTTCTGGAGAATTTTTAATTTCACCTA
The DNA here is from genome assembly GCF_025265405.1 of Mesoplodon densirostris. Lineage (NCBI taxonomy): Eukaryota > Metazoa > Chordata > Mammalia > Artiodactyla > Ziphiidae > Mesoplodon > Mesoplodon densirostris. Next base: position 22,410,141 of record NC_082681.1, read on the forward strand.
TTGTGTTGTTCATCATTGTTTGCTCTTTAGTTCTTCCATGTCCTTGTTAAACGTTTCTTGTATTTTCTCCATTCCATTTCCAAGATTTTGGATCATCTTTACTATCATTATTCTGAATTCTTTTTCAGGTAGACTGCCTATTTTCTCTTCATTTGTTTGGTCTGCTGGGTTTTTACCTTGCTCCTTTATCTGCTGTGTGTTTTTCTGTCTTCTCATTTTGCTTATCTTACTGTGTTTGGGGTCTCCTTTTCACAGGCTGCAGGTTTGTAGTTCCTGTTGTTTTTGGTGTCTCTCCCCAGTGGCTAAGGTTGGTTCAGTGGGTTGTGTAGGCTTCCTGGTGGAGGGGACTAGTGCCTGTGTTCTGGTGGATGAGGCTGGATCTTGTCTTTCTGGTGGGCAGGACCATGTCCAGTGGTGTGTTTTGAGGTGTCTGTGACCTTATTATGATTTTAGGCAGCGTCTCTGCTAATGGGTGGGGTTATGTTCTTGTCTTTCTAGTTGTTTGGCATAGGGTGTCAGCACTGTAGCTTGCTGGTCGTTGAGTGGAGCTCGGTCTTAGCATTGAGATGGAGATCTCTGGGAGAGCTTTCACTGTTTGATATTACTTGGAGTGGGGATGTCTGTGGTGGCCCTATGTCCTGCTCTTGGCTCTCCCCCCTCAGAAGCGCAGACCTGACAAGTGGCCGGAGCACCAAGACCCTGTCAGCCACACTGCTTAAAAGAAAAGGGAGAAAAAAACGAAAGAAACAAATAAATAAATTAAATTAATGTTTTTAAAAATAAAAAAGATATTATTTAAAATAAAAAAATTAATACGTAATAAAAAATGGACAGACAGAACCCTAGGGCAAATGGTTAAAGCAAAGCTATACAGACAAAATATATATATGTACATATAAAAAAATAAAAAAGGAAGAGAACATCCAAATCAATAAACAAATCTACCAATGATAATAAACTGTAAATACTAAACTTAGATAAACATAGAACCAGAAACAAATTAGATGCAGAAAGCAAACCCAAGTCTACAGTTGCTCCCAAAGTCCACCGTCTCAATTTTGGAATGATTTGTTGTCTATTCAGGTATTCCACAGATGCAGGGTTCATCAAGTTGACTGTGGAGGTTTAATCCGGTGTTCCTGAGTCTGCTGGGAGAGATTTCCCTTTCTCTTCTTTGTTCACACAGCTCCTGGGGTTCAGCTTTGGATTTGAACCCGCCTCTGCATGTAGGTCACCTGAGGGCGTCTGTTCCTGCCCAGACAAGATGGGGTTAAAGGAGCAGCTGATTAGGGGGCTCTGGCTCACTCAGGCCACGGAGAGGGTGGGGTACAGAATGCGGGGAGATCCTGCGGTGGCAGATGCCAGCATGACGTTGCAACAGCCTGAGGCATGCCGTGTGTTCTCCCGGATAAGTTGTCCCTGGATCCCGGGACCCCGGCAGTGGCGGGCTGCAAGGCTCCTGGGAGGCAGGGATGTGGATAGTGACCTGTGCTTGCATGCAGGCTTCTTGGTGGCGGCAGCAGCAGCCTTAGCGTCTCATGCCTGTATCTGGGGTCTGAGCTGATAGCAGTTGCTCGCGCCCATCTGTGGAGCTCGCTTAGGCAGTGCTCTCTCTGCCTTCTGTGGGCACACAGGGCAGGAATCTCCTCTCCTCATGAACCCCAAAACAATTGTCTCTTGCCTCTTACGCAGGTCCAGACTTTTTCCCGGACTTCCTCTCAGCTAGCTGTGGTGCACTAGCCCCCTTAAAGCTGTGTTCCCGCAGCCAACCCCAGTCTTCTCCCTGGGATCCGACCTCTGAAGCCCAAGCCTCCGTTCCCAGCCCCCACCCACCCCGGCAGGTGAGCAGACAAGCCTCTCGGGCTGGTGAGTGATGGTCGGCACCGATCCTCTGTGCGGGAATCTCTCTGCTTTGTCCTCCGCACCCCTCTTGCTGCACTCTTCTCCGCGGCCCCGAAGCTTCCCCCCTCCGCCACCCACAGTCTCCGCCCGCGAGGGGCCTTCCTAGTGTGTGGAAACCTTTCCTCCTTCACGGCTGCCTCCCACTTGTGCAGGTCCTGTCCCTATTCTTTTGTCTGTGTTTATTCTTTTTTCTTTTGCCCTACCCACGTACGTGGGGAGTTTCTTGACTTTTGGGAGGTCTGAGGTCTTCTGCCAGCGTTCAGTAGGTGTTCTGTAGGAGTTGTTCCACGTGTAGGTGTATTTCTGATGTATTTGTGGGGAGGAAGGTGATCTTCACATCTTACTCCTCTGCCATCCTGAAGGTCTCTCCCATTGCTCTTTCTAATTTGAGGCCTGTTGATAGGACCTGATTGTAATCAGCCCAGATGTGAAAGTGTGTACCAACACTGGCCTAGTAATCTCACAGGGGTGTTAGGACAGTGAAAGTGTAGGAATAGATTTGAGTGGGATTTGGATGAAAAAAATTAGTGGCATGAGGTTTTTTTTAACATTTGCTAAAACATAAGATATAATTAAGCAAAGAGGTTTTTTTACACAGTAGCCTTTCAGTTAGCCTCAGATTTTCTCAGAGGAGAATGATTCTGCATTATATGATGTATATTGCTTGTTTTGAATACTACACAGTTGAATCATAAGTGGCTATTTATATGGAAGTCCAGGAAGCTGAAAGCCTCAATCCTTCCAGAAGAACCAGTTGAGGGAGATGGGTGAAATGCTAAAGGTGTCCTTGATAAAAATGACAAGACATTGTCGGTGAGTTTAGCAGCATTGTGCATTTTGTTGAAATTCCTACATTTGGTGTGGAGGAGAGTGAACAATGGGGTGGGCTTTTTCACCAAGAGCCACTGATTTTGGTCATACAGTAAAAATTGATCTATTTTTATATGTTTGCCTGAGGCATAGAACTTGAAAAACTTCAGACATAGAAACAAGATAGTCTTTGAGTAGCTCCAAATTGCTTTTCACATTTCTATTTTATGTCTGCAAAGGAAACACTCAATAAATTTGGGTAAGAATGTAGTGGGGAGGAATCAGAGCTGATGAATTCCAAGCTTACATAAACTAAGGTTCTCAATCCTGGGTGCTTTTCTTTCTCCCTGTTAGTAGACTTAGTAAAACAAGACAGATGTTTGGAGTCCTCCTAACTCCTATCCCATTACTCATAGATTTTGGAGACAAGGCATTGCAATTGCTTGTTGAAATAGAAGAGGATTTAGTGGGCTAGGATATGAGGGGGCAAGAGGGTGAATAGAGGAGGGAGCAGCACGTCAAACACATGACTCGTGTTCATAGGAAATGTAAAAGTGAAGCACAGAATCCAGCCCCTTGCAGTAACCACAAGCAACTACCACTCTTAATTTCCTGAAGACACTGCAGGAACTCAATGTTCACAGCCTTCCTGACCCTGAGAGTTTAATCTCAGAGAAGGATCAGATCAAATGCTTGTTGGTTTGTCTTAGCACTCATATGTATCTAGTGGTGTTGACTTTTTAAAATTATGAAACTTGAGCAACTTTACTGAATCAAACATTGTGGATATCCAGCACTCTGAGTGCCTGTCTGACATTTTTCAGTTACAATCATGGTTTTATGTGGCTTGAGGTTATTTCACAAATATATTTCTTTTCATTGTTTCTAGTGATTACATAGGCATCCAGCCTGTTAATATCCAATGGTGTGTTTAGCCATCTCTCAGCTATTGATCATTTGGAATCTTTCATGAAATGTCTTTTAACCATTCCCATCTTTCACCAAACCCCACTCATCTTTCATGGTCCATGTTTAATATTACCTCCTCCATGATACCTTTTTTCTCCCCAACCCCACCCCACTCCACCCCCATGGAATGAAATTGGTTCTTCTTCTTTGCTGCTGTAGTTCTTTGTCTTTATCTTACATATAGTTGCCTTCCCTGCTACATTATGGGATCCTTGAGGAGAGGGATTGGGTCTTACACGTAATTGAATCCCCTAAACATATAACATGGTGATTTACAGATATACATATACAGTAGATGAATATTTAAATAGCAATATAATGAACATTTTTGCATAAATTACTTTTATTTATTTTGGATTGTATTCCTGCAAATAAAATTACTTGGGCAAATAGCTGTGTTTCAGAAATATCACCAGCAATTTACATGGCAAGACAGATAATAAACATTTCCATCAGGAATTTACAGGGTGACCTGTTTCCTGATAGTGCTCTTTATTATATATATATATCTACCAATGTTTTTGGGAAACTGTGTTTTAATTTGTATTATGCTGAGGTCACATGTTTTGTTATGTGATTACATACTCAGTATGTTTCCTACTGTGAATGTTGTCCATTTTTTGACCATTCATCTAGTGAGCTTCATACATTGATCTCATATGTTTCATTATTTATTTATATGTTCTGACTGGTGTGTTTTAAAAGTTCTGCTCAATTACATAATTTTCTCTCTCTGTTGTTTCCTTTTTGATCTTCATTTTGTTATAGTACAGTGTGCACAAGATTTTTAGTCATATTTGAACACATCATCTTGGCTTTGATGTTACCTTCCATTTTTTCAATGGCTACACTAGCTAGATAAACAATGCTATTCATTTTTTTTCTAGTTTCACAGTTTAGATTTTTATGTTTAACTTTTTGATCTGGAGTTTACTGAAATATATGATGTGAGGTACATATCCAAATTTATTTCTCTTTTTATGGTTACACACTTTTCCCAATAATATTTATTTGTTAGTGCTTCCTTTACTGTATGTGTATATATATGTATGTGTATGCAGGTTCTTTCTAGCCAACTGGAGACATTTTTATGTATTTGGTTCTTTTTCTCTAAAATATGCTATTTCATTGATCAATCTTTGTTTTTAACCCAATGCCAGATGGTCCTTTTTACATGTATGGATTTGTAATAAAGTTTAAAACCTGAGAGGCTATCTGCATCATTACTAAAAATAATACTTTTTGTCATTTTTGTCTTCTTATTCTTCCAGGTGAATTTCACTATAAAATTTTCATAGTCTATAAAATATCCTGGAGAATTTTAAATTGATATTGCATTAAATCTATACATTAACTTAAAGAGTCTCATCTTTCTTATATTTTAGCCTTGCTGTTTGGGAGCAAGGTGTCTCTTTCCATTTCTTTATTTCTCCAATTATGATTTTATCATTTGTTTTGAATATATTCCTTGTATCATTCTTAAATTTTTCAAAGTATTTTTAAATTAATCATCTCATCCAGTGCTTACCAGGGCTATCTGCTGTAGGTCAGTAGAAGGATTTAGATGCAGCCAAGGATGACCAATCTATAATGGACTTTTTCCCCTAGTACTCATCAGGATTTTTTTGGTAACAGATTTATTGAGATGTAATTCACATACCATAAAATACACACATGTGAATGTGTGTACATTCAAGAGTTTTTAGTATATTCAGAATTGTGCAACCTTCACCATAATTTTAGAACATTTCATCACCAAAAAAAGAGAGAAAGGCTGAGAAACTTGTAAACATATGGGAATATCAAATAATGGTGGACATTGAAATAAAGGAACAATAAGGTCCTTCGCAACATAAGTGTTAAAAGTTTAAGACCTATTAAAAGTATAAGTCCATAAGTTTTTAAGGATCAGGTAGCTTTTAATCAAAACAAACAAGCAGACAAACCAACCTCCATACCTACCATTCCTGCACCACTCCTCAAGACCTTGGCAACCACTAATCTACTTTCTGCCTGTGTAGATTTGCCTGTTCTGGACCTTTCATATATATGGAATCATAAAACACAAAATGGACTTTTAAGGAGAAGCCAACGCAACATTTATTAAGCACCTAAATATCTGTTAAGCACTTTGTATATTTTTTCTTATTTAATCTTCAAAACAGTCATTTAATTTAGGTAAAATTATTTCCATTTTAGATAAGGGAATTGATGGCAGAGAGGTTGAAAAAACTGTCTGAGATTATAGGGTTAGAATGTGACATAACCTGGACACTTTAACCCGATCTTTGATTGAGCTTTTCTACCTTAAGGTGGCTAGTAAGTTTGGAAACATCCCTCCCATGCTCTTACCTCAGTGCCTCGCACTAAGACCAAACACCAATATGACATTTCTGTCACTGTGAGGGCTGAGAGAGCAAGTAGGATGGAGTGGTTTGTATAGCCTAGATTCATGGAATTACAGAAATTATCTTTCAGCATCCCTCAGTCAGATATTGAGAATGACCAATGATGTGTGTACAGTTTAACTCACAGAGCCATGGGAAATTAGAGCTCAAAGCTGGAAAGAGCCTCAGAGACCACCTAATCTAGCTGCTTCATTTTATTGATGAAGAAACTAGGACCCAGAAAGAGCAAGATATTTTCACAAGATTGTATAGCTCAAATACAGCAACAGAGGATGACGCTGTTATTTCATCTGTTATTGAAAGAATGAATGTACCAAATGTAAAAGTCCTATCCAGAATAACTTCAGAAAACAAATTAAGGGGAAAGCCAGATAGTGATGTGAAAAGGTCACTGAATTAGGTCAAGGAGATCTGGGTTCCAACACCAGCTCTGCTACTAATTCATTGTGAGACCTTAGACAAGTCTCTTAACCTCTCTGGACTTCTGTTTCTTCATCTGGAAATATGTGGGTTGGAATATATGATTTTTTGGAAGACTGCACTGAGAGAGTGACATGGACATATATACACTACCAAATGTAAAATAGATAGCTATTGGGAAGCAGCTGCATAGCACAGGGAGATCAGCTCGGTGCTTTGTGGCCACCTAGAGGGGTGGGATAGGGAGGGTGGGAGGGAGGGAGATGCAAGAGGGAAGAGATACGCGGACATATGTATATGTATAACTGATTCACTTTGTTATGAAGCAGAAACTAACACACCATTGTAAAGCAATTATACTCCAATAAAGAAGTTTAAAAAAAGAAATTTTAGGGCTTCCCTGGTGGCGCAGTGGTTGAGAGTCTGCCTGCCGATGCAGGGGACACGGGTTCGTGCCCCGGTCCGGGAAGATCCCGCATGCCGTGGAGTGGCTGGGCCCGTGAGCCATGGCCGCTGAGCCTGCGCGTCCAGAGCCTGTGCTCCGCAACGGGAGAGGCCACGGCAGTGAGAGGCCCACGTACCGCATTAAAAAAAAAATTATTGAATAAGTAAATAAGTGAATTTTTATTTAAATTCTAAATGTTATGCTATTTTTGGAAGATTCCCAGTGAGCTACATAACTGAAGAAAAGACAGGTAACCAAAAAATTTTTCTTAAACATCTGGTACTGTAAATTTACATGAATGCATTTTTTGAACATGAAAGGTTACTTCTTCAACAAATAAGAGGAGTGCCTGATTATTTCCTATAAGTACATATCCAAGACACATTAGCCAAGTTAATAACATACCCATTCTGGCTGTTATATTGACACTAGTTAATGCAGTGGCATGTGCAGATGGGGTGTATCCAATCATTTCCTTAATACAGTCTTAATTTTGTATGTTTATTTCTTTGGGGAAGAAAAAGCAATTCAATCTTATTTTAAGGGAAGATTTCACTATGTTCTAAAGACTAATAGTCATTTATTCATTCAACTAATATTTTTTGAATGCCTACAATGGATACAGACATCAAGGAATAGTGTTAGCCTAAAATGGGAAATTTAAAAAATGATACAAGGATGTGAAACTAACATTGAAAACCTGTCTTTTTTGTGATTCAAGATACATGAACAACCGAGAGCTGTTTGTTTAAGCCTTCACAGGTTGAAACTTTCACAGTGGAGAGGCAGAACAGATGATGTGTGTGTAGGGGGTGAGTGGGAGGGCAAAGAGTACAGCTCTGTAAGCAGGAACTGAAGCAGGCAGCAGAAAATGATCATATTGACGCATTCCTCCTCCCTCTCCCACCTCCCATGATGGAAGAATAATAGGGATCCGTTCCAGGTGTATTGTATCACCCTTCAGAGTTTACGGAGTGTTTTCACATTCATTATCTTATTTGATCCTCATGCCAACCCTAAAAGAATGCCATGGTGGATATTGCTTTTTCCATTTTCAAGATGAGAAAATATGGGGCTCAAAGGGGGTAAGTGGCTTTTCCACTGAAAGACAATACAAATTAGTGCCAGGACTAGAACTCATGTCTTTTGTCTCTCAAAACAGTGTTTTATCCATTGTCTCCACTCAGCCCAGGATTTTCTCCTCCAATCTTCCCATTTTGGAGGTATAAGTTGAATATTCCACTGGGCAGGCTGCTGTGCTGAGCAGCAGCAGCAGTAGCAGCAGGAGTTAACTCCAACAGTTTGGATAGAGCAAAAAGGAGTGAATTACTACCACAAGTAAAAGATGCTTCTTTCATCTGCTCCGGACAAAACGGCTGTGGGGTGTGTGTGTGTGTGTGTGTGTGTGTGTGTGTGTGTGTGTGTGTGTGTGTGTGTGTGTGTGTGTGTGTGTGTGTGTGTGTGTGTGTGTGTGTGTGTGTGTCTGAGGGATGGTTAGGGGGTGAAACATGGAGATTATACTTCAGCCAGTCTCTAAGGTTCACTGCTGTTGGTCTAAAACGATAATAGTATACAAAAAACAATACCTCTACTTCCATTTAGTGAAATGCAGAAGAAAAAAAATAGTAAATACATAAGTAGGAGTGGTCATAAAGGAATAAAGAGCGTAGAAGTCAGTGAGCAATTAATATGTAACAAGTGTTTTACTTAAAATATTTAGTTTAACCTTTGCTATTGCCTCATAACGTGGGTCTTATTAGTGCCCTTCTTTTACAGATTAGTGCACTTAGGTAGGTTAAGTCCTAAGTCACAGAACGAGTGATCTCCAAAACCAGGATTCAAATAGGTCCGTATAGCTCCAGAATCAGACACCTTAACTACTACACCAAATAAAGAACCTATGTTTTCTGGTGAATTGAAACAGATAGGCTTTTTTTTCTTTTTTTTTTTAAATCAAAGTTGGGAGAGCCCTCTGAGGTTTCCTTGTCCACACTCTCACTGAATACAGGAATCCCTTCTAAACACCCCTTGCTGATGGCCACCCAGTGAAACACAAGGGTTCTGATTTAGTTTAAATTGTATAAGTGGAGATGGATCTGTATGGATTTATCCCTTCTCTTGTTTGGTGCTTCATCCAGGGTAAGACCCAGGCATTTGTGTGAGGGAGCAAGTCAGCATTAGAAATATCCTGTGACCACAAGAGAGGGGGACAGAGTCCATGCACTTAGCCTCAGTGCCACCTGACTCCAACTATTTTGTGACCTGGCCCTTTGCTCAGACGGATCTGACCAACAAGTCCTTGTGGAATTTGCAGTTAGTTTTGTGCAGCTGCATAACCTTTGCCCCAAGCATAGTTAAAGGAATCGATCAGGTGATGATCAGACAACAACTTCATGAATCTTTCGGTTGCTCTTTCACAGGATCCAAATGATACCTGATAACCTTGAGTTCAGTTTCTGATGGCCATTTCGGGGCATTCTGATTCTGCAACAATCTACCAGTGAAGAGGTGATCAAGGTCCTGGAAAACCCTTTACTTACCAAGCAAAAAAGTGAGTATTTGTGACTTCTACTTTTTCAGAAACAATGTCACTAATACTGAAGGGAGGAGGGGGCTGTCTGTCAAGATGAAATCAGTTGACATATTTACTATATTGTTACTTCATCTGCAATAATTCCTTGAGATTGATTTGGAAAAGTGAGGGAGGGTGAGATGGAATTCCATACCCCCAAATTTTCTAAGAGTTTGTAGTCCTGTATCAGTAAAGTACATCTCTCTGTCTCTTTTTTTTAATTTAATAGTCTCTTTTCTTTTTTTTATTAGTCTCTGCTTTACAACAAAGTGAATCAGTCATACATATACATCTGTTCCCACATCCCCTCCCTCCCACCCTCCCCATCCCACCCCTCCAGGCGGCCACAAAGCACCGAGCCGATCTCTTTTATTTTTTAAAACATTTTTATTGGGGTATAATTGATTTACAATGTTGTGATATATGTATTAGTAAAGAACATCTCCTGATGACATCTCTTTTTCTTTCTACTTCATTTATTCCTTCAACAAATATTAAGTGTCTTTTGCATCCTAGGCCTTTACTTTCTTACTGCTGTGTTCCTTTTGCTTTCTGAATTTTCTTTACCTCGTTTTCCTTCCCCTTTTTTCTCCTATCATTACTTTCCCAATGTTATGCTTGGGAAATAGTGATACTATTTGGGAAGGTGTTTCAAGTGAGATTGTAGACGCAGGGAAGGGTTGGAGAGTGCTGTGTATTCATGTGTTTTGAGTGGGACTGTTTTACCCGTATCATCCAGTTTTCTATTATTTCCTCACTTAAAGCATGTCAAAAGCACTCTTACCTCATCAAGGATAATACCCAGCTTGTATTGATGGAGAATTCATCTACAGTGATTGACCTCATCCTTCTGGGCATGACAGATAACCCTCAGCTTGGGATCCTGCTATTTGGAGTCTTCCTTATTGTTTATATTGTCACTGTGTTGGGGAATCTAGGCCTGGTAGTCCTGATCAGAGTCAGTCCCTGCCTCCACACCCCATGTATTTTTTCCCCTCTAATCTGTCCTTTCTTGATGTCTGTTTTTCTTCTGTCACGATCCCAGAGACTTTAGCAAATTTGTTATCTAAGTTGCAGGCTGTCTCTTTCCTTGCATGTGTGACTCAAATGGGCTTGTCCATAATCTTTGCCTCCGCTGAATGCAACATTTTGGCTTCCATGGCCTATGACCACTATACTGCCATTTGTCACCCACTGCTCTACCACATCACCATGTCTAGAGTCCGTCGTCTCGAATTGGTAGCAGGATGCTACCTTGGTGGATTAGTTAACATGGTTTCTGTGACAACTTCCATCACACAACTATCGTTCTGTCAACCACATGTCCTTCCTCACTTCTGTGACAACCCTCTACTGTTGGCACTGGCTTGCTCAGACCACTGGGTCACCCAGATCTTGATTGTTGGCTGTGGAGGATTCACCCTGATCACCTCCATTATGGTAATCCTTGTCTCCTGCCTGTCTGTCCTCATGACTATCCTGAGAATTCCCTCAGCTTCTGGCAGGCAAAAAGCTTTCTTTACCTGTGCTTCCCACTTGACTGCTGTTGGCCTATACTATGGAACAACTATGTACACCTACTTGCAGCCCTCTCAACGTGGATCCCAGGCAGGAAGTCAGATGGTCTCAGTGTTTTATGCAATGGTGATCCCAGTGTTAAATCCTCTCATCTATAGTTTGAGAAACCAGGAAGTGAAAGTTGCTCTACAGAAAATATTGAAGAAAAGTCCCTAATCTCCCATTCTGTGTCTCCAAAATGTAATATATTCTATGAAGACTTGCTCATAGTTCTATTCACAGTGTTTTCCTTACCTGCGAATAAAGCCTTTTAAGAATAATTGAATTGCTCTGGCTAAGTGTTTAGGTGTAGATGCTTAGATAAACAGCAATATGATAGGAAGAAATTATATGGACAAAATGATGTGTATTTTCTGAAACAACTGATAAGAAATACTTTAAGAGGAGGAAATAATATATGTGGGTATGAATATGTCAGTCTGAGTTGTGAACGAGTATAACACTAGTCATGAGTTAATTCCAAGATAACAAGGTTAGAAAACAATGTAATTTGACTATAAGTTATAGAAGAGAACATTAATTCCTTTGCTTTACCACTCATGTACTTATATAGAGGATTTCCTTGATATCCCTTAGGCTGAATTAAGTTAAATCCATATCTTTCATAAGGACTCAGAATATTCCTAGATGTGTGTTTTCCAAATGCTCTATGATATCTGCCACAGTGAAGCTGTAAAATGTAAGTCTATATATGAATTCACATGTGCAATTATTGAGATTTACAGGGATAAATCTTTTTTTTTTTTTTTTTTTTTTTTTTTTTTTTTTTTTTTTGCGGTACGCGGGCCTCTCACTGTTGTGGCCTCTCCCGTTGTGGAGCACAGGCTCCGGATGCGCAGGCTCAGCGGCCATGGCTCACGGGCCCAGCCGCTCCGCGGCATGTGGGATCTTCCCGGACCGGGGCACGAACCCATGTCCCCTGCATCGGCAGGCGGACTCTCAACCAGTGTGCCACTAGGGAAGCCCTACAGGGATAAATCTTAAAGAGAACAGTACTCAGCCAAACAAGAGATTGTTTTCACTAGCTAGACTAGGATTTGAAGATCCTTTGCAAGGAACAATGGATCATTTATTAATGAAAATTCCAGGCCTGAATTGCAGCGATGGGGTTTTTTTATGCAAAGTTTGAATGGATCTGAGCCAAATCCATTAGTATTTCTGAATATACTTCCAATATGAAACCCAGTTAATTTATTAGTCCATGGCTAGTCCTCAGAATTTGTAAAGATGCACGAAATGCATGGATATTGCTATCTTATCTAAATATGTTGAACAGGCTATCCATAAAAACAAACAATCCTATATCTGAAGAATATAAAACCTTAATATCTTACTTTTATAGATGAGGAACTCAAGGCCAAGAGAAGAGAAAGTGACCAATATCAAACAACTAGTTGGGGAAAAGTAATTGAGTGGCTCAAGCTGCAAGGAAAATAGAAAGTAGTATTTAGCTACATCTAGGTTAGATGCAATTTTGGGGCCTCAAGAATGGTTTTGCCTCTGCCTCTATTCCCAGAAACTGTCTAGCCTTAGTAGCCATCTGCCAAGGACTCCTAAAACCCAGTTGTGAGGGAATGTGGTTTATTTGGTAGCTGTGTGAAAACCAATCCCCTTAGAGCTCCAGATCATTATATCTAGTTACCAAGTAGAACCTCCACTTGAAAGTTCCTTAGGCACTTCAAACTTAACGTTCAGAAACTGAGCTCTTCTAAACCTGCTCTCCTCTTTCCTTGTACCCTGAGTGAATGGCATCACCCAGTTTCTTAAGCCCAAAACCTGAGTGAGTCCTTGTTACTTCCCTGCCCTGTAGCTCCCTGTATTTAATCAATTACCAAAATCCTGTCAATTCTCCCTCCCAAATGCCTCTTGTATTAGTTTCTTTTTCACTGCCACTGGCACTGTGCTGGATCATGGCACACTCCTTTCTTGCCTGGATTAGCAAAATAGTCTTTTATCTCCTCTCTATGAATCCACCCTGGATCCTATTAAATTTACTTTTCACATAACAAGCCCAGTGGTTTAAATGTAAATCCAACCAGATCAGCCTTCTCCTAACCTCCACACTGCTTAACAACTTTTCCATGTTTCTCTTTGCCTATAACACATATTCCAAACTTCTAAATTTGGCATGTGAAGACCTTCAGGTCCTGCTCGTCCAAGTCCTATTCATTTATAAAGTCCAAACTTAAATCCAATCTTCATTTCCAGATAACTTTTCTTGACATTTCAGATGGAAGTGAGTATTCATACACTGTTTTCCCATTGTACTTTGCACCTCTATTTTACCATTATGATGCTTGGCCTTATAAAATACTCTGTGCATTTTTCAGAATTTCTGTTTTGCTCACCTGTGTTGAAACACTTTTGGAAAGATGGAGCCATATTTGGTTAATTTTTTTTATCTTCCACCCTAAGTCTAGCCTAAAGTTTGGTACCCGGTACTCAAAAAACATTAGCAGAGTTGAAGTTCACTCCCAGCTAACCCTTTTCCTTATTCAGTTCATTTTATCCACAAGACATTGTTACATTCTACCATGTAATGGAGGAGAGGTAGAAAATCTTACCTCTTGAGACATGATCATCTAGCTGAATCTCCTGGTTTTATGGATGTTTCCTGTTAACACTCAACCCACAGTAGGGAACCTGAACCTCTTCTTCATTGCCCTTATCTTTTAGTTCTATACCACCCAGGCCTTTGCCCTTTAACCCCTTGTCCTCCCTGGATTTCTCTTCTTCTATGGTAACCAGCCCATGCATATCATAGATTTCTTCCTGGAATAAAGATCATCCTTTTTGTAGGATTCAAGGTTAAAGACTCTCACAATCAGAACTCAGAGGTATAAGGGCCCATAGAGATCATTGAGAATTACGGGTTTTAATTTTTTAAGCATTGGAATTATTTCTTTAAGTGAATTCCAATGCAGAACAAAAAAATATAAAACAAAAGTGGAGCAGATTTGGCTGGAAAAGTGTGGGGTGCCTATAGCCCCATTGCCTAGCACTCACCTCTCCCTCTCTGAGGCACTGCTCTAGAAACTCAATGACAGTCTGAAAACGCTAGGTTAATTGAAACTGCTCTTTTCACATATGAAGACACACAGTGTCCCCAAGGGAGAGCAGCATTCTCGGCTAGTCAGAGGGAGAGGCAGATTTGGAATTCAGGTCTCCTGATTCCTACCACAGAATATTGTCTACTACCACATCCTCCTAAACCCCTCTCATGATGTGAGATACTTAACACAGCTGGGAGTTTGGGACGAAATGGGCTTCTTCCTTGGCAAGTAGAAGTGTCCCCTATTCTCTAAACAGCCCCAGCAAGACTAGAGACAGTTCAAACCTCATCAGCTTCATCATTTCTACACAGGGAATGGTAGATCTCAGGGGATAACAAAATACTTTAGTAATAGACAGTCCTTACAGTCAGAACTGGCTATATAATTTGTAGCCCCAGTGCAAAATGTTAATGTGAAGTCCCTGTTCAAAAAGCAAGAAAAAGTGCTGTTAATGGTATTCAGATAGAAAGTTTTTTTCCTTTCTACTGGAGTGTTTCTGTCAACCTCTCATGGTGCTTAAAATTTTCCATTTAATGTCATACCCTCTCAGGCACAGGGATACTTGTGGGGCAAGTGTATAGCCTCACAAGTGCCCTGTGACCCTGCCCTGTGATCTGATGCACATGTGCGGGGCCCACTGGCTGCTGGGTCCTCCTCCTACCTGCTGGACAGATGCATTGTACCCTGGTCAGGAGTGAGTAGGTAGAACCAGGCATATCCTCTTCCCATGGGTCAGCTGCCCCAACCCATGGTGGACAGGTGACCATCAAGGGTATTGCAACCTCTACACCAGGATACACTAGGTACCTGGATCAGGGTGGGCAATGAGCCCTGCTGGGTGATCTGCCAAATGTGCAATGGCATTACCACCCTGGGGCCAGGATGGCTGGCTGTCATCACGTCCAACCCTGAGATGTTGCAGGGCATGTGTACCTGACCCCAATCCTCCCTGGGCCCATGCCCAGATCCCTGAGAGTGGAGGGTTGCAGCAGTCACTGGGTGAGACAGAGAAGAAGAGGCTGGGTGGGGCACTGAGTATTAATGGACAGGGAAGTGACAATCAATAATCTGTCCCAGGGAGGTGAAGAAGCAGTGAAAGATGGGACTATGTGCTAGCTGAGACTCCAAGCTTCAAGTGCCTACTCAATTATTCTATCACATTTTGGTTTTCACTTACAAAGCACAAATTCAAATTATTAAAATTAAGACAGTGGCATTAAACCCCAAGTACAAGGCTCTTCTAAGCTCAGAGTGCTGTACCACTGCACTGATCACATGTCCATGAAGCCAGTTCTGCTTAGGGAGAAGGATTTCTTTTATCTTTGTCAGGCAATATAATGTAGTGGTTAAGAGCACAAGCTCTGATTCAGACTGCCAGACTTCGAGGCCCACCTCCCTCACTTTCTAATTCTTTGACCTTAGACAAGTTACTTAACTTTCCTATCTCAGTTTTCTTATCTGTAAAATAAGGATAATAAGAATATCCTTATCCTTATTGTAGGGTTCTACAATTTTCGGGTATTCAATACAGGCATCAGGTTTTGTTTACTCTGGATCTGCTATAGGCCTGTGTTCCAAATGGTATTTACCCAGCTTGCACAGCATATAACCAGACTTAGTCTCCAGTGACTTCTCAGGCTTAAGGGGAAGTCCACTAGATTTATACAAACTGAGTGAGCCCAGCCAGCTGTCAGTGGTACGGTTTAGAGTTTCTTCTTTTACAGACTCAGGACCCATTTGAGTTAGTGTTAGGCTGTACCATAATGGATCTCAAAACTACCAAACTCAGCCTCAGGGACCTCACATCTAGTTCTGCTGCTTCTCCAACTAGCTTTCAAGAAGAGGATATCCTTATTGTCTTATAAATAGTGGTTCTTAATTATAGGGCTAATGGAAGAGACTCTCCAAGGCAATCTCTGGCGTTCCTATCTCAGTCTTGCTGCTGCAGCTCCAGCCCTTAGGGACCTGGACAGTCATGGAGTCAGAACTAGGTGTGAAACAAGTGGGGTCTAGGCCAGCCCTTCCAAAGGGAGCAAGGCCCCTCCCAGTGAGGGGATGAGGGATGGTGGGTGGAGGGAGGCCTCTATAAGTTAAGGCAGCAACTCTGTCCCCTCAGATGCTATAAGAGAATAATCACTGACCCCTCTCTGCATCTGCCACTCAAAGTTGCAGGAGAAGCTAAGCCTTGCTTTCCAGGGAGCTCTCAGCACGTCTCCTCCAAGCCCTCCATCCCCGCCCCGCATGCACACAGGGTGGGCTGCACTCAGCTACACTTGGGGGGTGGGCTTCTCCAGCTATTCTGGCCTGGGTCTCCCTCCCCAGCACTGCTCCAGGTGGCGGTGCTCAGAGAAGCATTTGGTCTTGGTCTCTCTGACTGAAGGACCCTGCTGAGACAGTTCTCAGCCACACTGAACTCAGCCAGAGCCAGTCCTCAGGCTGAATCGGGGGCCTGAGCAAATGCTCCGATATTGTGAGGAGGGTGGTGCTTGGGGTCCCAGTGACAGGATCCTACAGCCCGCAAAGGCTGAGCCACGCAGTCCAGCTGGCTGTGTGGTTCCTAGCTATTGTCCAAGCCAAGGACATCTCAGGGACTCCTTTGGCCCGGAGCTGACACTTCTTCTGTCAGCCACTTGGGTTTCCTTGAGGATGTGGTCAGGGGTGTCCCATTCAGGGAGGAATGTCCCCATCTGGCCTCCTGGATATTGAGTGGCCTCCTGGTCAAGCCTCTGTGGATCAGGGGGACTGGCTGGAGCAAACCCACAATCCCTGCAAGGGGAGAAATCCTGGAGCGTGGAACCAGCTGAGGTCTGTCTCACACTGCACAAGTGGAGTTCTGGGACCCAGAGCACTAAACAGGGGCAGTAGGAACAGATATCAGGCTTCTGAAGAGGCAGAATCCATTTTGTAGAATTCTGAGAACATGGCTCGGCTGGGATTAATGGAAAACAGAAATAAACAAGTCCATCAACAAATATTTTCTAAGTATTCATGGTGTATACAAACTTATTCTAGGCAGTATAGAAGCATAAAGAAGAGAATGGGGAGAGAGGTGAGAGATACTTAAGTATCTTTAAGTACTTAAAGAAAAAGTCAAATATAAGTTGGTTTTACTTTATGTTTTTCTTGAAAAGGGATATGTGAAATGACTATTTAGAGCTCAATAAGTTCCCACTAACTTACATTTTAAATTTAGAGATGTGTTCCTACCTTAAAAAATATAACCTCAATTCGAAACAACAATAAAGGTGTTAATTTCTCTTCAGTAAGAACTGCCACCTTTTCCACACATGCTGATTGACCTTGATAACTAATTGAATTATCTAAAATTACTTTTTTCCTGATTATAAAAGAGTGGCATGCACATTATTGAGAAATTGGAAAATACGGAGAAATAAGAGGAATATAAATCAGCATCTGGAGACAACCATCAGTACTTTGTTATATGTCCTTTTAGTGTTATGCTTTTTAATACATGCATACATGTGTGTGTGTATGTGTGTGTCTATAAATGTATTTCTAGTGGAATAATAATGTAATACTATTTTGTGCCATGTCCTTTTCACTTAAAATATGTTAGATAAATATGCATGTCGATAAGTATCCTTCCTCTTGAGTTTAATGGCTGCATAATACCCACTGTATGGATGAACTCTCATGACTAATTGCTAACAAAGAACTTTGAAAAGACTGACAAGAAGGACTTCTAGCTTCTATCAATGTGCTCAAAGCAAGAGATGGAATACACAATTTGAATGTGACTACATTTTGTTTAATTCATATGAGCCTTGGCTAAATGAAGTTACTAGGAAGAAGAATTATCTCCTATGATAAAATCTCATGTGAACACAAAGGCTTTAAATGATACTTTTATTTGAACAGGTGGAAAAGAGAAAAAGCTGATATTCTAAAAGATTTTACTAGACATTTTCGTTAAATTGTGGAGTTGAACATGCATATTATTTCAGTGTAGAACACTGAAACCAGCCTGTGCCAGCCACTGAGTGTTCATCCCAAGGATGTCAGGGGAGAAGCAGGTGAATGCCCTGGTTCTATAACCTAGGCTGAGAGCAGTCAGATGGGAAGCCAGTACAAGAAGGACTTGTACTTGCCCTGGAGCTGAGAGCCTTCTGAGGATGGTAAGGAAGACGGCTGTTTGTGAATGCAGTGCAGAGGAAATTAAAGGCTTCAGAGTCACAGAGGATAAGGAGGAAGGCATAGCAGTTTAATCAAAGGAGGAGTATCACAAAAGAAGTGGTCAGTAGTGGAAGTTGCAGAATAGAGTGTAAAGCATAAGAGCTGATAAGGACACTGGAGTTGATGGCCCTTGGTGCTTGGAAAACAAGTTGGACAGGATACTGGCCATGGGCACAGTGAGTAAAGAAATCTAAGCAGGACAGAGAGATAAAAGGGGACTTAGTCCAGTGAAGATGACAGCCAGTTTTGGTACTATAGTGATAGTATAGAGGAGGATGAGTAGCCCAAGAGAAGAGTTAAAATAAAAGTAAATCTGAGGAAGATCAGTCAGCTCTAGGAGAATGAACTTTGCCATAACACTGAAACTTTCTTCCATAGTTCCCAAAAGGCATCTGAAATAAACCTCCTAAGATACAAATTCAGGGATCTGAGAGATATTCTGGTTTGGTCCTCTAGTTTTGGTTCCTACTCAGAGTTGTCACAAAATCAGTATAGGCAATTTGTAGTTATCCCAAGGGGTAAAACCAATTTACATCATTTAAATTCATTTAAAGGCATGTTTAATTAACATAATATTTAATTCTACTTTAATTACTTTTAAGAACCCACATATTGCTTTGGGGAATTAGTAAAATTAGACAAAATTGGTGTGTCATAACATGGAACATGTTGAGAATCATTAGTTTAAACCATCTGGATAGACGACTGTCTCCCTTTCTACTTGATAATTGCCAGCATTGAAAACTCTCCACCCACCCTCCCCTCCACCCACCTCCAGTAGGCATTTTCTTTAGAGCTAGGAGTTCTTGTCTTTATCCAACAATATTCACTCATCTTTAACTTGAACCTCTGATCAAGCCAAAAGCAACATGACCTCAGTTTTCTCATGTAAAACCTAAAGGTAATCACAGTTTCTTCCTGTCTAGATTATTGTGGGACCTCAATAAGATAATGTACATAAAACGTATTCAAGAAAAATTTGCCATTAGTAGTAAAACTTACACCTAAGGAGAACGTCAGGCAGTAGATCTTCATTTACACTGTTGAAAAAACAAGAAGCAATTTGGGAAGGTTTGCAACTGCATTCCATTAAAAAGATATAGTGGGTAGTGGAATTAAAATTCTTCATATGTGAAGGGTGTAACTTTCATTTCCTTACTCACAAGTCAAAAACACCACTTGTAATATCTAACAACACCCATTAAGCCTGTAATGTTCTGGTCTCAGGCTCCAAGAATACAATTAAGTCATCTTCTAAACCATGGAGCCCAAGTGATGGGGAATCCCAAATATGGAGAAGCAAGACCCTGGATGAGATGTTGCTGCTCCTTTGTACCTGATTAGAGGTGATAGTGGCAAGGTGGTGGCAGATGCAAGAGCGTAGCTTCAATCCAGGATAAAGAATGAACTATCCTTTCTTCAAGGATCAGATATGACTTTGCATGTCCAGCGCCTAAATTGGGACTTTGTTATTTCTGTCTCCATAGAGAAAGAATGATCTCATTAAGTGTTTTCCTATCTTCTTTCTCTAACCTAACGTTTTTCTCATTTCCACCTTTTGTGTCTCACATAGAAATATAATACAATTGGAAGATCAGGGATTTTAAATCCAGACAAGCTTAATATCTTCTTGAAGGCTTGGATTCTTTGAGGCCACCAGCCTTTCTACCTGCTTTGTCTGTTCCCTTGTCTCTGTCCTGATCCCCTCACCACATCTCTTCCTCATATCTTTATTCTGTGTCTATGCCCTTGTCACTTCTTCTACGAATCAGTTTATTAGCAAGGATGTGGAGAAATCGTAAACTTCATAAACTGCTGGCGGGAATGCAAAATGGTGTCTCCACTGTTTAAAATAGTCAGAGAGTTCCTCAAAAAGTTAAACATAGAGTTACCATATGACACAGAATTTTCACTCCTAAGTATATACCCAAGAAAAATGAAAATATATGTCCACACAAAAACTTATACATAAAGTTTCATAGAAACATTATCTACTGTAGCCAAAAAGTTGCAACTATCCAAGTGTCCATCAATGAATGAGTGAATACATGTGATACATCCAAACAAAGGAATATTATTCAGCTATAAGAAGGATGGAAGTACTGATACATGCTACAACATGAGTGAATCTTGAAATCATTATGCTAAGTGAAAGAAACCAGTCATAAAAGGCCATATACTCTATGATTCCATTTATATGCAATGGTCTGAATGGGTAAATCTATGGAGACAAAATATATACTAGTGGTTGCCAGGGGCTGGAGGAGAGGAGAATCAGGAGTAACTGCTAATGGGCACAAGGATTTTGGGGAAGATGATGAAAATATTCTAAAATTGATTGTGGTGACAGTTGTACAACTCTGTTAATATAGTAAAAATCATTTAATTGTGCAACTTAAATAGTTTTGTTGCATCTAAATATGTGAATTATATCTATATAAGGGGGTTACTTAAGAGAAAGATCAGCCTATCTATTTCTAATTAGGTGTTAGTATAAACAGTGTCTTTTTAGGAGCCATAGAAAGATTCCCTGTGACTGACATTACTAACCAGAAGGAAATAATGGAACGTTTGCTTCATAAAAGTGAGTTCTGGGACTTCCATGGTGGTCCAGTAGGTAAGACTCTGCGCTCCCAATGCAGGGGGCCCAGGTTCGATCCCTGGTCTGGGAACTAGATCCCACAAGCATGCCACAACTAAGAAGGCCTCATGCAACAACTAAAAGATCCCTCATGCCACAACGAAGATCCCACGTGCCACAACTAAGACCCAGCACAGCCGAAATAAACAAATAACTAACAATAAATAAATTTTTAAAAAGTGAGTTCTACTCCTAAACAAATCCTATTTCTGCTTCATAAATGATACAAGGTAAAATTTTAAAATATCACATACATATGGTTAAACATTTTTAAATGGTAATAAGTGGTATAGAGTAAAAAGTTTCCCTCTTATCTACTATCTCCAGTCCTCCAGTTTTCCTCTGAAGGAGCAACTACTCTTATCCATCTTTATTCATCCTTCCATGTTATAAATACATTAAAACATGCCTTTGAAAAATGTAAAAATTATTTCACTGTACACACTGTTCTGCACCTTACTTTTTTCACATAAAATTATATTATAGAGAATGTTCTATATCAGCTATTCCAGTTATCTATTTGGCACAAGAAAAAACCTCAAAAGAGTGAGAAAACAATAAAAATCATTTATTTTGATCATGAATCTGGGGTGGACTGGACTCAGGTAGGAATTCTCACTCAGGATCCCTCATGTGGTTGCAATCAGATGGTAATTTGGGGTGGAATACTTTTATAGCTACAGGCTTCATCACTTAATATGTCTGGCATCTGGGGACAAGGACCAATTCCTTCTCAGACATATCTCGCTCCATCTTTGTCTATCT
Organism: Mesoplodon densirostris; assembly: GCF_025265405.1. Classification (NCBI taxonomy): domain Eukaryota; kingdom Metazoa; phylum Chordata; class Mammalia; order Artiodactyla; family Ziphiidae; genus Mesoplodon; species Mesoplodon densirostris. The sequence goes on from NC_082681.1 coordinate 22,431,898, forward strand.
GCCTTTCTCTGTTTCTCTCTGTTTTTTTTCTCTCTCTCTTTCTCTCCTATGCTTTTCTTCCGGCTTCTTCCCCCACTACCCCCATTATGGTGGCTTCATGATAGCCAGACTACATGCATGGCAACTAAATGCTACTAGAGCAATTGTCCTAAGAGAAACTGGTAGATGCTGCATGATCTTTTCTAACCTAGCCTTGGAAGTCATGCACCATCATTTCTGCTCTATTCTATTCATTAAAGCAGTTGCAAAGCCCCAACTAAGTTCAAGGGATGGTGGCACAGACTTTGACCTTTTTGATTGGACTGACAAGGATTTTTGAATATGTTTTCTATTTTTATTGACATATAGTTGATTTATGATATCAATATCATGTTAGTTTCAGGTGTACAGCACAGGGATTCAGTTATACATATATATAGATATAGTTATGTAAATATATACATATATATATGGCCTTTTTCAGATTCTCTTCCCTTATAGGTTATTAGAAAGTATTGAGACTAGTTCTCTGTGCTATATAGTAGGTCCCTGCTGATTATCTATTTTATATATATTAGTGTATATATACACTCTCAAACTCATTCTATGAGGCCACCATCACCCTGATACCAAAGCCAGACAAAGATGTCACAAAGAAAGAAAACTACAGGCCAATATCACTGATGAACATAGATGCAAAAATTCTCAACAAAATACTAGCAAACAGAATCCAAAAGCACATTAAAATGATCATACACCATGATCAAGAGGGGTTTATCCCAGGAATGCAAGGATTCTTCAATATATACAAATCAATCAAGGTGATAAACCATATTAACAAATTGAAGGAGAAAAACCATATGTTTATCTCAATAGATGCAGAAAAAGCTTTTGACAAAATTCAACATGCATTTTAGATAAAAACCTGCCAGAAAGTAGGCATAGAGGGAACTTACCTCAACCTAATAAAGGCCATGTATGACAAACCCACAGCCAACATCATTCTCAATGGTGAAAAACTGAAACCATTTCCTGTAAGATCGGGAGCAAGGCAAGCTTGTCCAGTCTCACCGCTATTATTCAGCAAAATTTTGGAAGTTTTAGCTACAACAATCAGAGAAGAAAAAGAAATAAAAGGAATCTACATTGGAAAAGAAGAAGTAAAGCTGTCTCTGTTTGCAGATGACATGATACTATGCATAGAGTATCCTAAAGATGCTACCAGAAAACTACTAGAGCTAATCAATGAATTTGGTAAAGTAGCAAGATACAAAATTAATGCAGTGAAATCTCTCGCATTCCTATACAGTAATGATGAGAAATCTGAAAGAGAAGTTAAGGAAACACTCCCATTCACCACTGCCACAAAAAGAATAAAATACCTAGGAATAAACCTACCTAGGGAGATGAAAGACCTGTATGCAGAAAACTATAAGACACTGATGAAAGAAATTAAAGATAATACAAACAGATGGAGAGATATACCATGTTCTTGGATTGGAAGAATCAACTTGTGAAAATGACTCTACTACCCAAAGCAATCTACAGATTCAGTGCAATCCGTATCAAACTACCAATGGCATTTTTCACAGAACTAGAACAAAAAATTTCACAATTTGTACAGAAATACAAAAGACCATGAATAGCCAAAGCAATCTTGAGAAAGAAAAACGGAGTTGGAGGAATCAGTCTCCTGGACATCAGACTATACTACAGAGCTACAGTAACCAAGACTGTATGGTACTGGCACAAAAACAGAAATATAAATCAATGGAACAGGATAGAAAGCCCAGAGATAAACCCGCACACTTATGGTCACCTTATTTTTGATAAAGGAGGCAAGAATATACAATGGAGAAAAGACAGCCTCTTCAATAAGTGGTGCTGGGAACACTGGACATCTACATGTAAAAGAATGAAATTAGAACCCTCCGTAACACCATACACAAAAATAAACTCAAAATGGATTAAAGACCTAAATGTAAGGCCAGGCACTATAAAACCCTTAGAAGAAAACATTGGCAGAACAGTCTATGACATAAATCACAGCAAGATTCTTTTTGACCCACCTCCTAGAGAAATGGAAATAAAAGCAAAAATAAACAAATGGGACCTAATGAAACTTCAAAGCTTTTGCACAGCAAAGGAAAGCATAAACAAGACGAAAAGACAGCCCTCAGAATGGGAGAAAATATTTTCCAATGAAGCAACTGACAAAGGATTTATCTCCAAATTTTACAAGCAGCTCATGCAGCTCAATATCAAAAATCAAACAACCCAATCCAAAGTTGGGCAGAAGCCGTAAATAGACATTTCTCCAAAGGAGATACACAGATTGCCAACAAACACATGAAAGTATGCTCAACATCACTAATCGTTAGAGGAATACAAATCAAAACTACAATGAGGTATCACCTCACCCCAGTCAGAATGGCCATCATCCAAAAATCTACAAACAATAAATGCTGGAGCGGGTGTGGAGAAAAGGGGACCCTCTTGCACTGTTGGTGGGAATGCAAATTGATACAGCCACTATGGAGAACAGTATGGAGGTTCCCTGAAAAACTAAAAGTAGAACTACCATGCCCCACTACTGGGCATATACCCTGAAGAAACCATAATTCCAAAAGAGTCATATACCACAATGTTTATTGCAGCTCTATTTACAATAGCCAGGATATGGAAGCAACTTGTGTCCATCGGCAGATGAATGGATAAAGAAGATGTGGCACATATAATCAATGGAATATTACTCAGCCATAAAAAGAAACAAAACTGAGTTATTTGTAGTGAAGTGGATGGACCTAGAGTCTGTCATACAGAGTGAAGTAAGTCAGAAAGAGTGAAACAAATACCATATGCTAACACATATATGGAATCTAAAAACAAACAAACAAAATGGTTCTGAAGAACCCAGGGGCAGGACAGGAATAAAGACTCAGATGTAGAGAACGAACTTGAGGACACGGGGAGGGGGAAGTGTAAGCTGGGACGAAGTGAGAGAGCGGCATGCACTTATATATACTACCAAATGTAAAATAGATAGCTAGTGGGAAGCAGCCACATAGCACAAGGAGCTCAGCTGGGTGCTTTGTGGCCACCTAGAAGGGTGGCACAGGGAGTGTGGGAAGGAGACGCAAGAGGGAGGAGATATGGGGATATATGTATATGTATAGCTGATTCACTTTGTTATAAAGCAGAACATGACACCCCATTTTAAAGCAATTATACTCCAATAAAAAAAAGTTTAAAAAAATTAAAATATTTAAAAATAAATAAATAAAATAGTGTCTTGTTTTATGATTCAGATTCTTTATTTTATATTGTAAATCATTAAAAATATTCAGTTTATTTAAACTAAAAAAAATTCAGTTCACCCATTTTTCTCACCTCTCACCGCTCACCCCTTATAACTGTAAATCCATTCTCTGTATCTATGACCTTTTTTTTTAATTTTGGATTCCACATATAAGAGACATCATACAGTATTTGTCTTTCTCTCTCTGGCTTATTTCATTTATCGTAATGTCCTTGAGATCCGTGTGCATTGTGGTAAATGGTAGCATATCATTCTTTTATGGCTGAATAATATTCCATTATATATATATGTATATATATATATATGATATATATATATATATATATATATATAATTTCCTTATCCATTCATCCCTCAGTGAACACTTAGTTTGTTGCCATATCTTAGCTACTGTAAACAATGCTGCAATGAACATGGGGTGCATATTTCTTTTAGAATTAGTGTTTTCATTTTCTTTGGGTAAATACCCAGAAGTGGAATTGCTAAATTACATGGTAGTTCTATTCTAATTTTTTGAGGACCCTCCATACTGTTTTTCATAATCGTTGTACCAATTTACATTCCCACCAACAGTATATTAGTGCTCCCTTTTCTCCACATTCTCACCAGCACTTGTTATATATTCTCTTTCTGATAATAGCCGTTCTGAGAGGTGTGAGGTGATATATCCTTGCGGTTTTGATTTGCATTTCCCTGATGATTAATGATGTTGACCATCTGGTCATGTTCCTGTTGGCCATCTCTATGTCATCTTTGGAAAAATGTCTATTCAGATCTTCTTCCTATTTTTTTAAATCAGATTTTTTTTGCTATTAAGTTGTATGAGTTCTTTATATATTGGGGATATTAGTCCTTTATCAAATATATGTGTTTTAATCCTATTCAGTAGGCTGTCTTTTCATTTTTTTGCTGGTTTCCTTCCTTGTGCAGAAGCTTTTAAAATGATGTCGTTGCACTTGTTATTTTTGCTTTTGTCATTTTTGCTTTTGGTATTAGGTTAAAAAAATCATCACCAAGGGGCCTCCCTGGTGGCGCAAGTGGTTGAGAGTCCGCCTGCCGATGCAGGGGATACGGGTTCGTGCCCCGGTCTGGGAGGATCCCATATGCCGCGGAGCAGCTGGGCCCGTGAGCCATGGCCGCTGAGCCTGCGCGTCCGGAGCCTGCGCGTCCGAAGCCTGTGCTCCGCAACGGGGGAGGCCGCAACAGTGGGAGGCCCGCATACCGCAAAAAAAAAAAAAAAAAAAAAATCATCACCAAGACCTAAGTCAAGAAGCTTACGATCTATGTTTTATTCTTGAAATTTAATGGTTTCAGGTTTTACATTCAAGTATTTCATCCATTTTTAGTTAACTTTTTTTTGTATGGTGTAAAATAGTGGTCCAGTTTCATTCCTTTGCGTGTGGCTGTCGAATTTTCCAGCACCATTTATTAAAGAGAATGTCCTTTCTCCACTGTATACTCTTGGCTTCTTTGTTGTAAATTAATTGACCATATATGTGTGGGTTTATTTCTGGGCTTTCCATTATGTTTCATTGATTTATGTGTCTGCTTTTATGCCAATACCATACTGTTTTAATTATAATAACTTTATAATATGGTTTGAAATCAGGGAGTGTTTTGTTCTTTCACAAGTTTGTTCTTTCTCAAGATTGCCTTGGCTATTCAGGGTAGTTTGTTGTTCCACACAAATTTTAGGATTGTTTGTTCTATTTCTGTGAAAAATACTATTGGAATTTTGATAGAGGGTGCATTGAATCTGTAGATTGCTTTGGATAATATGGCCGTTTTAACAATATTAATTTTTCCGATCCATGAGCACAGTATATCTTTCCATTTATTTCTGTTCGCTTCAATTTTTTTTGTTAATATCTTGTAGTTTTCAATATACAGATCTTTTACCTCCTTGGTTAAATTTATTCCTAGATATTTTATTTGATGCAATTATAAATGAGATTGTTTTTAAAATTTTCTCTTTCTGATAGTTCATTATTAGTATATAGGAACACGACAGATTTCTGTATATTTATTTTGTACCCTGCAACTTTACTGAATTCATTTAGTAGTTCTAGTAGTTTTTTAGTGGAGTCTTTAGGATTTTCTATACATAGTATGATATCATCTGCAAATAGTGACAGCTTTAATTCTTCCTTTCCAGTATGGATGCCTTTTATCTCTTTTTATTTTCTGATTGCTGTGACTAGGACTTCCAAAACTATGTTGAATAGAAGCAGTGAGAGTGGGAAGTCTTGCCTTGTTCCAATCTTAGAGAAAAAGCTCTCAGTTTTCCACCATTAAGAATGATGTTAGCTAAGGGCTTTTTATATATGACCTTTATTAAGTCGAGGTAATTTCTTCTATTCCTAGTTTGTTGAGTGTTTTTCTCATGAGTTTTAAATTTTGTCAAATATTTTTCTGCATCTCCTGAGGTGATCGTGTGATTTTTATCTCTTGTTTTGTTGATATGGTGTATGTTGTTGATTGATTTTCATATGTTGAACCATCCTTGCTTCCCAGGGATAAATCCCAGTAGGTCATAGTGTATGATCCTTTTAATGTGCTGTTGAGTTAGATTAGCTAGTATTTTCCTGATATTTGCATCTATATTCATTAGGGTTATTGGCCTGTAATTTTCTTTTCTTCTAGCTTTTTTCCAGGTTTTGGTATAAGTGTATACTTATGATACACTTATAAAATCAGTTTGGAAGTGTTCCCTTCACCTCAATGTTTTGGAAGAGTTTGAGAAGGATTGACATTAATCCTTTAAATATTTGGTAGAATTGACCAGTGAAGCTGTTTGTACTTGGCTTTTCTTTTTAAGGAAGTTTTTGATTATTGATACAACCTCCTTACTAGTCATAGGTCCCTTCAGATTTTCTGTTTCTTCATGATTTGGTTTTGGTAGATTGTATGTTTCTCAGAATTTATTCTTCTCTTCTAGATTATCCAGTTGTCACATAATTGTTTGTAATAGTCTCTTATAATATGTTTTATTTCTGTGGCATTAGTTGTAATGGTTCTTTCATTTATGGTTATTATTTGAGTCATCTCTATTTTTTTTTCTTAGTGTAGCTAATGGTTTGTCGATTTCTTTGAGCTTTTAAAAAATTATATTTGTTAAATTAAAAAAATCAATTCTTAATTTTGTTGATTTTTCTATTGTTTTTCTATTCTCTAGTTTGTTTATTTTTGCTCTAATCTATCTTTATTATTTCCTACCTTCTGCTAACTTTGGGCTTAGTTTGTTCTTTTTTCAGTTCCTTGAGCTGTAAAGTTAGGTGGTTTATTTGGGAGCTTTCTTTTTTAATATATACATTTATTGCATTGAACTTCCCTCTTTGTTTTGTTTTGCTGCATCATATAAGTTTTGGTATGCTATCTTGTGTCTTGTTTTTATTTGTCTCAACATATTTTCTAATTTCCCTTTTGATTTCTTTTATGACCTATTGGTTATTCAAGAATGTGTTGTTTAGTTCCACATGTTTATAAATTTTCCATTTTTCCTTCTGCTGTTGATTTCTAGTTTCATTCCATTATGGTCAGAAAAGATACTTGGTATGATTCCAGTCTTCTTAAATTTGTTAAGGCTTGTTTTGTGACCTCACATGTGATTTATCCTGGGTAATGCTTCATGGGCGCTTGAGAAGAATGTGTATTGTGTTGCTGTTGGATGGAATGTTCTGCATATGTCTGTTCGGGGGGGGGGTTGATTTTTTTTTACATGTATATATTTTTTTATTAGTTTCTGCTTTATAACAAAGTGAATCAGTTATACATATACATCTGTTCCCATATCCCTTCCCTCTTGCGTCTCCCTCCCTCCCACCCTCCCTATCCCACCCCTCCAGGCGGTCACAAAGCACCAAGCTGATCTCCCTGTGCTATGCGGCTGCTTCCCACTATCTATCTACCTTACGTTTGGTACTGTATATATGTCCATGCCTCTCTCTCACTTTGTCACAGCTTACCCTCCCCCGTCCCCATATCCTCCAGTCCATTCTCAAGTAGGTCTGTGTCTTTATTCCTGGCTTACCCCTAGGTTCTTCATGATATTTTTTTCTTAAATTCCATATATATGTGTTAGCATACAGTATTTGTCTTTCTCTTCTGACTTACTTCACTCTGTATGACAGACTCTAGGTCTATCCACCTCATTACAAATAACTCAATTTCGTTTCTTTTTATGGCTGAGTAATATTCCATTGTATATAGGTGCCACATCTTCTTTATCCATTCATCCGATGATGGACACTTATATATAGTGTTTTTGAGAGTGTCTCATTGTATAGCTTTTTTTACTATTTGCAGCAAGTATTGCATTATATATATGTATAACTTATGCCAGTCTACTGGTATCAACATTTTACCTATTTAAATGAAGACTAGAAAACTTACTTCCTTTTCCATCTCTTTACCCTCCTCCACTTACTATATAATTGTCTTAAACATTTTCTCTACATGCTTTGAGAACCATATTAGGCAGTGTTAAAATTATATTTGCTCATATATTTTCTCTCTCCATTGTTCTTCCTTCTTCCCTAATATTCCAAGATTCCTTCATTTATCATTTCCATTCTGTTCAGAGAACTTCTCTTTAGCTGTTCTTAGGGTAGATCTACTAGTGAAAAACTCTTAGTGTTCCTTCATTTGAGAATATCTTGATTTTTCCTTCTTTCCTGAAGGATATTTTCACTGGATGTATGATTCTGAGCTGACAGTTCTTTTCTTTCAGCATTTGAAAAATATTTTGCCATTTTCTTCTGTCCTCCATCAGTTCTGATGAGGAATTCCTTATCATTTTAATAGCCTTCTCCCTACTGATAAGGTGTTTTTCTCTGGCAGCCTACACACTTTTTCTTTGTTTTTAATTTTCAGGAATTTAATCATGATGTGTCTTGGCATGAATATTTTTGGTGTTTATGATTTGCTCAGCTTCATGAATCTGTTGGTCTTCTGCCAAATTTGGGAAATTCTTAGCCATTATACCTTTAAACACTTTTTTTTAACTTTTTACCTTAAGCTTCAAACTTTTTTATTCCCATCATCTTTCTCAATTCTTATGAGAATACAGTGACATGAATGATAGTTATTTTGTTATAGTCCCACATGTTCCTGAGAGTCTGTTCATTTTTTAAAGCTCTATTTTCTCTCTGTTGTTCAAATTGCGTAATTTTAACTTTTCTATCTTCAAGTTCACTGATTATTTCCTATGTTCTGTTCATTCTTCTGCTGATCTTATCTATTTAGTTTTTTATTTCAGTTATTGTATTTTCAGTTTTAATATTTCCATTTAGTTCTTCTTTATATCTTCAGTTTCTTTGCTGAGACTTTCTATTTTTGGTTGAGACTTCCTAATTTTTTCATTTGTTTCAAGTGTGTTTGTAATTTTCTGTTGAAGCATTATTATGATGAGTGCTTTTAATTCTCAGATCTCTGTCATCTTAAGGTTGGTATCTGTTAGTTGTCTTTTTTCATTGAAGTTGAGATTTTTCTGGCTCTTGGTATGATTTTTGGTTAAAACTCGGATATTTTTGTTATGTTATGATACTCTGGAGTTTATTTAAATGTTGGGTTTTAGTAAGCTTCCTCCGATATTGCTCTAGTTTTCTGATATTGCTCATGTTCCCATTTGGTCTCTATTGATACAGGGCAGGGTGCAGATGAGATTTTCATTACTGATGGTCACTGGTCAGGTGTGGGAGTTTGATTTCTCTACTAGGCCTACTGTGATACCACACTGACTGCAAGAGGGAGGGGCATCTCCTTCCTGCTCCCCTTGTGGTTTCCATGGATATTGTGGATGAGAGGATGTCTCATTACTGCCAAGTGTGGGTGAATGTCCCAAATACCCACTCTGACACCACCCTGACAAGGGTGTCAAGATACTTCATAGCCTGAGGAAGGTGCAAGTCTACACTCTTCATTAACATTTGCTGGCAAGAGTGTGGGTGGGGCCAAAGATTTTCTGTGGTGTGTAGTCAGAGTAGAACACTTATTGTCTAAAAATTTCTGTTTTGTTAGGTTGCCCCTTTTCTGGCCCTTTAGCTAGAGAGAGCAGGCTTTTCTTATTTCTTTATTTTCTTTTTTTTATCAGTTCCCATTGGTGCTTCCAGATTTCCAGGTTCTCCATTACCTAGTCTGGGAATATGAAGAAAAACGAATACTTAGGGAACTCTCCTCCATGCCATTCCTTGGGTCCTGAGGTCCCAGGCCTATGTCTTGTTCCCTCCACTTTCAATATTTTAATGGTTGTTTCATACATAATATCCAAGGTTTTTATCTGTACTTAGCCGGGTAAGTTAGAAAAATTGAATAGATTCTATTTTTCCAGAAGCAAAAATTCATAAAGATTTGAATAGTTAATTTACCTGTCTTTTCTTTTATGGCTTCTTGGTTTGTGTCATACTTAGAAAGGTCTTCTCTACTCTGAAATGAAAGACAAGAGCTCCTATATTTTCTTCTAGTACTTTGTCTTAATTTTTTAATTTGCATCTTTGATCCACCTGAAATTTATTTTGATTTATGGCATGAGATCAGGAGCCAACTCTTCTTTTTTTTCTAGTGGGAAACACATTTGTCTCAGCACTATTTATTAATTGAATCATCTCTTCTTCTTCTTACTGATTTTACATGCCGTCTTTTCAATATACCAAATTCCAGTATGATTTGGGCCTCTTTACTTTATAATGCATAAGATGTTGTATGCCAGTTCCATTTCATTATTATTCTTTTGAAGAAAGGCCTTGTTTATTCTTCAATGATTTTTTCCCAGAGGAATTTTAAAATAAGCTTGATTAATTAAAAAATTCCTATAGTGATGGACATGTCACTATGCATTTGTCCAAACACAGAGAATGTACAACACCAAGAGTGAACCCTAAGGTAAACCGTTAGGGCTTTGGCTGATAATCATGTGTCAATGTGGGTTCATCCTTGGTTTAAGAAAAAGTATCATTCTGGTGAGTGATGTTGATAAAGGTGTCAGGTATGCATGTGTGGAGGCAAGGGGTATCTGGGAAATTTCTGTAGCTACCTCCCAATGTTGTAAATGTCATAAACTTAAAAATGCTCTAAAAAATAAAGTTAAAAAAAATCCTGTTAGTGTTATAATAGGATCATGTTAACATTATAGGTGAATTTAAACAACAAAGTATGTCATCCCATTCATTTAACTTTTATGACCCAACGCAGTGTTTTTTATTTTCTTTATGTGCTCCCTATACATTTCTAGTTATGTCTGTTCCTAGAGTCTATTTCTTTTTTATGAACAAGACACTTTATTAAAGTTTTGTAAAAGATACAAAGCTTAGAAAACTTGATCCCTATCCTCACTCACCTGCATACTCATAAAGGGGATAAAGTTTGAAAACAAATAGTTATAGTACAAAGGAGAGAATAGAAAAAACTTAAGTTAGTGGTTTTAAAAATTTTAAGTTGACATCTAAAATTTTTCATCATATGTTTAAATAGCTGCAAAGGCTATAATTTTTCAAAATATAGTATGCTTACATTTTTAAATTGCTATGCTCTATTTATTCAATAGCATTTATTTTTTATTTTTTATTGGAGTATAGCTGCTTTACAATATTGTGTTAGTTTATACTGTACAGCAAAGTGAATCGGCTATACGTATATATATATTTCCTCTCTTTTGGATTTCCTTCTCATTTAGGTCACCATAGCATTGAGTTGAGTTCCCTGTGCTATACAGTAGGTTCTCATTAATTATCTATTTTATACATAGTATCAGTAGTGTATATATGTCAATCACAATCTCCCAGTTCATCCCACTCCACCCCTTTCCCCCTTGGTATCCATACGTTTGTTCTCCACGTCTGTGTCTCTATTTCTGCTTTGTAAATAAGATTGTCTCTACCAATTTTTTCAGATTCCACATATATGCGTTAGTATACTATATTTGTTTTTCTTTTTTTTGTTTGCTCTTATAGTTACAATTGTAAATGATATGTTTTCTTTCATGACATTTTAAAAATGTGTTTAAAAAATTAAAAAGTTTAAAAATGTGTTTACATATGAACACTTGCATTTTTTAATTTTACTTTTGTGTTATTGGTCTTATTGATCTCTCCTATTTTTTAAAGAATAAAATATGTTTATTCTTAAGTAAATAAACTATAAGTTTGGATTAATTTTGAACAATATTATAAATCTTAATACAGAATGCTTGATAATACTTTCTCTGCTTTAGAAAAGGTGATTTAGCAATATTTATAGTTCTTATTTTTCTCTATCTTATAGGATGTTTATTTTAATGACCTTCTCAGGTCTAAATTACAAAGTTGCATGGTGGATTTATTTTTTCATTTCTTTTTTTTAAATTGAAGTATAGTTGATTTATAATATTGTGTTAGTTTCAGGAGTACAGCATGGTGATTCAGTATTTTTGTGAAATATTTCAACCTTACTAATAAGTTGAAAGAACAAAGAACTCCTGTATCTCCTTCACCCATATTACTCAATGGCTAACATTTTAGCATATTGGTTCCATTTCTCCCTTTCTCTGTAGACACACACAACCACACATATGAACACACACACAATCATTACTCTTTTTTTATTACTCTTTTTTATAAACCAATTGGTTTGATAGCAAAGTTCAGATATATGCCCAATCATCCCAAATAACTCCAGTGTGTACTTCTCAGAAGCAAGGATGTTATCTCTCATAGTCACAAATAAGACCATCAAAATCAACAAATCAACATTAATACAGCACTACCATCCAAATTACAGATCCTTTTCAAATTTTGCCAAGTGTACAGCTATGCCTTTTTATTTTCTGGTCCAAGATCCAATCCAGGATCACATGTTACTTTTAGTCTTCATTTATTTATAGTCTCCACAGTCTAGAACATTTTCTCAATCTTTTCTTGTTTTTATGACCTTGACAGTTTAATAAGTACACGTCTTCCATTTTGTATGACGTCCCTCAACCTGGGTCTATTTGGTAATTACTCCTGTTCAAATTCAAGCCATACAACCCTGGCAGAAAGAACACAGAAATGATAATATGCTTTAAACAGTGCATCAAGGGGCAATGATGGCAATTCTTTTCCACCAGTGATGATGGTAGTCTTCTTTACTTGCATAAGATGGTGTCTTCCAGTTTCTCCATCTTAGAGTCATCATTCTTCCCCTTATAATTTTTGCCTTTTTTGAGGAGATACTCTGAGGCTATTTCACTATCCCGTTCTTCAATCAAACACCCACTAACTTGCCTTGATGATTCCTGCCTAACTTAACTGCTACTATGGTAATTCTCAAATAATGATTTTCTCTTTACATTATTCCTTATGCATTCATTAGCTTACATTCTACTCTAAAGAAGAACTTTTATTTCTCCTCCGTTTTAAAAACTCATTAATCTTTTGTATTTATATGGACTTATGGATTCCTATATTTATTTGGTTGTAGTCGTTCACTATCTTTATTTTGATACTCAAATTATCCTATATTTGGCTAGTGGGAGTCCTTTCAGGCTTGCTCCAGTGTCCTTTTGACACATCCCCTTCATTCTTTGATTGCCTCCTTATGTGTCAAATACAATAAGATGTTCCAGGATCATCTTGTACTTTTCCTGCTCTGGTCCCATAATCGGTCATTTTCCAAGGAGCCTTGGTTCCTTTTAAATAAGGGTGATAATTATAAACCAAGATCTGTGCATTCAGTGCCCTCTAGTAGACAGAGCTAGGAAATATTTTTGTACATACATGTACATGTGTGTACACAACACACTCACACCCCACATACATCTATATTTATTTTTCTGTGTATGCCTGTGATTAATACCCATCAATATCTCCAATTCAAATACAACATCCCAGGACTCTTTCTAGCCTTCCCCTTTCCATATTTGTAAATCCCTTCTCCGGCAGTGAGATACCTAGCTCTCATTATTCTCAATATGTTTACTGATATGTTCAATATTCTTATATATAATCAATTTCCTCAGCCCACTGGCTCCTCAGCCTTGTCACCTTCTAAATCTCAGCCACATCATCTCCAAGGGAAAAGAAAAGGAAGAAGGATGTTCTTACTGTTTTTAATAATTTACATGTATTTGTGTTGTTGATTTAAGGTATACAGTCATATCATCTGTGGAAAATTTAAAAAAATTAACTCCTCCTCTTCAAAGTTGATGTCTCTTTCTTCTCATTCTTAGCTATTTGCTCTAGAAAGTTCTCAAATAATGTTAAGTAATAGAGATAATAGTGGACGTCTCTGCCTTATTTCTGACAAATAGTAACACTTCTAGTATCACTATACCATTTAGCAATATGCTAATTATTTTCTCATTCTCACTTTATTTCTTTATTATTATTCTTCTGTTCATTTTGTCCTGTTTTATTAATAGTTTGCTTTTATTAATCAGGCATGGCCATTGAATTTTATAAAAAGACATGTTGTATTTGGAAATGATTATAAGATTTTTCTTTGACAAATTTGCATGTTTAACTTTATTAATAGATTTCCTAATATTGAATCTTTCATGCATTTCTGGTTTAAACTCACTGTCTTGGTGTCTTTTTCTTTTAATGGACTGATGGCTTCTAATTGTTGACATTTAATTTGTTTTTTTTTTTCCCATTGGTGTTAAGAATTGGCAATTGATTATAGTTTTCTTTTATCAGGTTTTTTGTATCTGTTTGGAAACTTTTCTTCTCTCTCTTGTTCTATGGCACATTAAACAGCATTAACGTACTTTGTTTCTTTAAAATCTGATAGAATTGGAGACTTCCAGTTTTAGCTCCAATACGTAAAGAGCTTGGAAGTCATCACTTCTGTCCTAACAACAAGAAATAGCTGAATAAACTGAAAACCACTGACTCTTCTGAGACTCATCAGAAAACTGAGGTTTCAAGGCAAACTGCCACCCCAAAATCTGGAGAAACAGGTGAATTCAGAGTCAAAGCCCAGATCTACTTACCTGGAGTAGAAGCTGCTAGAGCCATAAATTGGTAGGAATACTTAAATGGTAATTTTGACAAATTGATTGAGGCTAAGTTTGGACCAGTATGTTCTAGTTCAAAAGTAAGAAACTCCTGGGGGGCCACACTTTTATGGATTTTACTTACAGGAACCCCAATAGATTTTTAAGGTGAAGAACTGAGAAAGATCCCCTTGTGGTTGTGACTGGGGGAGGGGAAAAGTAATCCTTATGAAATATGCTGTGAGCATTCTCCATAACAAATGCCTACTATACAAGGCATAATACTTTACCAGAGCCTTATACCAGCTGGGAGAAGGGCATTTCCATCACTCCAGTCCCTTCTAACTTTCCTGTCTCACCAAACAGAGGGAAGCTATACCACTGAAGAAACACTTGTGAAGGTCACAGCCTAGAGAACAGACCCACTAGAAGACTGAAATTTAATAGTAAGATTATACAACACTATACAACCCCTTTCCCTATACCTTACCACCATACCAAAAAGGTGCCAATATAATAACAGTAGATTACATCTGAAAGAGCTGCAAATCACAGACTCTCCCTGAGGAAGAGTACTTATGGAAATCTCAAATCAGCGGAGGAGACAAAAACAAGGACACTGGAGGAATGTGAGGCCTCTGGCACCTATACCTACAGCAACCATAAAATTCAGTCCAACTCCTAGGCAGATTAACGTAAATAATTTTACTAATATACCTCAGTTCTTATTACCTGCTACATGTCTGGCTTTCAACAAAAAATTGCATGACATGCTGAAAGTCAAGGAAATACACAGTCCAAAGAGACAAATCAAGCATCAGAGCCAGACTCAGATATGGTATGAATGTTGGAATTACCAGACAGGGAATTTAAAATAACTATGAATTAATATGCTAAGGACTTAAATGGAAAAAATAGACAACATGCAAAAATAGATAGGTAATATAATCAGAAAGATAGAAATTCTAAAAAAGAATCAAAAGGAAATGCTAGAAATGAAAAAACACTGTAGCAGAGATAAAGAATTACTTTGATAATCTCATTCATAGACTAAAACTGAGGAAAGAATCAGTTAGCTTGAAGACATGTCAGTAGAAACTTCCTAAACTGAAATGAAAGGAGAGAAAAAAAGATTTAAAAACAGAACAGAGCATACAAGAACTGTGGGACAATTTCAAAGGGTGTAATGTAGGCACAATTGGAATACCAGAAGGAGAAAAGAGAATGGAAGAGAAGAAGCAATTTGAAGTGATAACAGCAGAGACCCTTCCAAAATATATGACAGACACAAAGGACAGATCCAGGAATTCAGAGAATACCAAGCAGAAGAAATGTCAAAGCAAACAAATAAATCTACACCTAGACATATCATATTAAAACTTCAGAAAACCAAGGACAAAGAAAACCTTGAAAGAAGTCAGATTATTCACAATTGCTAAAAATTGCAAGATACTTACATATCCTTCAATAAGTGAATGGATAAACAGCGGTACATTCATACAATGGAATATTATTCAGCTATAAAAATAAATGAGATATCAAGCCACAAAAACACATAGATGAATCTTAAATGCATATTTTCTAAGTAGAAAAATGCCAATCTGGAAAGTCTACATATTGTGTGATTCCAGCTGTATGACATTCTGGAAAAGGCAAACGTATAAATGTTTAAAAGATCAGTATTTGGCAGGGTTTCTGGGGACATAGGGAAAGACCATGGAGAGTGTTAACAGGTGAAGCACAGGGGATTTATAAAGGTGGTGAAACTATTTTGTGTGATACTGTAATGGTGGATACATGACACTATGCATTTGTCAAAACCTATAAAACTTTACGACACAGAGTGAACCTTAATGTATGCAAATGAAAAAATCATTTAGGAGGTCAGAGGTCCACAGAAAAGAATGCAGACTATGACAAGAGAATCTAAACCTATTATCAATATATGAAACAACTTCACTGAAAGGAGTGTGGGAGAAAGAGGCTGACATAAGTAAGTTTGGAAATGAGTGGAGTCTGTAAGAATAAAGGCAAAAGGAAATGCACATAAGCCTTGTATTTTAGTTAGTAAAGTTTTGTCCCATGGGAGTACAGGTTACAAATTCTGATAATTGTTATACATGTATGCCAGCATTCAACAATTAATTAAGTGGATGGTGGATAGTGCTAAACAGGTTTCTCACCACTGGAGTGGAAATTTACAGAAAAGCAAGTAAAAGAGGCTGGAGTGATCCATGTACTAATGAATTAGAGTCAGAGACATTGGTATGCACTCATGTTTTGTTTAGTTACAGATGGTTACATATAGAAATATTTATAGATATGTGTACATACACAGGTCAGTATACATACATATATTTGCTTTCTCTTTAAGGTGAGAGGGCCTAGAAGCAATGACACTCCTGTAGCAACAAGCTACCCAGACATTGGTTTTTAATACTGTTCTCCAGTGAAAGGAATCAGGGTTCCTTGGAGAAACTGCAGATTCTAGGACTGGGGCAGGAATTTACAAAATGAACTTAAAGCTTCTAGTGCCAGAAAGTAGGAAAGCATGAAAAAAATCCCTAAAATGATGGAAGTACGTCAAATGGACAAAGAAGCTAACTAAAAGAGCTCCCACTGGCCAAAGCTGGAATAATTTAACAGCAAAATAAAATAGTATTGGATTATAACCCAAAATTTGAAGTACATATCCATGAAATAAATATCATGTAAATAAAGGATTGACTAAATCATCCTATGAGGGAGAGATGGTGAATCATCTGTGCAGAAGAATTCTGAATAATTTCAATAGATACTTCACCCTCAGGATATTCCTCACTCCTCAAGCATGGGCTACACATAGTGACTTCCTTCCAAAGAGTATAGTATGAAAAGGTGGGAGTGAGAGGACTAACTTTGCAGTAGAGAAACCAGACAAATACTACCTCGGCTGGGTAATCAAGGTTAACATCTACGGTGATAAGTCATGATGATAACATGCTCACTTAATATGACATAACTTGAATGGCACTTTACCTCTATGGTCTTCTTCCCCAAAGTCTATAAACCCAGTCTAATCATGAGAAAAACTTCAGAGAAATCCCAATTCAGGGATATTCTACAATATACTTGACATGTACTCCTCCAAACAACCAAGACCATCAAAAACAAGGAAAGTCTGAGAAACCATCACAGCCAAGAGGAACTTAAGGAGACATGGTGACTATATGTAATGTGGGATCCTGGCTGGGACATCATGGGACAGAAAAAGGACATTAGGTGAAAACTAATCAATCTGAATAAAATATGGACTTTAATTAGTAATGTATCAGTATTGTTTCTTTAACAAATATACAATACTAATGTAAGATACTAAAAATAAGGGAAGAATGGTATGGAGTATTTCGGAACTCTCTGTCCTATCTCTGCAAATTTTTGGTAAATTTAAGTGTCCTAAAATTTTTTTAAATGTATTTTTTAAAAGTCTGGTAGAATTTACCCATGAAATAATTTTGGGCCTGGTGCTTTTGGGGAAGAATTGCTCTTTGACAATTTTCTCAGTTTCTTATATGGTAATTTGTTTGGTTATATTTTCTATCTATGTGTCCTGGGAGTACGTTTTGGTAATTTTTATTGTTGTAGAAAATAAAATTTAAAAGTCCAGGTTTTCAAATTTGTTTGTGTGAAGCAGAATAGGATTTCGAGGAATACATTTAGGGTTAGACTAGTAAGCTCCCAACCTCTGGACCTTTTACAGCTCCTCCAGTGCAAGCAACTAAATTCCCCAACTGCAAACTCTCCTTCACTCTTTTCTGAACTGTTGCTACTTCTAGCAGAAATCCTAGCAGCAGTTTCAGTTCTTCCATTCCAGTCTTGCTTTACTTTCCTGTCTCTCCTGTTATAAGTCAGACTTATAGCCTGGTGCCCCAAGTTCCCATGTTGACCCTCTATTAATTAACACCTCTACCTTCCCTAGCAATGTATCAGTACCTGGAACTGGGCTGGCTTTTTTTGTCCTCTGCTGGATTCATTTGCCTAGACTCCTGCAGAGCTAGAGCTCCATACAGATACCTACACTCTCAGTGCTAACTGATTTTATTATCCAGAGCCACTTGCTATCCTACTCTGGTTTCAACTTGTTTCCTAGAGCTCCTCTAAGCCACCTGTTTCATTTGCTACCAGGGGACCATTCTTTGGAGCCTTCTCCACATCCTTCCACTTGTTAAGTGGTGCCCCCTGGAGTTATGCAACATGGCAGTCACCATCCCTTTTCTCTCCCCAAGGAATCCCTTCTGGCTCTCAGGAGTTTTCACTTCAGTCCTGATAAATGAATCATTATTTTGTACCAGCTTAAGTCAAGGTCCTACCTGATGACTTTTGCAAGGTAAAAGGGGGAATTCTTTCCATCTACAAAATTTTCTCCTTTCTGTTCCCCCCTTTGATGTGAATTTATGATTCCAGGGATCTGTGTTAGGTGTTTCTTGGGGTTTACATGCACAAATTTCCCTTTCAACAGAAGGTGCCTTATAACAACCAGCAACAGAGAAGAGCAATTTAAGAAAATGCTGCTAAAGCACAGAGGCTAAAGCAGATTGACTTCAGTTTCCAAGCTGCCCTCTGCAGCTGACCACCAATATATCTGCCTGTCCAGGGATGTTTGAAGGGATTTAGCATTTTGTTCAGGCTTTTGTAGCAAGGATTCTCAGATCATTGCCTTAATAGAAGACACACACCCAGGGGAACGACTACAAACTGTTTTAGCAAAAGAATTTCTACCAACTGTTTTTTGTAGGAGACAGCATCACTTTCAAAGCAAGATACTTCTTAAACAGAAATCTTTGAAAAAGTTTAAAACAGTTCTTGTTTAAATGTTACCAATTCCCCCCGGTGGGTTCAGGCTATAACAATGGGAAATTTGAGATCAGTGGGACGAGGAAGATGTTTGTGAAGTCTGGAGAATGTTTTCAGGGTCTAGGTCCCCAGATATGAGTGCAGCAGCCCAAAGCCTACACTTGCAGACCGGTGAGCTTGGTGAACTCTGCCCACAGGATGAGATCTGAAACTCACCTTTATTTGAAATACAGAAGGCCTGATCCACCCCGGCTATTTCCACATCTCTGGCATTAAAGGGTGTGGTTGCTCCACTGATTCCTAGTACAGAATAGCCCCGGTTGGGGACTGTCAGACCTGTACCTTCGTCCACCATGCTTTGGATGCTCAGAGTGGAAGGTGTTTAACTCAGCATGCATTTGACTGTGTGAGTGTGGAGTTAAGAAAAACTCTGTGTCACTCTGGTGAACTTGGACAATTACCTTATCAAATTTACTTCATTAAAAGGAGGGGTACCATGTTGCTGCTGGATTTCATTGTGTTTTCTTGTCCTTCTGGTCAGAATCCGCCCTGAAATTTTTTTTCTCTCACCTTCTTGTGGCTCTCTCACTTAGCAGAGCTCTTGTACAGATCTTTTAACAGCATGAGTCAGTAGGGAAGGAGTTAATCCCACCTGCTTTGGTCTCTAAATATTATTTGGAGGCCTGTTGCTCTCACCTCCTGCTGTTAATCCAAAGTTTTATTATTGTCTCACTTAGCCAATATGCAAAGCACTCACTTTCCCTTCCCCAGACATGCGTCACCATCCCTAGCCCTGGGCCTCTCCTGAAGCCAGTGCTCAGCTGTTGAATAATTTCATGACTTCAGTGCTGCAGTGGCCGCTTGTAAAGGCCACGTTTTCATTTTCTCAGAAAAACAAACTGCAATTTAGGTACACTATCACTAGATGGAACTAGTCTGTTAGAGCAACTTGAGGCCGAGTCCAAAAATTTGAGCTCTGGGTATGTTGTTCAGACATTTTCTAGAATTATAAATCTCTTTATTAAAACTGTTGAACTCCAGTTTAGACATCAGAGTAGATAATTCTCTTAAATGCAATAGATGCCCTATGTAGAGTCTGTTACCTTTTCTTATTGATCTCTTGCTTTCCCTTCATCAGCTCAACTGGAATCATAACTTACAGTCAAAAGTCTCTTCCAACAGGTACTTTTTATTCAGACTTGGAGTTGCTTTTACATCAAAGCCCCCTACCCCCAGATGCTTATCCCTCAATGGTTAGCAAAAACCAAACTGTTGATCTCAGCCATAGGCTGTCTATTCACCTTGCCTCCACTGTTTGAGCTAATTATAGGGAACAAACTCTGCCCACTAAGGAAGAGAAAAGCTTCACAGAGGTGTGATGATGCTGAAAGTGTACAAGCTACCCCCTCCCTTAGTCTCTTTTCCTGAAATCAGAAAAGATACTTTCTTACTTGACACCTTCTAGCTTCCCTACTCCCATCAGCTCTCTGAACCCGCTGTGGGCTGCTGGCTTAATTTCCACAATAGCTGCAGTTAATTAGTATCCCAGGGTAACTGACTTCCCTTAGCAACAGAGGTAACAATGGCTTCAGCTCACAAATTACCTTAGCTACAGTTTCCTTTCACTGATAAAAACATATTCAACAATACTTAAACAAGTTTAAAACAGAAAATTAATCTGAGGTCCACTCATCAACAAATATTTATTAAGCTCCTTCTGTGTGCAAATCGCAGAACTGGCCACTGGGTATAGAGATCTGAATCAGCTATGGTCCTTTCTCTTAGGGAACTCAAAAAGGAATTGGAAAGAGAAGTTATGAACTAAAATAAGTCTACTGCAAGATAGTATTAAATGTATGGCTTGATTTGAAGACCTGGAGGGTGTCTGAGGAAGGTGAAGGTCTTGGGCCTGGGGCAGGTGAGTCTTGAACTTGAAGGGACAACTATGGAGGCTGACAGATTTTAACTCAAACCCTAACTTTGCCACTAGTTGTGTGATCTCGAGCAAGTTACTTGAAGTTTCTGAGCTTCAACTTCCTTTCCTGTAAATGGGGAAGACTAAAGTGCACCTCAAAATTGTTTATGTAAAGATTAGAAATTACATAGGTAAAGCACCTAATACATTGCCAGGTCAGTAGTCCGTTTTTTCATCATTGATAACTCAGGCTCGATAGGCTTAGCTAGGTGAAAAGGAAAGGGATGAAAATTACTTTTGGAAGAAAGTGCATTAAAATGCTGAGGGAGGGCAACTGGGACAAGGTTGGGAAGGGAAGGCAAAGGAAATGACTTAGCTTACAATGAGAGACTGGGAGCAGGGGGAGATTAGATTGGAAAGGTAGCTGAGATTTTGTCACAAGGACTCTTAGTTTAAATATCAAAGCTGGAAGAAAACTTTGGAAATAATATGTTGGCCCAAGCTCTTCATTTGATTGATGACGTGACTTTCCTTTCATTGTCCTAAGTCAGATGACTCTTCATTGTGAAGTAGAGTTTCATTTTCAAATTAAATTGAAAAGTTAATGGCTTTAAACTTCTATAATGTCCCCTCTCAGTAGAGCTTTAGTATACATCTAGGTATTGATATGAGGATAACTATATCCTTATCAGAGGTACTAAAAAAGAGAGACTCCTTGACCTGTACTGGGCCATGAGCTGACTGGAGAAAAGGGGTGAAGAAGAGGTGATGAAGGAACAGTTTGCTGCTCCCGAAGTTTCCCAAGAAATCCCAGGTTTTGATGCTACCCAAGGCTATCTTCACACTTTATCTAAATCAAGAAGAATGTCTGGTTACTTTTGATTATCAAATTATCATTGCTATCACTGTAAATGATGACAAATAATATCTGCAGTTGTATTTACATAACACTTCTTGCCTTTTCAAAGAACACTCAAATCTGTTCTCTCATTTTCTTGTTACACCAGACCTGGAGATAGTTAAGCTATCCCCACCCACACCCCACACACATACCACCTCAGTTCTACAGATGAAGAATCTAAGGCCCAGAAAGTTGAAATTACTTGCTGCAGAACACATAGAGAATTAATGACTAGAACCCAGGTCTTCTAACTCCTACCCAGGGCTGCTGACTATAATTGGGAGTACAGCCTATGTTGGAGAAAGTGACAACAGATAATCTATGGGATTATCATTCAAAATCCTGTTTCTGGGAAGCCT
Source organism: Mesoplodon densirostris (assembly GCF_025265405.1). NCBI lineage: Eukaryota > Metazoa > Chordata > Mammalia > Artiodactyla > Ziphiidae > Mesoplodon > Mesoplodon densirostris. Next base: position 22,454,152 of record NC_082681.1, read on the forward strand.
TGTTCTTCATTACCTTTCCCTGGGTGTCTCTTAGATATCACACATTCTCACCAGCAGCCTTCCTACTCCTACAGATCATCAACACTCATCCAAAAATCCTGGGGCCAGCCACAGTGCTTGGGCTCTTTTCCCACATCTAACCATTCCACAGCATACAACAAATCCTTGACAAATTTCCAATGAGAAAAAAAAGTAGCAGAAACCAAATGCCCTCCATCTGTGACTTGATGTGGCCAAGCATAGGCTTATTTCAAAGGTGCACAATAGAAAAGTCACTGGGCTCACTCCACCCCCACCCCAAGTCTTGCTGGTGGTTTTTTCTCCTTAGTTAGGTAAGAGGATCTTATTAAGATCTTATTTTTTATAAAACAAAGGCAAACAATATTATTGCAATTCAGTAAATTTACAGAAGGAACCCCATTGGTACATGTATATTTTGTGGGTTTTCTTTGTTTCATACTGAGCATTCTAAAATTAGATCTTTATATTTATCTGGTTTTCCCCATATTTGTGAGAATAGAAAACTCATCAGTCTTTAAAGAGAAATCACATGCTAAACAAAATTCCACTTTCTAGAGAAACATCAATGGAAATGATTTTCCAAATATATATAATTTTTAATGTCTAGGTATCGACAAATAAATGGACATTTATTGAATACCTATAAAGTGCCATGCCTGTGCACTGTGCACAGTGCACTTTGCCTGTGCATCTCATTTCATTCTTAATTGCTATGATATAGGGATTACTATGCCCACTTTATAGATGAGGAAATTGGTGGATCAAAGGTGTTAAGCCATTTAACTTTTATAGCACCTTGATAACAAAATGTAGATCTGGGTCTTTAATCGGTCTTCTAACTCCAGACCCAATGCTTTTCTTCACATACCACAGGAGCAAGTAAAGGAGCTTGTTCTAAAAGTAAGGTTAATTTTTAGTAAAGAACTAGGTAAGCAAATGTTCATGAATTACAGACATTCCAAATTTCAGATACAATTCACTTGGTCACTTAAAAAATAAAAGACTGAATCTATCACAAAGAATTCCACTTAAACATTATCTAAAGTGATTAATAAGAATGACATTTCCCTACCAACTCCAAATGATAAAATCAATTTGGCAACTTTACCAATAATTTGAACTTGAAACACTAACCTTACGAGAAAGCCTATATATCAAAATTGTCAAAGTATGACACAAATATAACATAATCCTTTCAATTTCTATTAAGCTGATTTTTCTTTTAAAGAAGAGTCGGAAAGCCAAAAAACCCTTCAAATCCATTGAGCCCCTTGCATTTTATTTAAGAGGTTTCATTTTTCAAGCCAAAGCCCAGAAGACAAAACAAGCTCATTTAATTCACACCCCAGAATTGTAATTGCTCTGCTCGAGCTAATGTCTAAGTGCCTGTATTAAGGGCTTCCCACTGACCAGAAAGTGTTAATCATCAATCTACACAACTTTATTTTATACTTTTAAGCTACTCCTCACTTTCTTCTTAGTTAGGATTGCCTAAAAACAGAAGACGCACAGTAATTTTTAATTTCTGATAAACAACAAATAATCAGATAAATATGTCCTGTGCAATAATTAGCATATGATTATACTAAAAAATTCATTGTTCATCTGAAATCAAATTTAACAGGACATCCTGTATTTTTATTTGCTAAATCTGGCAACACTACTCTCGATAAATTAATGCCATAGAATAGAGATTTCTCAACTTCTTACCCAAAAATAAGTTCCAGAAGTATCAAGGAGTCAAATGCAAGGGGCAATTGTGTAAAGGTATCAGGAAAAGACATGGAAAAATTATATGCAATCTTGAAGTAGAAAGGCCTTTCTAAGGAAGATGCGAAACCCAGAAAACAAAAAGTTTGATAAATCTAACTACATACAACATTTTAAATGTATTTTTTTTCATGAAAATACAGTAAAGTTGAAAAACAATTCTGAAGAAACATCTTCGATACACCTGATCCACAGTGGACTGTTATTTAATATGTAAAGATCTTTTACAAATCAATAGGTAAAAGAGAAAACACATAAATAGAAAAATGAATAAAGGCCATAAATACACAGTTCACTGAAAAACAACTACACGTGGCCAATAAGCACAGAAAAATATGTGTAACCTTACTAATAATTAAAGCAACATAAGTTAAAACGATAATGAAACATCATTTCTCTCCATCAGATTGGAAAATATCAAAGGCTAAGTAATGCCTAGTGTTGGTAAGGGTAGAGACATGAGCATTTCATACCTTGTAGGTGAGATTATAAATTGGTGCAACCTCTTTGGTGTGCATAATTTTGCAATATCTATGAATATGAAAAATACATTTATCCTTGACTCAAAAATTCTCATTTTAGAAGTTTATTTTATGAAAATACTTGTACAAGTATGCAAAGGTATACATATACAAATTCATTGCAGCATTATTTGTACCAGTGAAAAATTGGGACGAAGCTAAATGTCCATTATTATAGGATCAGATAGTGTACATTCATATATTGAAACAATATTCATTCAGTTTAAAACATAATGATTTTCAAAGCTTATTGAGATTAAAGAAAAAGTAAGGATCACAATGGAGTATACCGTGTCTTTCCTTTTTTGATTAAAAAAAAAGATATATATACATACATATGTTTGTATGTGCAGAAGTAGACTGGCTTTCATTGTAATACCCTTTTGTACTCTTTGAAACTTTTTGTATGAAGTGCCTGTATTACTTTTTCAATAAAAAATACCTAATCTATGAAAGATACCTATTTTGGATTTTTTTTTAAAGCTTACTTATCTCATCTCTCATTTCTTCTCTTGTTCTTATCTCAGGGTCTATTTGCCAGTTATCACTGTTGTGCCAGTAGGGCCCTGCAGGGAGCTGATGATAATCGGTGGCTTGCTCCCTTTCATAACACAGTCCAGCAATCAACAATTCAATTTCCTTGTACCAGAAAGGCCCTCAGTTGTTGTTAGTATCCAGGAAAGTAACTTCTCCCAAACCCCAAAATTTCAGGGGGCAGAATGTATTTCTCAAACCATGAAGGTTAGGACATACTGCATTTCTTCGATGGTAGCAAACTATTACACCCAATGCTCTTGGGTTCTTTACTGACTCTCCAGCAGATGCCGCTCACCTCAGTACCTTCAACCATGTCATTATCCCTTCCTGGAATGCCCTTCTTGCCTAGCTGGCACTGCAAACTTTACCCATCCCTCAAGATTCAAGTCCCCTTCAATTTGTTAATATGGTTTATCACATTGATTGATTTGCATATATTGAAGAATCCTTGCATTCCTGGGATAAACCCCACTTGATCATGGTGTAAGATCCTTTTAATGTGCTGTTGGATTCTGTTTGCTAGTATTTTGTTGAGGATTTTTGCATCTGTGTTCATCAGTGATATTGGCCTGTAGTTTTCTTTCCTTGTGACATCTTTGTCTGGTTTTGGTATCAGGGTGGATATGGGAGCAACCTAAGTGTCCATTGATAGATGAATGAATAAAGAAGATGTGGCACATATATACAATGGAATATTACTCAGCCATAAAAGGAAATGAAATTGAGTTATTTGTAGTGAGGTGGATGGACCTAGAGTCTGTCATACAGAGTGAAGTAAGTCAGAAAGAGAAAAACAAATACCATATGCTAACACATATATATGGAATCTAAAAAAAAAAGCTTCTGAAGAACCTAGGGACAGGACAGGAATAAAGACGCAGATGTACAGAATGGACTTGAGGACATGGGGAATGGGAAGGGTAAGCTGGGACGAACTGAGAGAGTGGCATGGACACATATACACTACCAAAGGTAAAACAGATAGCTAGTGGGAAGCAGCTGCTTAGCACAAGGAGATCAGCTCGGTGCTTTGTGACCACCTAGAGGGGTGGGATAGGGAGGATGGGAGGGAGATGCAAGAGGGAGGAGATATGGGGATATATGTATATGTATAGCTGATTCACTTTTTTATAAAGCAGAAACTAACACACCATTGTAAAGCAATTATACTCCAATAAAGATGTTAAAAAAAAAAAGATTCAAGTCCCACTTTTCCTCCAGGTTGACTTTCATGATTATTTCAACCCTGCTCAGAACACCGTTCTTTTCTTCCTCTGACTTTTTGTCTTACTTTCTTAAAAAGATAATAGATATTCCAAATAGTTCTTTCATAAAACATTTTTCTTAAGTGTAACCAACATATAGGAATTAACTACATAATGTTATTTAAGTTGCACTGGTTTTAGAGTCAATTAGAACAGGATTCAACGTTTTTACAGAACTTCAGGCAAATTAGTTACTTTTTCTGTGTCTCAATTTCTCCATTTTTAAACTGTGGCTAATAATATCTACCATATAAGGATATCATTGGTATTAAATGTAAAGTGACTTGCACCATACCTAGTACATCATAGATAGTCAATTGATCTTAGCCTAGGAGCATCTCTTTCTCTGACCAATTCCTTTACCATCACTGAGAAAAGATTAATAAACTTGAGGTTAGTAGACCCCAGAATGAAATTTAAAGTATATATTGTGGATTTCTTTCTTTACTTTCCCTATATATATATTTTTGGTTTTATTATTTTATCTCCCTTTATTATCTCAAGGCCTATTTGTGTTCTGAATCTACTACTCATCATCTGTGTGACCTTGGACTATTTACTGAATTTACTAGAGCCTCAGTTTTTCCATCCTACACCAGGGTTGATAATGCTGTCCTTATAGGGTTGTTGGGAAGTTTAAATGAGATTATGTATGTGAATGTGTGAAGTGGTAAAGTGCTACAACAATGTGAAGTGTTCTTATTAAATGTTCACGGAGGGTGAGATTTTAAAGTGAATAAAAGCCTTTGGAGTCTCAATGATTTATTTTGCAGTTCAGATTGATGTGTCGTTTTTAGTTGGTTCACAAGCCATATTTCCAGCTGTCATCCATCAACACTTTGGCCACTGCCTGTTCTTGGCTGCCTGTCTACATGGAATTAGTTATCCTTTCTAGTACAGCCTAGTTTTCTCCAGACAAAATCCCTTTTCCCAAAGATAGAGATCCTCTCACTGAGTGTTTTAAACAGACAAACCCCTTCTTTTGAATCTACGTCATTATTTCTTCTTTATTTTTCGGTCTTAGAGATGTTGAAACATTTTTAAAAATTCATTCATTCATTCATCAACTCAGTCCACAGATATGTATTGGGCACCTACTATGTGCTAGATCTAGTGTCTACGTTTTGGGGCTACAGAAGTAAATAACGCACATTCCCAGCCCTCAATGACTTTACAGTTGAATAGGGGACACATGTATAAACAAATGCTTACAATTCATTTTTTATAATAAGTAACAATAAAATTTTTTACCAGCTACAGAGACAGTACGTTCAGGAAAAACTTCCTGGAGTAGGTGTCATTTAAGTTTTTAAGGATGAATTATATTTTGACAGATAAGGAAGGGAAAGATATTTCAAGCAGAGGATACAGTGCATGAAAAGGTATAAAGTTATGAAGCAGCACTGCTAATTTAGAGAATAAATTTCTGAATTATGAAGAGTGACATGAAGAGTGTTAAGAGATGAATCCCAGGCCAGATCATGGAAGTCACTGTAGCCATGCAAAGGAGCTTGAGTAGAGGTGACCACAAGAGGGTAGAGTTTGAAATAGAAGAGCTGCATAATCAGTCTATAGCACTGGTTGTCAACCCTCATTGTGCATCAGAATCATGTGAGGATCTTCAAAAATATGGATTTTCAGGCCCTACCTATGAAACTCTTGCTTAACTGATCTATTTTGAAACCCAGATTTTGACATTTTTATTGTCCTTTGGTGTTTTTAAGGTGCATCCAGGGTTGAGAATATGAGCTTAGAGTTCTAAGAGACCATTTTAATGATAATTTGGAGGATGCACTGGGGATCCAGGAAGGCCAAGGCCATAAGTGAGCAGACTGTCGAGGAGCAGAGAGCTATTGCTATAGTATGGGTGAAATAAAACCTAGAAATATAGTGATATGTTAAAAAGATAAACTGTTACCTTCCCCAAGGAAATTATTAGCTTCATAAAAACTGGAATCATGTTTCATAATTTTTCAGTATTGGGCATATATAACTGTAGTAAGTACTCAATATATATACATACACGCAAATACACACACACACACACACACACACACACACACTGGGTGGCTTAAACAAAAGAAATTTATTACTCACAATTCTGGAGGCTGAGAAGTTTAAAATTAGGGTGCCAGTATGTTCAGGTTCTGGTAAGAGCCCTGTTTCTTGTTTGTAGATGGCCACCTTCCCATTGTGTACTCACATGGTAGAGGGCAGACAGAAAGAGAGCAAGGTTTCCTGTCTCTTCTTATAAGGGTACTAATCCCATCCATAACAACTCCACGCTCATGGCCTAATTACCTCCCCAAAGCCCCACCTCTTAATACCATCACTTTGGGGGTTAGGAGTTCAACATATGAATTTTGGGGGGCCACATTCAGTTGATAAGTATATATATGTAATAAATAAATAAATAAATAGTTAATTGAAATGGTTCAACCATTTAAACTTAAAATGGTAAATTTTTAAGTTATGTATATTTTCCCACAGTAAAGAATCGGAGAAAAAAATATACAGATTATGTGGATGAGGACACAGACAAATGATCAAACAGGCAGATGACTCAAAGCTGGGTATAAGAAGGGAGGAATACAGGAATGAGAGCTGAAAAAGATGGATAATAGAATCAAGATAGTAACAATTATCAAGATAATGGAATGGTGAATAGAAATTAATTAAAATTTCACAGTTCTCCTTAAAGATTCAGAACATCAAGTACACATATACAGGATGATTTGTCATGACAGCAATTGGTGTAGAGATGCCCTGGGGTTTTACACTTGCTCCCAGGCTGATGTGAGGCAAGGGTGTGACACAGTTGCTAAATAAAATCTTGCAAGTTGAGCTATCAATAATACAATATGAATGTCTAAAAGAACAGAGGTTTGAGTCTAACAATTCTTTATACAGGTCAAGCCATACCTGGAGCACTGTGTTAACTGAAAAAGGGAAACATGTCTACAAGAGAGCCACCAAGATGGAGAAAGCTTAAGAAATCATTTCATCTGAGACATTGGTGGGTGTGTTGTATCTATCTAATCATGGTCTGCTTGAGAAGGGTTGCCCAGAAAATATGAAGCAGATTGGGTAGGTGAATAATCTGTGTTGGTTATCCAGAAACCAAGAAGCAAAAAGTTAAAGGTTAAATAATCTGTAGGGTTCTCAAGAACTACACCCAAAGGGTTAACAATGCAAAGTTCCCAAGAGCCTAGGCAGCAGCTGTGAGGCAGGCCCACTGCAGCTGCTGCTCAGGGTTTGGCCCCAGAGCACTCCCCTTGTTGCTTCTGCCACTGTCTGCCGAAGCCAGGGTAGGGTCTTGAGAATTTAGAGGTTAAAAGACATAAAAGGGACACATAAAAGAAAACTCCCTTCAAAATCTATAAGGCTGGATGGCAATTATTACTATGCCCAGTTTACAGATGAGGAAATTAAGGCTCTGAAAGCTTAGATAACTGCTCAAAAGTCACAGAAAGTGACAGGGGGTGGTGGTGGTGGTATGATGAATTGGGAGATTGGGATTGACATATATACACTAATATGTATAAAATGGATAACTAATTAAAAAAAGAAATGGAATTCAAATCCAGGTTATCATTCATTCATGAGTTTATGTAATATTTATTGAGATCTACTTATGCCCAGCACTGAGACTACAAAGGTGAATAATACATAGTCCTTGCCTTTAGGATACTTATAAATACCTTAGAACAATGTAATCAGGATTAAAATAGAGGATTTTACATTATGTTATATATTCATGTGCTGGAGAACTATAGCTTAAGTGGAGCTAAAGTGTAGAGCACATGGAGGGAATGATGGGAAGTACATCTGGAAAACTGATTTGGGGCCAGATTGTGTTGGCCTGAAACTGCTATGCCAAATTGGGTGGACTTTGTACTGTATACAGTGGAGAATTATAAATATTTCCAAAGCAGAGGAATTACATGGTCAAATTCATTTAGCAAGATAACTTTAGAAGCAGGTGGAAGATGGACTGGGGGGAGCTAGGAAGAAAGATAACTAAAGTTACTATTACAATAACCCATATAAAAGAGTATGAAGACCAGAACTAAGGCAATAACAGTAGACACATGCAAGGATGGGGATAAACAGATATGAGAGATTTCTGAGAAGTTGAATTAGTAAGGTTTTGTGACTGATTAGACATAGGAGGTAATCATAAGAAAGCCAATGATGATGATGAATTGGTAAAACATTAGACAATTAATGGAAATGAGAGATACAAGGAGAAGGCCAAGTTGAAAGAGGTTGAAGATATTTGGTTTGGGATACATTTTCTGATATCTAGGAGAGAACATCCAGTAAGCAGCTTGAAACAGGACTGAAACTGAAGAGAAACATTTGGGTTAAAGTTATGGAATAGGGGTCATCAGCACTTTCAAGTTAGTTGATGTTTTAAGAGGAGAGGAGGGCAAGGAGAAAGAGGATGAGGGGAGAGGGAAGGGAAAGGAGAGAGGAGGGAAGGGAAAGGAAGGGAAGAGATTCATGAACAATATGCACAGACTGTCATAGTGTAACTGTAAATCAAATTAAGATACAAATGAGTGAATGAAAGAATCCCAACAATTAAAGTTTGGGTAGAAGAAGAGTATCCAGCAAAATATTGAAAAAGAATGGTGAGAGAATTAGAACCTCCAAGAGGGAATGGAGTTGTGCATGCCAAGAAAGAATAAAATTTTGAGACTGGAATTGGATGGAGAGAGGACTAAAAAGGCCATGGCAGATTGCCTTGGGGGACTTAGTATCTAGTTGAGGGCCTTAATTCAGTTATTCATAGTAGCAACATATGTGTGATTGTTAAAAGATTCCAGAGAGAGTAAGGAAGGAAAATAGGTATACAGAGAAAGAAACAATCAGAGAAGCTTCCTCTAAAAGAGAGCATTCTGAGCTGGAACTTAACAGAGAAGAAGCTTGGACTACTGAGAAGAAGAGAAACGCACATAAGCATATCGGTCAGCATAAGGGCACAGAGGCTGGAATGGACTCAAAGAGAGTGAGAAGTTGGAATATCCCAAAAAGTTGAGTTAAGCAAACCCATATACACCCAGGCATACCCATTGTGACATCATTATGGGTCCAGTGTCTCAGTCTGATCACAAAGAGATTGCATTATCAGTCAACATCCTGGTCTTTTATTTTCCCCTCAGGCTCTGCTCCCCAACACATCCCAGGGACTACATAACAGTGTCAAGATGGTGCTGTCACTATTATTCAACATAGTTTTGGAAAGTTTAGCCACAGCAATTAGAGAAGAAAAAGAAATAAAAGGAATCCAAATCGGAAAAGAAGAAGTAAAGCTGTCACTGTTTGCAGATGACATGCTACTATACATAGAGAATCCTAAAGATGCTACCAGAAAACTATTAGAGCTAATCAATGAATTTGGTAAAGTAGCAGGATACAAAATTAATGCACTGAAATCTTTGCATTCCTATACACTAATGATGAAAAATCTGAAAGAGAAATTAAGGAAACCCTCCCATTTACCACTGCAACAAAAAGAATAAAATACCTAGGAATAAACCTACCTAAGGAGACAAAAGACCTGGATGCAGAAAAGTATAAGAAACTGATGAAAGAAATTTGAGAAGATACAAACGGATGGAGAGATATACCATGTTCTTGGATTGGAAGAATCAGCACTGTGAAAATCACTATACTACCCAAAGCAATCTACAGATTCAATGCAATCCCTATCAAACTACCACTGGCATTTTTCACAGAACTAGAACAAAAAATTTCAGAATTTGTATGGAAACACAAAAGACCCCAAATAGCCAAAGCAATCTTGAGAAAGAAAAACGGAGCTGGAGGAATCAGGCTCCCAGACTTCAGACTATACTGCATGGCTACAGTTATGAAGACAGTATGGTACCGGCACAAAAACAGAAATGTAAATCAATGGAACAGGATAAAGCCCAGAGATAAACCTTATTTTTGATAAATGAGGCAAGAATATACAATGGAGAAAAGACAGTCTCTTCAATAAGTGGTGCTGGGAAAACTGGGCAGCTACATGTAAAAGAATGAAATTAGAACACTCCCTAACACCATACACAAAAATAAACGCAAAATGGATTAAAGACCTAAGTGTAAAGCCAAACACTATAAAAATCTTAGAGGAAAACATATGAAGAACACTCTATGACATAAACCACAGCAAGATCCTTTTTGACCCACCTTCTAGAGAAATGGAAATAAAAACAAAAATAAACAAATGGGACCTAATGAAACTTAAAAGCTTTTGCACAGCAAAGGAAAACAAGACGAAAAGACAGCCCTCAGAATGGGAGAAAATATTTACAAATGAAGCAACTGACAATGGATTAATCTCCAACATTTACAAGCAGCTCATGCTGCTCAATATCAAAAAAGCAGGCAACCCAATCCAAGAGTGGGCAGAAGACCTAGGTGGACATTTCTCCAAGGAAGATACACAGATTGTCAACAAACACATGAAAGGATGGTCAACATCACTAATCATTAGAGAAATGCAAATCAAAACTACAATGAGGTATCACCTCACACCTGTAAGAATGGCCATCATCAAAATATCTATAAGCAAGAAATGCTGGAGAGGGTGTGGAGAAAAGGGAACCCTTCTGCACTGTTGGTTGGAATGTGAATTGGTGCTGCCACTATGGAGAAAAGTATGGAGGTTCCTTAAAAAACCAAAAATAGTTCTACCATATGACCCAGCAATCCCACTACTGGGCAGATACCCTGAGGAAACCATAATTCAAAAATAGTCATGTATCACGATGTTCATTGCAGCTCTATTTACAATAGCCAGGACATGGAGGCAACCTAAGTGTCCATTGATAGATGAATGAATAAAGAAGATGTGACACATATATACAATGGAATATTACTCAGCCATAATAAGAAACAAAATTGAGTTATCTTGTGAGGTGGATGGACCTAGAGACTGTCATATAGTGTGAAATAGGTCAGAAAGAGAAAAATAAATACCGTACGCTAACACATATATATGGAATCTAAAAAAAAAAAATGGTTGTGAAGAACCTAGGGGCAAGACAGGTATAAAGACACAGACGTAGAGAATGGACTTGAGGACACGGGGAGGGGAAGGGTAAGCTGGGACGAACTGAGAGAGTGGCATGGACTTATATATACTACCAAATGTAAAATAGATAGCTAGTGGGAAGCAGCCACATAGCACAGGGAGATCAGCTCAGTGCTTTTTGACCACCTAGAGGGGTGGGATAGGGAGGGTGGGAGGGAGACACAAGAGGGAGGAAATATGGGGATATGTGTATATGTATAGCTGATTCACTTTGTTATAAAGCAGAAACTAACACACCATTGTAAAGCTATTATACTCCAACAAAGATGTTAAAAAAAAAGATGGTGCTGTCTCATCCTTCATGACTTAATTTTTACACTTCAGCCAGAGAGAGGATACAATTGTTACTGGTTGAAATGCCCACTGTAAGTTTTATAAACGTGGACAGTAAAACCAAGGCTGGAAATAATTGGAAAAGTGTTGTAGAAAGAGAGCCTTAAATGCCAAGCTGTGAAATGGGAAATTAATCCAGTAAGACTGGGAAGACACATGAGTATATTGAGAAGGGAGTGACACAGTGAGAACTTTGCTCCTCGATTGGGAAACAGAAACAAAATTTATTCTCAGGGTCCTTATCCTTTGGGTTTCAGTTATTAAGTGAAAACTACACCAAGATTGGGCCCTAGATCTGACCCCTTTCTTGCTATCTATGCGAAGATGCAAGTTACAGCAAGGAAAAAAGGCAAGAGTGGAAGATGTAGTATACCTATTCTCTTTACAGCCTCCTGGGTTTTGCAGCCTTCCTTTTCTAGCTTCACTCAATTTCACTGTCCTTTCCCATAACTTTTTAACCAGCCCTTAAGAGAGGGAATTTAAAATCCATAAATGTGGAGCAAAGAACATTTTTTATGCCATAAAAGATCATTGAGGTTGAACAGAGACATTAGGGTTAGCACTGACAATCACAAGTTGAGACCCTCACCAACCTGAAGGCAAGGTACTGCGCCAGAAGATCTCTCAGTGTAAATTCCTGTCCAGATTGCTGAGTCTGTGTCTTGGGAGTTCTGTCCTAGATGCCTTTTGGAAACCATGGGAGAGAAATCCCAGTGTAGTGGCAAAATTCCTTCTCCAAGGGATGACTGATCTTCCTCAGCATTACCTTTGGTTTAACCCCTCTCTTTGGACTGTTCATTGTCTTGTATACTGTCATCATGATGGGGAACCTGGACATGGTCACTCTCATGGGGGTTAGTCTCAACTTATCTTTCAGTTCTGCCTAGATTTTGGCCATTCAATTTCTCCATTCTCAAATTTCTAACAAAGGTGTTTTCCAAGCCTGGACTACCCTTCTCTTTCTGAGGTCCTAAGGCATAATGAGAATCTTAAGCATCTTGTGTATCACAGCGTTCTTTCTCTTAACATGAATGACCTGTGATGACTTTGTCACTCTCTGTGGCCCTTTATTCTCCCTTGTCAGTAGTCCAAGAGATTCAACTGACCATCAACTCAGGAGTCCTCCCATCTCTTATATTCCACCCCTCCTTCTTCAGTTCTCACTTCTGCTCACTTCGGGGCCATTCCTCCCAAGTTCAAGCTGATTTCCAAAACATGATTTCCAGCTTTGGACTCCCTGATTTCACTAACTGCAATACAATTCTTCTCAGCCTGTGCTATGGAATCACCTACCTCCACTCCACGATCCTGACATAGTTACTTCCTGGGAAGAGAGAGGGTGTTTTCTGGTTCTACAGTGAGGTGATCTCCATGCCAAAACAAAATATCTGTAGAAAAAAGTTTTGATAGAATTTTATTCATAATTCCATCCATCATTCTTTTCCACCTGTTCAGATGAAACTTTCATTAAAAGTTTTGAGGTATCACTAGTCTAGTTCATTAAAAGTAAACAACATTTTACAATAGTCCTTTGATGTAGACTATATATTTTATGAAGTCCAATGAAGTAACACATTTCATGTCAAAGGCATTGCTTTTAATACACTACCATTAATGAAATATTTGCTTGAAGGTAAGAGGTGTGTTTGAATCTTTATTATTAAAGTGTTAATGTACAAATAAGGGCTTGTTTTCTTGTCTCTGATGAGTCTCAGAAATTTCTACATGACTCATATAGGTACAAACTTGTACTATCTGCTTCAATAGCATAGCTGGTTCCCATATTATGATCCCATGGAAACAAAGTCCCTTATATAGGAAATTGAGGTTCAGATAGGTTATATCCCAAGGTCAACACAGATGGTGTGGTAGTGCTGAGACTGTAACCTTTTTTGTTTGTTTCCCAAGCTTCTGCTCCTTGCACTACATATTTCTAACCTGATATCAGGGAGTATGTCCATTAAATAGGGATTTGCTTGGTGGTATATCATTCATAGGGTGCTTTAAAAGATCTTGAAATTTTAAGTGGCTTGATTGACCATTTGGACTTCAGAGACTGTGAAAGACTTAAACCTCACATATAGCAACAAAGGCAGCATGCTTTTTGAATCAACCATTTGGAACCTGAAATGTGATGTTTATTTTAGCTGAAGCAAAATAAAAATATTACATCTCTCCAGTCATAATGGAAGTCAGTGAGAAAATATGATTTTCTATATGGTAGGCTATTCACTTTACATTCAACTTGTTATGAATGCATTTAATCTATAACCCCTGCATGACTGGTACCTAAGTTCCTCCTGCAATCACTTACATATTTCCTTGTTGTACAATAAATTTTAAGTTCACCAGTCCCCATTGCTAGGATAGTGCACTGTATGAGCTCAGAAGGCACTTCATAAATATCCAATGACTTTATCTCTGGCTCATGTTTCTCTATTTCCCAAGTCCTTTCATTCCACCACTAGAAGGTCTTAATCCACAACATGGTAATCATAATCATCTTGACCTCCCTTTAGTTAGTAATGTAGTCAAATGCCTTTATTCTGTTGACTGTAAACCATTTACATCCAAATGCATTTGTCTGAAACTGTAAGAGCTTCCTGGGAGAGCTTCCAGGGCAGAAATGTTTTTTGTTTGTTTTGCTGAGTAGTTAGTATTCCATTGTATGGCTGTACCACAGTTTGTTTTACCACTCATCCATTGAAGGATGTTTAGATTGTTTCCAATTTTTCACTATTATGAACAAAGCTGTTATAAACAATTGTATATAAATTTTTATCTGAGTATAAGTTTTCATTTCTCTAAGAAAAATTACCAAGAGTACAATTTTTTGGTCATAAGGTAGGTGCATTTTTAACATGATAAGAAACTTCCAATAAGTTTTCTAGAGTGGCTGTACCATTTTGCATTCCCAAGAACAACGTATAAGAATTCCAGTTGCTCCACATTCTCACCAGACTAGTATTCCAAAAGAATTTCTAATAGGTGTATAGTGTTATCTTGTTTTTAATTTGCATCTGCCTAATGACAAATGATGTTAAATATCTTCTCCTGTGCTTATTTTATCTGTATATTCTCTTCAGTGAAATGTCTGCTTGTGCCCTTTGCTCAGTTTTTAATTGGATTGTTTTTTTACTGTTGAGTTTTCAGAGTTATTTATATATCCTGGATACAAGTCCTTTGTCGGATGTATGAATTGCAAATATTTTCTCCAAGTCTTTGTCTTTTCATCTTCATGGAAGCACCTTTTACAGAGAAAAAGTTCTTAATTTTAACAAAGAACTTATTTTGTTTTCTTTTATATATCAATCATGATTTTCATTTCCTTTCTAAGAACTTTTGCTTAAACTCAGATTATATAAGTTTTCTCCTATGTTTTCCATAAGCTTTAAAGCTTTACATTTTATATTTATATCCATGCACCATTTGGAGTTAATTTTTGTATCAGGTGTGAATTTGAGGTCAGAGTTCATTTTTATTTTTATTTTTTTCCATATGAATGGCCGTTTGTTCCATTTGATGAAAAGACTACAAGTCCTCCAATGAATTGCTTTTATACCTTTGTCAAAGACCAAATGGCCATATTTGCATGGGTCTATTTCTCAACTATCTATCTGGTCCATTGATCCAAGGGTCTATTCCTTTGCCAATGCATACTGTATTCATTACTGTAGATTTATTCAAAGTCTTAAAACCTGTTCGTGTGAGTCCTTCAACTTTGTTCTTTTTCTCAAAATTGTTTTAGCTATTTTATTTTCTTTTTCCTTTTATATAAAATTTAGAATATAGAAATTCCTATTGTCCATAGTAACAATAACCACAAAATTCTGCTGGGATTTTCATTGCTATTGCATTAAATTTATAGATTACTTTGGGGAGAACTGGCATCTTTATTACACTGAATCCTCCAATCCATGCTCATGGTATGTCTCACCATTTATATCTTCCTTGAAATCTTTCATCAGAATTTTATAGTTTTCAGCATACAAATCCTATACAAGTTTGTTATATTAATACTTAGCAATTTCCTTTTTAGACCCATTTAAAATGATATATTTTCAAAATTTTTACTTCTAATTGTTCATTGCTTGAATTTAGAAATACAATTAACTGTTTGCAGATGACATGATACTATACATAGAAAATTCTAAAGATGCCACCAGAAAACTATTAGAGTGCACCAATGAATTCAGTAAATTTTCATGATATAAAATTAATATACAGAAATCTGTTACATTTCTATACACTAACAATGATGTATCAGGAAGAGAAATTAAGAAACAATCCCCTTTACCATCACATCAAAAAGAATAAAATACCTAGGAATAAACCTACCTAAGGAGGCAAAAGACCTGTACTCCAAAAACTATAAGACACTGAAGAAAGAAATTAAGGAAGACACAAATAAGACTTCCCTGGTGGTCCAGTGGTTAAGACTCCGCACTCCCAATGCAGGAGGCATGAGTTGAATCCCTGGTCAGGGAACTAAGATACTGCATGCCACACTGCATGGCCAAAAACTAGAACAAATAATTTTAAAATTTGTATGGGAACACAAAAGACCCTACATAGCCAAAACAATCTTGAGAAAGAAGAACAGAGCTGGAGGAATCATGCTCCCTGACTTCAAACTATACTACAAAGCTATGATAATCAAAACAGTATGGTACTGGCACAAAAATAGATAGATAGATCAATGGAACAGGATAGAGAGCCCATAAATAAACTCACACATTTATGGTCAATTAATCTATGACAAAGGAGGCAAGAATATACAATGGAGAAAAGACAGCCTCTTCATTAAGTGGTGCTGGGAAAACTGGACAGCTACATTCAAAGGAATGAAATTAGAACATTCTCTAACACCATACACAAAAATAAACTCAAAATGGATTAAAGACCTAAATGTAATCCCAGATACTATAAAACTCCTAGAGGAAAATATGAGCAGAACACTTTTTAACATAAATCACAGCAATATCTTTTCTGGATCCGTCTCCTGAAGTAAAGGAAATAAAAGCAAAAATAAACAAATGAAACCTAATTAAACTTAAAAGTTTCTGCACAGCAAAGGAAACCATTGAGAAAGTAAAAAGACAACCTACTGAATGGGATAAAATACTTCCAAATGATATGACTGATAAGGGATTAATATCCAACATATATAAACCACTCATACAACTCAACATCAAAAAAACAAACAACCTGATCAACAAATGGGCAGAAGAACTGAATAGACAGTTTTCCACAGAGGAAATGCAGATGGCCAACAGGAACATGAAAAGATACTCAACATCCCTAATCATCAGGGAAATGCAAATCAAGACCACAATGAGATATCACCTCACACCTGTCAGAATGGCTATTTTCAAAAAGACAAAAAATAACAAATGTTGGCAAGGATGTAGAGAAAAGGGAACCTTCATACACTGTTGGTGGGAATGTAAATCGGTGCAGCCACCGTGGAAAACAGTATGGATGTTTCTCAAAAAGCTAAAAATAGAATTACCATATGACCCAGCAATCACTCTCTTGGGTATATATCTGGAAAAAACAAAAACACACACTAATTCAAAAAGGTACATGCACCCCAATGTTCATAGCAGCATTATTTACAATAGCCAAGATATGGAAGAAATCTAAGTGTCCATCAGCAGATGAATGGATAAAGAAGACATGGTATATATATGCAGTGGAATACTACTCAGCCATAAAAAGAATAACATTTTGCCATTTGCAGCAACATGGATGGAGGTGGAGGGCATTATGCTAAGTGAAATAAGTCAGACGGAAAGACAAATACTCTATGATATCACTTATATGTGAAATCTAAAAATTACAACAAGCTAATGAATATAACAAAAAAGAATCAGACTCACAGATATAGAACAAACTAGTGGTTACCAGTGGGGGCGAGGGGAGAGGGGCAACATAGGGGTGGGGGAGTGGGAGGCACAAACTATTGGGTGTAAGACAGGCTCAAGGATATATTGTACAACATGGGGAATATAGCCAATATTTTGCAATAACTGTAAATGGAAAGTAACATTTAAAAATTGTGTAAAATATTTAAAGAATACAAAGAGGGGAAACATATTTGGGTATCATCAAGACTATTCCTCATGTCCTCCAGAAATGCATGGCACAGATGGAGAAATGTCAGAAAGGTTACTCACTTTGGCATTGCAAGGAAGGAAATGCTTTCAGTGAGGCATAAATCCACAGCCTTCACAATTTGGAGAACTAATTTACTCCATTGCCCCTATCAAATAGTTAGGGATGGTGCAATGCTCACTAATAAACACCTATGAGAAAAAAAGCAGGGACTACACTGATGCCATTGTTAGAAATCCTTATAAATTAGGCATTTTATGGCACCATCACAGTTTTGCTTCTAGCCATTGAGAGATACTTGGAGTTTGAGAAGTAGTTAGTGTGCAAGGCTGAGTGCCCAGAAGGTATTGCATCTACGGTATTCAAATGTCTACAGGCAGTGACAATGGATAAAGACATCCCCATTAATATATCACAACATGGGAAAGAGATACAGGTCTCTACATGAAAACATTCAGGCTCCAATTTGGTCTGCTGGCACATTACTTCATTCGTCCTTGAGCATTAATGAGTTAGCCTTTAAGTTGTTATCCCATAACCTCCATTTCAGCAAAGGCTGCAGTCGTGATGAACAAAATGGCTCATTTTACCCTGTGCGGTGTAATGCCCCAAGATAATTAAATTTGGGAGCAGCGTTCTTCAATACATGAGTCAGCCCATCATGCCATAACAGAAGCTCATAAACTGGTTCAAATATCACCTAATGTACCACAATTTAACTTGAAGAAAAAAATAGTTTCTCCTTTAAATGGCTACAAAATCTGCACAGCCAAGCAACAGAATTAAATGAATCTGCCCACAAGAGACATGTCTATAAAGTCTACTTTTTAAACAATTTTCTTGCTTTAAAATCAATAGCTTTAGCAGTTAAAATACATAACAACTTGATATTTTCTATAAAAGCTGCTAATGAGCCAGCACCAAAGGAGACTGAAGCTGCTTTTGCCTTCCAAATGAGAGACTATGTGTGTATGTGTGTGAGCACATCCACACGTGTGCATGTATTGGGGAGTGGGAATGGAGTGTATGCAGGGGATATTATTAATTTACTATTGATTTTGTATTCCCAGGTCCTAACACAATGAAAAGCATATGACAGATATTTAATAAACATTTATTGAATAGAAAAAATAAAACAAATGCATAGAACCAAATCCAGTCTGATAAGAAATGAAACAGTATGGTACAAGGCAGCTGGCTGCCACATATATCTCAGGTACAAGTGTATGTTATTAGAACACTGAGTGGCACTCAGAGACTTTACTGACCACATAAAAACTAATTAAATAATTCTTTAATGTTTAAAGTAATTTATAGTTTATAATCAGAGTAAAAGGTTGAGTAAACAAGGTAATATGACAGATCATAAAATGAGAAATATATTCTTACTACCATCTTCTGTATTGGTCATTTATCCTTAATTCCTAGAATCCATATGTTTGGGGAAACAACTGGTATTTTAATTGTGGGTAAGACTTTTTAATATGACTAAGAATGTATTTTAGATAAAAAGTTTATAGCACAATATATCTCATAGACAAGTTGATTCTTCCAACTCTTCCCAAAACATCTCAGTGGTGACTACAGGTCCCCCAACTCTCAATATGAGTCAGTGAAAACACCCCATTGGGGATGGCTCTGCTTACTGCTTCAGCCATCTTGGACATCACAGCTGCTCAGTCCTTGAGCTTACTTTCCTCAGCATCTCAGGAGACCAGTCACAAAGACAGAAACTTTGCTATATTAATGATTCTGCCAATTACACAGAAAAGGCCAAGCCTGGAGGGGGAAGTGGGGAGGGAAGTATAACTTGGAGCTTAGTTCCAGAGGCTTTACTGTTGTGGGCACACAAACTTATCTGCGCTTGCCAAGGGAACATCTGGAGAAAGCCCAACCACTGATGCTGAGCTGAAGCATTTTCAATGAGTACAGAAACAGAGAAGTGGCTGGTGAATATTTGTGACTTCTAGAGACATTCAAAGAATAAAGGTGGGTGATAAAGGACAGGGGTGCTTGCAGATTAAACTTTGAATGTCCCACATATTCAGTCATTCCTAGTCAACTTTCTTCCACCTGGAGACGGCAGCTCTTGGTAGAATCTAGGAGACCTAGGTTCTATTCCTGACAATGTCACTAAGCATCTGGGTGTACTCTGGACTTTGTATGGCTAGCTTCTCTCCTTTCAGATTCTAGCTCCTAATATCAACTCCTCAGGCAGGTTTTACCTTCCACTCTACCTAATGTTGCCTTTCCAAACTCTGAGTTCTCTCTATTCAATTAGCTTGTTTGGTTTTCTTTATAATTTTATTATTCAGATATTATTTATGTATTTGTTTGTTTGTTAGTTGGTTGGCCATCTCTTCCTTTAGATTGTAAAGCCCATGAGAATACCCATAGTGCCTGTCACATTGCCTGGAACACACCAAGCATCCAATGAATATTAGTTGAGTGAATGAATGCATGCATGTCCAAGAACAAAGTACATAACTTTTTGTGGCTTCAATTCATCATCTATAAAATTAAGAGAAACCATCTTGATTATTTCCAAGATTATCATGATAACAGAGAAAGGATGGATTTGTAAATTCCTTGGGAAAAAAACTAACAATCTCTAATTGTATGACTCTATATTTAGAAAAGACAACATGGATACAACAATAGCATTAGAATATTGCAGAACCATATTTGAATGTAGATTCTGCCACTTAACAGCTATGAGATCTTCAGCAAGGCACTGAAATTCTCCAAGCCTCAGTTGCCTGGTTTGTAAGGTGGAAATGCTAATAATAGTAGTTACTTGCTAAGGTGGTTAAGAAGATTAAGTAAAGTGATTTATGTCAATCACCCAGCATAATGTGTGGCACTTACTAGGTACTTTATTAATGGTATTTAGTAATATATTCAGGATAATATTTAAAATTTTAACAACCAGTACTATGTACCGTGGAAATTTCAGTTCCCAAAGATGGCCATAAAGGTGACTTTAATGGAACACCAGCCAAAAGCAGGCAGCCACAACTTTGGAGGGGCCGAAGGGCAACAAGCATTAACTTACAGGTTGCTGGAGGATAATCTATTTTTCTCTTCCAGGGCCTCCCTTGTAGCCCACAAGAACATGGAGGCCAGTGTTGTGAAAGCCAAGGTGTGCTGGCAGGTGTCAGGGAAGCACCCAGGGAGGAGGAGGCTCAAAAGCAGCAATTTAGCAATCGTCATTGAACTTTTTAAAAGTTTACATGGCTATCCCAGTGCATGCTTTCTGAATATTTGCCCTGACTATATTTATCTTTACAAAGCATTTTCCTGGAGACTCTCCTTGGATCTTTGAAGTAATCTTGTGAGTACAGAAGAGCGAGTGTTATTATGCCCATTTTACAGGTGAAGATACTATGACCCAGAAAGGACTTACCAAATTCTATAGAGCAAAAAATAGTATGGAATCAGAACTCAAACCCAGATATTCTGACTCTAAATCCATTGATATAAATTCTCTGTGCAATGCTATCATTTGTCCTTCACTGTCTCAGCTCTTAACAGGAAAAACAATATTAAAATAAAGTACGGTTAGGCATTGTCAATCTTCCTGACTAAGAGAAAGGATAGAAATGGCCCTAAGCAGAATTCAATGGTGTGATTTCTAAGCTGCTCCCTGTGTTCTGATAGGGATATGGATTCCATGTTTCTGAAAGAAGAGAGGTCAGAGGCTGTTACCTACCCCAAGTGGAAGGAATACTGTAGACAGGACACCTGGGTTCAAGTTCTGGCACTTCCATCAAATCCCGGGACCACTTTGGGCAAATTACTCCCCTTTTTGATGTCCTGATTTCTGGATTTCTCCCTCTTGAAAACAGTATTAGATCTTGAAAGCAGTATTAGAGTAGTAGTTCTCACCCTTTTTACTGCCTCAGCACACTGGAGAATCACAACACAATGAGTAGTAACAGGAGCTAAGTTAGGGAAGGATTCTTAAGGAGGCAAATGGCAGAATCTAAAAGGGGCCTCTGTGTGGTTTGAACAGACAAACTAGGAGATTCCCAATCATTAAAAAAGCTACCACATGCCTAGTGTCCACCAGACACTGTGCTAAGTGCTTTACATAAATTACTTCATCTTCACAGTAAATTAATGAAGTAGGAAAATTTTGGTACTCTCATATTAAAGGTGAGGAAACTGAATCTCAGATAGGTTAACTAGCTTGTCTAAGGTCACACAGCTAGTAAGACATAGTATTGGATTCTAACCCTCCTATAATTGACCCTGGAGCTTGCCCTCTTACCTCTATATTTTATTGTTTTATATTATATTCCCCCTCCACTCATCCCCTGATGTCCCTCAAACACACAACTGATAATGAAAGAACTAGTAAGTTTGTAGAGTCCCTCCCATGTCTAAGATTTGTGTCCTTGACTTTATATTCAGGTTAAACTTTAGCTGAGGACAGAAGAAGTATGTAGAAGGAGGAAAAAAATTAGGATTCACTGAGTACCTGCTTTCTTCCCATGCCTTGCTAGATATTTTACATACACCTACCATCACCTTTAGTCCTTACAACCACTCTTACAAGATTGGTATTTTATCCCTGTTTACAAAGAAGACTCGGAGAGGTTAAGACACTCCCCCAGGGTCACAGAGAAAATAAGTGGCAAAATTTGAGATTAAGAACCATTCTTCTGACTTTAAATTCCATTCTCATACCTTTAAACCTTGTGTACAATAGGATGGAGGGTAGCAAGAAATAAGTGAGCCAGGATGAAGTATTTGTCACAGTTGACACACACAACTGTGTGTGTCATGCCCTAGGTAGCCAGGACCAGATCCTACAGGTGTCTGTTTAAGGACTTGAGCTGTACACGTCTCCCTATTTTCATGCATATCCCTCCCTCAGACCTGCAGTGGCCCAATGGGAGCAGGCAATGCCAGTGAGTTGAGCGAATTCTTCCTTGTGGGCTTCACCAATGAGCTTCAGCTCCAGCCCATTCTCCTTGCCCTCTTCTTCCTCATCTATGCAGTCACAGTAGTTGGAAACCTGGGCCTCCTTGTTCTCATTGTGGTGAGCTCCCGACTCCACACTCCCGTGTATTTCTTCTTCAGCAACCTGTCCTTTATTGATTTCTGTTATTCCTCCATCACCATCCCCAAAATGTTGATGGGGTTTTTCTCTGGTTGCCAAACCATCTCCTTCTCTGGTTGTGTGGTCCAGACAAGCTGCTTTGTGATCTTTGCTGTCACTGAGTTCTTCCTCTTGGCCTCCATGGCCTATGACCACTACGTGGCCATCTTCAGCCCTCTGCTCTACCATATCATCATGTTCCCAAGGTTCTGTTTGCAGCTAGTGGCTGCCAGCTATGCAGTGGGCCTAATGAACACAGTGCTCCTCACTAACACAGCCTTTCATCTGACCTTCTGTAAGTCCCATGTCATCACTCATTACTTCTGTGACATTTCTCCCCTTTTAAAGCTCTCCTGCTCTGACACACAGGTCCTTCAACTTCTCCTGTTTGTGGTGGTTTTAATGTGTCTGTGTCCCTGACAGTAGTCCTGGTCTCCTACACATGTGTCTTCATGGC
The DNA here is from genome assembly GCF_025265405.1 of Mesoplodon densirostris. Lineage (NCBI taxonomy): Eukaryota > Metazoa > Chordata > Mammalia > Artiodactyla > Ziphiidae > Mesoplodon > Mesoplodon densirostris. The sequence goes on from NC_082681.1 coordinate 22,477,388, forward strand.
TATCATCAGAATCCCCTCAGCCCAGGGCGAACACAAGACATTCTCCACTTTTGCATCCCACCTGACTGATGTCAGTTTGTACTATGGAACCACGGTATTCATTTACTTGTGCCCAACCTCTGAGTACTTACTAGGCAGGGAAAGGCTGGTCTCTGTATTTTACACAGTGGTCATCCCCATGCTCAACCCCATGATCTACAGTTCGAGGAACAAAGATGTGAAGGAAACATTTGGGAATGTTCTCAGGAAGACCTCACAATTCTTCCCCCTCCCCATACCCAGATTTCCATGATGTTCAATGCAATAAAGGAAGGACAGAGAAGGGAAGAAGAGGTAGGTGATGTGTTTTGGGCCACCAACCATGTCTCAAGCATTATTCTAGGCATTTTAAATAGGTTAGACCTTGAATCCTCTCCACAACTCTGGAAGTCAAATATTATTATCTTAATTTTACAGATGAGGAAACTGAGGCCCTGAGTGATTTGGAGATTTGTCCAAGGTCATATAGCTTGAATGCAGTGAAAACTAGATTTCAATTCAGGACTGCCTGACTCTGAAACTCCCTTTCTACTAATTTACACCGTTTCTGCATAAGGCAAGATGCCGCCCTCTCTATTAACCTCCAGGGTCCAAGGTTTCCGAATTTTTTCCCTTTCTGCTAAATCTGGTCTCTCAAATTTATATTAGTTTCTGTCCCCTAAGACCCACTCCCTTTCTCGTAGCCAATTCTTTATCTGTGGCTTTGTATTATGCCTGATCTGGTCATTAAATTAATGAACATGTTCTATACAGAGCCCTATACGAGATGCAGGGGTGGAGAGGGGTAACAAGGAAGAAATCTATGGTCACTAACTTTTGGCATCTTTCAATTAATTCATGGAAGACAGAAGATCCCACCCAAAAGGCAACTGAACTATGACTTTTCATTTAAATTGACATTTATTGAGTCCTTTCTATGTGATAAATGCCAAATCAGTTACCTCATAATCCTCCTAAGAACTCTGTGATATAGGTACTACTGTTGCTCCCATTTTACAGATGAGAATACTATAGATAAAAAGCATTAAGTAACTCACTCAAGGTAACACAGCTAATTAATGGTTAATACAGGTGTTGAATCCGGGTCTCTGTCCAAAGAGCTTATGTCCTTTCCATTCTGTTATATCACTTCCTGGATTACTGGGGTGCCTATCAATAAGCACCAAGGGATATAAGCTGTGAGGCTGGGACTCAAGGCAAAGGAAGCAGAATGGATTGGGTCCATAAGAGAGCCTCTAGGAAGAGGTGGGTGGTTTGAATAAAATCTGTGAAGAGTGAGGAGTGGTAAGAATGTATGCGTAGTGAAGGGAATGAGGGGATCTTGGAATCAAAGGCTGAGATAATAGAATCTAGATGCATAAAAGGCTGGTTTGGCTGGAACAGGGCAGAAGGCAAATTTAGAAGCAAAGGTTATTGACAAAATGGGGTGATGTTTGGGTAGGGCTGATATACCTTCTTTGTAGGTCTTGCTAACATCTAAACAATTCCTTACTACCATATGTGAGGAAGTTCTAAATAGAGCTCTGATTTCCCTAAATTGACCCAAGATGGCTTTGAGTGAGTGAATACTTACAGTTGTAGTAAGAATCATATTTTATGGAGGCCAAGACCTCCATAAAACTTTACTCTAGCTTTACTCTGTTCTCTGTCTACAGTCCACACTACTCAGATTGGCCAGACAACAAACAAATGTGAGGCCTTGATTACAAGAAGCTATCAGGGAATTACTTCCTGACTCAAAACTTGTCGTCAAGTTAGGTTTGGGCAAGGTCTAAACAAGTGTGACCTAGTGTAGTCGCTTCAAGTCTAAAGGCAGCCAGACCTAGAGGAGGATCTTGTTTTCTGACACCTTCTTTATTGGGAATTCCTCTGTCCTAGAGAAGACTTTTCTCTATTTTATCATTTGCCTGAACTATTTTTTTTTTTTTTTGCGGTATGCGGGCCTCTCACTGCTGTGGCCTCCCCCATTGCGGAGCACAGGCTCCGGACGCGCAGGCTCCGGACGCGCAGGCTCAGCGGCCATGGCTCACGGGCCCAGCCGCTCCGCGGCATATGGGATCCTCCCAGACCGGGGCACGAACCCGTATCCCCTGCATCGGCAGGCGGACTCTCAACCACTTGCGCCACCAGGGAGGCCCTTTGCCTGGACTATTGCAGTAGCCTCCTAACTGGTCTCACTGCCTCCAGGCTTGCCCTGACCAGTTTATCCTCCACACTGCTGCCTTATGATTATTCTAAGCAGAAGTCTGACTACATCCACTGTTCTACTTTAAACTCTTCAATGGCTTTTCATTGTCCTTGGAATAAAGTTCGGAATAAAGTCCAAATCCTTTAACTTACAGATCCCCCACAATCAGAATCTTACCTCTCAAACTTTATCTTTCACAACCCCTCTTCCCTTCCCCATACTTCATATCCTCCCCTTTGCACTTACTATTTTCTTCATTCAAAACACCCTCACTTTTCAGCAGTGAAAGATACTCCCCATATTTTTAATCAAGACCTTCCTCCTGAGCTGACCAAAAGTGTTCACCCCTTCCTTGGAACTTTAGAACCAATGATTACAGCATGCAATCATCCTATACTCCTATACTACCTTATTCTATTCCACTTTTCTTATACCCATATCTTGCTTCCTCTACTAGATTGTATGCTTGTAGGGGAAGACCAAGGTGTCTCATACCTATGTAACCACCTCAGTGCCTGGAGTCAAGTTGGCATTAATGAAATGTTGTTCATGGGAAGAATAAGAACTTTTCACTGGGCTTTGCCATAGGCATTTGTGTCTACTTCTGAACCCTCTGAAAAGCCAAAGGGGTATTACTAATTCACCCCCTCCTTTCCTTTTTCAATAGTCTACCTCCCCTCCAGTATTTACTTCCCGTTTGACCTTTTCTTATTCCTCTGCCTGCGCCCCCCACCCCAGCATTATAACTCAGCATTTGCAAATACATTGCTTTCTATTGATTTGATGTGTGTGTGTTGTATTCCATCTAGATTACAGTTCTTTGGGGAAATGGATGACATCTGTATTTGACTTTCCCAGTAATAGTGAGCTGTGCAAAGCAAGTGCCCTCTGGGTGAACAAATATGTGCCTGTAGCTGAAGAGGGTTTATGTGGAGCTCAAAGCAGGGCAGAGTTAACTAGATATGAGTTTAAGAAGGGAATAGGGGGCTTCCCTGGTGGCACAGTGGTTGAGAGTCTGCCTGCCGATGCAGGGGACATGGGTTCGTGCCCCAGTCCGGGAAGATCCCACATGCCGCGGAGCGGCTGGGCCCGTGAGCCATGGCCGTTGAGCCTGTGTGTCCGGAGCCTGTGCTCCACAACGGGAGAGGCCACAGCAGTGAGAGGCCCGGGTACTGCAAAAAAAAAAAAAAAAAAAAAAAAAAAAAAGAAGGGAATAGGGAGCTAGCATTTATTGTGAGCCTAGCAAATACCAGACACTATGATAAATCCACAGATTATCTCATTTAATCCTCACAACAAACTGATTTAATTTTTTTAATTAATACTTTATTTTTTTAGAGAAGTTTTGGGTACACAGCAAAATTCAAGGAAAAGTACAGAAAGTCTTCATATATCCTCTGCCCCTACATATACATAGCCTCCCCCGTTATTAACATTCCCCACCAGAGCGGTACATTTGTTCCAATTGATGAACCTACATTGACACATCATAATCACCCAAAGTTCATAGTTTATATCAGGGTTCATCTTGGTGTTGTATATTCCATGGGTTCAACAACATGATTTTATCCTGACTTTATCAGGAGTATCAGGATTTGTGGCTTGCTCAGTTACACATACACAGACAGTATAGGATAGAATCAGAATTTTGAACTCAAGTCTGTCTGATTTTAGAGCCTTCATGTTAAACTACTTTTCCAACCTCTATTAGAGTGATCATTTCACTTTTTTAAAATCCTAGGTTTGTGCTATATACATGTGGCATCAAGGCACTGAGAGATGAACACTGGAGACTGAGTCAGTAGCAACACATTTTCTTTAGATTGAGCCCTTGCTTAACATATCTGAGGCACAGAGGGAAGAAAGAAATAAAGATAAGGAAGAACGGGAGGAAAGAAAGAAGGAAGGAAGGGAGGGAGGGAGGGAAGGAAGAAGGGAGTAAAGAAAGAAAGAAAATATCCTTAAATGTCCTGCCATCCCATTCATTTAGAAAGTGTAAAGGTGGGAGTGGAGGGTCACCACACCCTCTGGTCTGCTCTTAGGGCTTTCTCCTGAAACTAGACCCAGGTAGGAGAAGGAGAGATTTCCCCAAAATCACTTCAGCGTCTTGCTCAGATACCTCAGAAAACACCAATTCTCATAGGAAAACTGCCAAAACTTCTTTAGAAACATATTTTAAGAAAGGGACCCTTGGGAGTGTCTAGAATCTTTAAAGACTTTACCAGTAGCCATGTGTTCCTTCAAGAACTTCATGAGGTTCCAATGCCCGGGAGCCCTGCTTAGCTGAAGGAAGGATACTGGGGTCTGGTCCCTACATTGCTCTATAATTGCTCACTCCACCCTGAGACCATTGTCCCTTTGGTGACTTGAAGAAAGTTCCCAAGAGATGCACATTCTAGAAGCAACTGCCTTTCCTTGTGAATGAGGTAACCCCTAATTGTCACTGGCCTTGCCTAGATAATACGACTTGATCAACGTGATTTAGTGTTCCTTGTTTGAGCTTCATTCTGCCTCATCCTCCAAAACCAAGCCCTCTTGAGAACTTATTGAGAGAGCAGGGCTTGGATTTACTAATATCAGTATTATGTAAAATAGTAATAACAACCAAGCAAGAGCACCTCTGGATGATTGAGTGCCTACAACCCCAGAACTTATTGTTTTATACACAATTTCTCATTGCATTTTACAGACAGAGAAACTGGGGGTCTGAGAGATGAAGCAATTGGACAGAACAAGAGAAAAATTGACAGATCCTTATTACTAGAAGGGAAATTTTAACACACCATTCTCAGAAACTGATAAAGCAGATATGGAAGAATATGATATTAAACAGCACAATTATGAAGTTTGAGTTAATACACAAACACACATACATATCAAGTCCTGGGCCCCCAAAATATAGGATACACATTATTTTCAGTCACATTTGAAAGACTTACAAAACTGGAACACAAGTCAAGTAGCAAAGCAAGTCTCAAATCCAAAATAAGCAATATCATATTAATAACATTCTCACAAAAATGCAATAAAATAGAAGTTAATAAAAAATACCCCCCAAACCCCCATACATTTAGACAAAAATCCTTCTAAATGTAATAAAGAAAAATTTTAATTAAAATTACACAGTTATTATTGAATGACATATATCAAATTGTAGAGTGTAACTGATGTGATATAAGAAAATGTGATGTATGCAATATGAAACAAAATAGCTGAATGTTAATATGTTAAGCATTCAACTCAAAAAGTTAGAAAGAATTGTGAAGCGAACCAGAAGAAAAAGAAAGGAAATAAATATCAAAACAGAAATTAATGAAATAGGAAACAAAAATAAAAATGCTTAATAAACCCAAAACCTAATTTGTTAAAAGCTTAATAAAGTAGACAGTATTCTGATAAGATTGAAAAAGTAAAAAAGAATCAAGACCTGAATAATGAATATGAGCAATGATAATAGGGATATTACTAAACATTTTAGATTTTTAAAGTAATGAGTATGTTATGAAATATTTTATGCCAATAAATATAAAAACGTTGATGAGATGAGAAATTCTGTAGAAAAATCCAAATTAACAAAATTTTATTCAAGAATAAGTTGAAAACATGAATAGGCCATTAGACACTGAAGAAGTTCAATCAGTAGCCAACCTCTCTGCCAACAAAGGCACCAATCCCACATTCTTTCACAGTTAAGGTTCATCAAGCTATCACAGAACAGGAAATCTCTACATTATATAAAATATTCCAGAGAACAGAAAAAACAGGGAAATCTACCGAATCCATTTTATGAGGTTAGTAAAACCTTGAAACCAAAACCAGACAAGCTTGTTTAAAAGACCAAAAATTATATGCCAACCTCACTTTTGATAAAAATCTCAAAAGTCCTAATTAAAATATTCATTAATTGAATTCAACAAATGTATAAAAATAATACTATACAATCAAATGGGCTTGTTTTCAGGCATTAAATGATAGTCTAACCTTAGAAAATCCATTACTACAAGTCATTACTTAAGCTGATTAAAGAGAAAATAATATGTATTCATCTCAATAGATTTAAAAAATTAAACGAAATTCAACCACTCTCTATGGAAAAAAAAAACCCTTGAAACAAATCAAAATAGAGGGAAAGGTTTAATCTGACAATAATGGCTACCAAAAACCTACAATAAACATTATGATTAATATAGAAGCTTTAGAAATATTTTCATCAGAGCGATGAACAAGATAAGAATAACTACATTCCAAATTACTATTTAACATTGCATTGGAGAGATCACTGTCAATTCAATAAGACAGAATAGAAATAGATTTAAGCACTGGAATGGGAGAAAGTATCATTATTCATAGACTACCTGATTGGTTACATAGAAAACCAAAGAGAATTTTCAGACAAATTATTTTAACTATTAAGGGAATTCATAAATATTGTTGCAAAGAAGATATTTTTAGAAACTCAATAATAATCTTATACAGTAGCAAAAACAATTAGAAAATAGAATTTTTTAATAGTTACCATTCACTGGCTAAAATGAAGAAAACTGATAACATCAAGGGTTGTTAAGGATGGGGGACAACTCTAAGAACTTTGCATATACTGTTGGTGGAAATGCAAAAATGGTATAGCCATTTTATAAAACAGATTGGCAATTTTTATGAAGTTAAACATACACGTATTATATGACCCAACAACCTCACCCTAGGAATTTATCCAAGAGAAATGAGAACACGTCCACACAAAGACTTGTCATCTGAATGTTTATAATAGCTTTATTCATTATAGCCAAAAGATGGACACAAACATGAGCTGGTGAATGGATATGCTGTGGTACATCCATACAATAGAATATTACTCAGCAATAAAAAGGAAACTACTGATATAAACAAAAACATGGGTGAATCTGAAAAACATTATGCTGGGTAAAAGAAGTCAGGCACAAAGGCCTATATACCATATATAATAATTCCACTTATATAAAATTCTAGAAAAAGACAAACTATTGTGAAAAGAAATATATTAGCAGTAGCCAGGGACCCAGTGTGAGTGGAGGAGATTCACTTCAAAGGGCATGAGGAAACTTTTTTGAGGGAGGGAAATGTTCCACATCTTGATTATAGTCACCATTGCACAACTGTATACATTTGCCAAAATTCATCACATAATTGGTGAATTTTACTGTTTGTAAATTATGCCCCAATAAAACTAGTTAAGTTGTATGGTAGTTCTATTTTTAGTATTTTAAGGAACCTCCATACTGTTCTCCATAGTGGCTGTATCAATTTACATTCTCACCAACAGTGCAAGAGGGTTCCCTTTTCTCCACAACCTCTCCAGCATTCATTCTTTCTAGATTTTTTGATGATGGCCATTCTGACCGTTGTGAGATGATATCTCCTTGTAATTTTGATTTGCATTTCTCTAATGATTAAAGACGTTGAGCATTCTTTCATGTGTTTGTTGGCAATCTGTATATCTTCTTAGGAGAAATGTCTATTTAGGTCTTCAGCCCATTTTTGGATTGGGTTGTTTGCTTTTTTGATATTGAGCTGCATGAGCTGCTTGTAAATTTTGGAGGTTAATCCTTTCTCAGTTGCTTCATTTGCAAATATTTTATCCCACTCTGAGGGTTGTCTTTTGGTCTTGTTTATGGTTTCCTTTGCTGTGCAAAAGCTTTTCAGTTTCATTAGGTCCCATTTGTTTATTTTTGGTTTTATTTCCATTTCTCTAGGAGGTGGATCAAAAAGGATCTTGCTGTGATTTATGTCATAGAGTGTTCTGCCTATGTTTTCCTCTAAGAGCTTTATAGTGCCTGGCCTTACATTTAGGTCTTTAATCCATTTTGAGTTTATTTTTGTGTATGGTGTTATGGAGTGTTCTAATCTTATACTATTACATGTACCTGTCCAGTTTTCCCAGCACCACTTATTGAAGAAGCTGTCTTTTCTCCACTGTATATTCTTGCCTCCTTTATCAAAGATAAGGTGACCATATGTGCATGGGTTTATCTCTGGGCTTTCTATCCTCTTCCATTGATCTATATTTCTGTTTTTGTGCCAGTACCATACTGTCTTGATTACTGTAGCTTTGTAGTACAGTCTGAAGTCAGGGAGCCTGATTCCTCCAGCTCCGTTTTTCATTTTCAAGATTGCTTTGGGTATTCGGGGTCTTTTGTGTTTCCATATAAATTGTGAAATTTTTTGTTTTAGTTCTGTGAAAAATGACAGTGGTAGTTTGATAGAGATTGCACTGAATCTGTAGATTGCTTTCAGTAGTAGAGTCATTTTCACAACGTTGATTCTTCCAATCTAAGAACATGGTATACCTCTCCATCTATTTGTATCATCTTTAATTTCTGTCATCAGTGTCTTATAATTTTCTGCATACAGGTCTTTTGTCTCCTTTGGTAAGTTTATTCCTAGATATTTTATTCTTTTTGTTGCAGTGGTAAATGGGACTGTTTTCTTAATTTCACTTGCAGATTTTTCATCATTAGTGTATAGGAATGCCAGAGATTTCTGTGCATTAATGTTGTATCCTGCTACTTTACCAAATTCATTGATTAGCTCTAGTAGTTTTCTGGTAGCATCTTTAGGATTCTCTATGTATAGTATCATGTCATCTGCAAACAGTGACAGCTTTACTTCTTCTTTTCCAATTTGGATTCCTTTTATTTCCTTTTCTTCTCTGATTGCTGTGGCTAAAACTTCCAAAACTATGTTGAATAGTAGTAGTGAGAGTGGGCCACCTTGTCTTGTTCCTGATCTTAGTGGAAATGGTTTCAGTTTTTCACCATTGAGGACGATGTTGGCTGTGGGTTTGGCCTTTATTATGTTGAGGAAAGTTCCCTCTATGCCTACTTTCTGCAGGGTTTTTATCATAAATGGGTGTTGAATTTTGTCAAAAGCTTTCTGTGGGGCTTCCCTGGTGGCACAGTTGTTGAGAGTCCACGTGCCGTGCGGGGGATGCGGGTTTATGCCCCGGTCTGGGAGCATCCCACATGCCATGGAGCAGCTGGGCCTGTGGGCCATGGCCGCTGAGCCTCCACGTCCGAAGCCTGTGCTCTGCAGCGGGAGAGGCCGCAGCAGTGAGAGGCCCGGGTACCGCAAAAAAAAAAAAAAAAAAAAAGAAAAAAAAAAAGCTTTCTGTGCACCAATTGAGATGATCATATGGTTTTTCTCCTTCGATTTGTTAATATAGTGTATCACATTGATTGATTTGTGTATATTGAAGAATCCTTGCATTCCTGGGTTAAACCCCACTTGATCATGGCGTATGATCCTTTTAATGTGCTGTTGGATCCTGTTTGCTAGTAGTTTGTTGAGGATTTTTGCATCTATGTTCATCAGTGATATTGGCCTGTAGTTTTCTTTCTTTGTGACATCTTTGTCTGGTTTTGGTATCAGGGTGATGGTGGACTCGTAGAATGAGTTTGTGTGTGTTTCTCCCTCTGCCATATTTTGGAAGAGTTTGAGAAGGATAGGTGTTAGCTCTTCTCTAAATGTTTGATAGAATTCGCATGTGAAGCCATCTGGTCCTGGGCTTTTGTTTGTTGGAAGATTCTTAATCACAGTCTCAATTTCAGTGCTTGTGATTAGTGTGTTTATATTTTCCATTTCTTCCTGGTTCAGTCTTGGCAGGTTGTGCATTTCTAAGAATTTGTCCATTTCTCCCAGGTTGTCCATTTTATTGGCATAGAGTTGCTTGTAGTAATCTCTCCCACTACTGCACATATACCCTGAGAAAACCATAATTCAAAAAGAGTCATGTACCGAAATGTTCATTGAAGTTCTATTTACAATAGCCAGGACATGGAAGCAACCTAACTGTCCATCAACAGATGAACGGATAAAGAAGATGTGGCACATATGTACAATGGAACATTACTCAGCCATAAAAAGAAACGAAATTGAGTTATTTGTAGTGAGGTGGATGGACCGAGAGTCTGTCATACAGAGTGAAGTAAGTCAGAAAGAGAAAAACAAATACCGTACACTAACACATATGTATGGAATCTAAGAAAAAAAAAAGGTCATGAAGAACCTAGGGGCAAGATGGGAATAAAGACACAGACCTACTAGAGAATGGACTTGAGGATATGGGGAGGGGGAAGGGTAAGCTGTGACAAAGTGAGAGAGTATCATGGACATATATACACTACCAAATGTAAAATAGATGGCTAGTGGGCAGCAGCTGCATAGCACAGGGAGATCAGCTCAGTGCTTTGTGACCACCTAGAGGGGTGGGATAGGGAGGGTGGGAGGGTGGGAGATGCAAGAGGGAAGAGATATGGGAACATACGTATATGTGTAACTGATTCACTTTGTATAAAGCAGAAATTAACACACCATTGTAAAGCAATTATACTCCAATAAAGATGTTTAAAAAAATAAATAATAAAATTAAAAAATAATAAAATATAAAACTAGTTAAAATAAAGCTACCATTCATAATAACAAGCAACACTATTAACCTAAGTATAACTGTAATAAAAGATGCCCATTTTCTTTAGGAAAATATTGTAAGCACTACTGAAGGACTTAAAAGAAGACTTTAATCAGAAGAGATATATACCATTTTTCTATATACAACAATTCATTAACTTAAAGATGTCCACAATTCCAAAAATTAATCTATCAGTTCAAGGCAATTCCAAACAAAGTTCCAACAGGATTTTCCTTGAAACTTAACAAGTTGATTCTAAAATTCATATGAAAAATTAACAAAGAATATCCAAGACAATTATGAAGAAGAATAAATAGGAAGTACTTATCCTACAGATATCAAGACTTAGAAACTATAGTAATTAAAATAGTGTAGTATTTGCATAGAGAGAGGCAAACAGGTCAGTTGGAGAAAAGAGAGACCCAGACACAAAGCTGAGAATACAATTGACCTTTGAACAATGCATGGGTTAGGGACATCAACCCTCCTTGCAGTCGAAAATCCATGTATAATTTACAGTTGACCCTTCATATACACACAGTTCCTTCGTATCCCTGGTTCCACATCTGTGGATTCAACCACGGATAATGTAGTACTGTAGTATTAACTGTTGGAAAAAATCCACATATAAGTAGACCTGTGCAATTCAGACCCATGTTGTTCAAGGGTCAGCTGTATAAGGGACCTTGGTATGTGACAGAATTGACATTGTAGATCATGAGAGGAAATGAGGGACTATTCAATAAGTGGTGTAGAAACAATTGCTTATTCCTATTGGAACAAATAAAATTAATTTCCTATATTTCATCATATATAGAAATAAATTCAAGATGGACTCAATAACAATGTTTTTTTAAACACTTTTAAAATTTTAAAGAAATTTAGAATAATATACTAATGATATTGGGGTAGGAAAGGATTTTTTGAATAAGGCATGAAAAGTACAAATTGTAAATGACTGATAAATTTAACCATATCAAAATAAAACCTTCCATCTTTCTATGCTATAAGACATTGCAGTAAACAAAGTTAATAGGCAAGTGACAGACTTGGAGAAGATATTTGCAACAAATATATAACAGACAGATATGGATTCCATAAAGGACTACATTTATTAAACAACAATCCAAATTAACAATGGACAAAATATTATTGGACAATGCACAAAAGAGAAAACCTGAATGGCCAGTAAAAAGATGAAAACATTCTTTTATCCTCACTAATAATCAGGGAAATGCAAATTAAATTAGCACAGAGATACTATTACATCAGATTACCACAAATAAAAATATCTGCTAATACCAAATGCAGGCAAGAATGTGAGGAAACATAACTGTTTATGCTACTTGTGGGAATAAGTATTTGCACATCCACTTTAGAGAGCAATTTGGTCATACCTAGTAAATATGAAAATATGAATATACTCTGAGCCTGCAATTCAACTCCCAGGTACCTTAAAGAAATACAAAAAAACATATTCAAGAATATTTATTGTTTGTACTGGCTAAAATTTATTAACATAAATGTCCATCCTTTTCTAGACCAAAAAGTTTCCAGGTTTTCAATTTCTAAGAATCTTCCATCCTTTTATTAATCTATCCAGTTCAAAGTCAAAGCAAGGATTTGAGAAAAATAATTCCAACTGCAGGACTTTTATTTATAGCCTACAAGGGATAGCCAACAAACCCACAGTATTCAGTATAACTAGGAGCAAGATAAATCAACAATGAGTGAACGAAAACTACAACTATCAACAAGGATAGGTCTGAAGAAACAAATGTGAAGTGGCGGGGGTTGGGGGGAAGCAAGTTGCAAAATGTTATGCCAGTTGTGTGAAATTTAAAATATACAAAATATTATCATGTATTATTTATAGATACATTCATATATAGTAGGATAAAAACATGAACATGTAGGACACACAGCAACTTTAGCACAGTGGATGCTTCTGGGGCTCATGAGAAATGGGATTGGGGACAAAAAGAATTTTCATCATATCTATAATGTTTTTATTTCTTAGAAAACAAGCTCTGTAACAAAAATAAATAAATAATAGCTTATTCATATGCCAAGGCAGAATGTAAATGTTAAAATGAATGAGATTGATCTATGCATGCAGATACAGAAAGATCTCCAAAATATATTAAATTAAAAAGCTCTGTGAAATTATTATGGATTGTGCAATCACTTTTGTATAAATATGAAAAACTGTAAATGTATATAGATGCTGGTATAAGCACATAAAGTTTCTTGAAGCACCCACAACTTATAATAGTTGCCTCTGGAGAGAGGGACTGTTGGTCTGGAATTGGAGGGAGGATTAGTTATACTGTTTTAATTATTCACCATGTGCAAATTATGTATTGTTCACTAAACTTCATTTTTGAAAAATTCATGAGCTTAAAATCAAAGACCCGACACCTTGTGTGATTCTTAGGTTAGTACTCTTTGTGTATTGAAGATTACGTAACATTTATTGAATTTTCTTTTAATAAAACTTCGTGCTGAGCCTTAGCGATGAGCATGCTGGCCATTAGAGAGGAGGTGTCACTTTGGTGAGCTGTCCAGCTGAACCATTTTTTTCATTTCCCTCACGGTCAAGAGCTACATCTGAGACATCTTTGCATCTCTGATAATACCTAATACAGATTTTTGCCTGTGTTAGTAAATTATATTAATACATTTATTCCTTCATTCTTTCGTTTATTCATGTGACAAATGTTATTAGAGATAGAGAACAACTATATTTCACTGCAAACATAAAGCTTTTCAAGTACTTTGTACTTTAAATCGATTTCTCTGGGATGGCCAGAGATTTAGGACTGCTGTTGTTTCTATGGGAAATGTGAGTTGACACCAAATAACTAAGTCACACGTGAACTTCAGGGTTATGATCCATTCATATGTTTGCAAATACTCAGAAAAATTATTTTCTTCCACAAATTACTTTTGATAAAGTTGAATAATGATGAAGGGACAAGATGGTCTTAGTGATAAAGACAGTGATGTTACTACTGCCTGAAGCCATTGCCTCCTCTCCTTTTCCAATAACCATCATTCTTTCGTGAATTGAAGTAACAGCCTCTTCATTGGACTTCCTGTCTTGAGTCTCCTCCTTTGACTCTAGTTTATTTGCATATCCACCCAAAGTATATAGCTTTTCTAAAACACAAACATGAGTATTCCACTTCCCTATTTAAAAACCCTTCTCATTGACCTCAGGATAAAGTCCACACTGTTTAAGATGGTGTACAGGGCCCACCATCTTCTGTGTCTGCCTCCTTCTCCAGCCTTCTCTACTGTCACTCTTTACTGGCACATGCTATTCCCTCTGACTGAAACTCCACCCACTTATTGGCTCAAAAGACTTCTATTCATCCTTCAAAACCCAATGCATTATAAAGATTAATGAAATGATAGATGAAAAAGTGCTTTGGAAGCAAATAAACCAAAAAATCCTCAAACAAACGGCAGGTCCTTCAATGGACCTTCACTGTTACTATTTCCCCCATCCCACAACTCCTTTCTCTGTGCTACATCTACATGTTATACAGAGTCCTTTTGTTGCATTTATCATGTTTCAGTTCCACTGCTTTGTTTACATGTCTGTCATTTCCACTAGTCGTTGAGTTCCTAAGTCATGGATTCAGCTTCCCAGCCTTTCTTCACCTTTATATTCCCAGCATTTAGAGTACTGACTGACACAGAGGAGGGGCCAGGCATTGTTTGTGAACTCTGTAACCAGATGGTGACAATGATGATGGCCTGGGATAAGAGAAGAAATGGTCATGTCTCTACAAGTGCTCTGTTTTGTATGATGCTTCACAAAGTCATCAGAGAAATGGGAGAGGCCTCACTAACTGCTATACAAAGAGGTTTTACTACCCCAAACAACTCTTTTCTATATAGCTTGGAAAGCAGAACCTGCACTGACAAAACTTACTCAGGAGGCTAGATGCAATCTGTCTACCAAGGGTGGAAAAATGACAAAGTAACTGGTTTTAAAAACTACCTCTGGCAGCTTGTGTAAGACTTTTAATTCGATTATAAAACCAAACTCTATGGCTTCCCTGGTGGCGCAGTGGTTGAGAGTCCGCCTGCCAATGCAGGGGACACGGGTTCGTGCCCCGGTCCGGGAAGATCCCACATGCCATGGAGTGGCTAGGCCCGTGAGCCATGGCCGCTGAGCCTGCGCATCCGGAGCCTGTGCTCCACAACGGGAGAGGCCACAACAGTGAGAGGCCCACGTACCACAAAAAAAAAAAAAAAAACAAACTCTAACAGTTGTGCTTTTAATTAGAATGTAAAACTCATTTAGAGTTGACTGAAGGCTTTGGGGGAAGGGATTTAGATGTTTTCAGGCAGTATTTAATGATGTAAAAAAAGTAAGAGTTTTACTTCCAGTTTTAGGGGTCCAGATATCTTTGAACTTAAAGACAAAACTATCCTCAACTTCTGTGATCAGCGACATCATTAGCACACTCCTCAAGTATGATATTACTATGGATCATATAGATTTCTAGTTCATAAAGGGTTTCCCGTACATCATTTGAGTCCCACAGCAACTCTGTGAGGTCAGCAGGGCAGGGATTATCACTCCCATTCAAAGTAGGAAAACCTGGGATTTAATAAAGATAAATGAAATGACACACCTGATTGCACATGCAGCAGGAGATCCAAGTCTAGAACCTAGATTTTCTGTCACTCATTTCAGTATTTTTTCACATTGTACCCTCTCCAAGCTATTGCTTGGTGCTTTCAGCAGCCTCTGGAGGCTGGCCTAAATGGATCGTGGCTCTGACCCATGTGACATGTCAGATACTCCAATTTCCAATTTCACACTATTAGTCAGCAGTCACTGAATGGAAGTTCAGGATGTCATGAGAATCCAACATTGATCTCTCAATTAAAAAGCAAAGCTCCCCTGGGAGCCAAACTTAAAGATAATTGGTTTTCTTATTTGAACTGTATCTACCAATCCCTGCTTGCAGAAGGTTGTAGGAGTGTTTAAAACATGGATACATAGGCAAGTATTGTGCTCTTTCTAAACCCAAAGGAGGTCACTGCAGGAGCTAAAAATGCTTTGGTTACAACCACCTGAAAACCAAAAGGGCCTTTAGGGTGAAGTACTCTTAGTTCTTCTTTTTGGAAGCTTAGTGGGTTCCAGGGAAGTTAGGGATTAAAGTATAATTGTGCAGATATAAAAGGAAAGGTTGGAAAGCTATGATTCTTAAGGCCCTGTTGGATCTTTTTAAAGGACATATAATATCGTGTCTGTCATGATGTTGCTGGATCTATTCCTGGTCAAACGACATAGTAGTGGTACAGCAAACCAGCTACATGTCTTAGCAATCCACTTTGGTTTCTGCTAAGTATTTTGGGCTCCACATATGCAGATGGAACAAGAAGACAGGCTCTGAGGAAGGAAAGTGAACATCTCTACCATGGGCTCATTGTAGCCATCTAAGGATGGCTTAAGTTTCCAAACTCAAGTGGAAGGAAAAAGATGAAGTAATTATCTTGATAATCACTATCCACACCCATCTTTACCCCTTTCTCCTCTTCTAAAAGATGATTGTTCTTTCTTGTCTAAAGATAAAGCCTCCACTTGTATATTTCCCCATCCCATCCCCTCTAACCCTCCTTGCCCCATCAGTCATCCCTTTGCATGTCTTTCATATTTACTTCTCTCTGGACTTAGACTCTTCACCTAGAATCTTGATCAAGTTTCTCCTTTACTAAAAAGCAAAATCAAGAATGAACAAGAATATCTTCTCTCAACCCTCTCTCTCTCTTCTACCTCTACTTTATTTTGGCTCTCTCTCCCTCTCCTTTACTTCACCAACAGTCTTGAAATAATAACCTACATTTGTTGTTTTTACTTTTTACCTCCCTGTCTCAGTACTGTCAGGATTCTTGTCACAGCACTCCAATATTCATGGCTCCTTCTTTACTAACAATTCTGATGTCTCCTTTCCTTCCTTGGACTCTGTGGTATCACTCTCTTTGTTTCTCCCACTTTAACCCATTAAAATTTTTTTTGGTATTTCTTTCTCGAAAAATGTATGTGCTCCCCCACTTTTCTGTCCTCAGCCCCCTACTCATTTTGCTCAAACAATCTTTCTGAAATCAATGGCCAACATGGTCCTCAGGTAACTGGACATTTTTCCACATTATTCCCTCTGCCTGAAATACCTTCTCTCTCTTCTCCTAAGAAGGTACTACTTTTGCTGGACAACCACCAGAGCTCTGAAATAGTTTACTTCATCCTACCTTCCAAACCCCTTTTTTCTAAAGCAGGTTTTTTGTTACATGTCCATCATGGAAAGCTGCCTCAGTTTCCGGTATTTGTTGTTCGGCTCAGATGATGGCAATCTCCATATGACTCCTATCACCCAGTTTCTAAACAAAAACTCTTGGCTCGTAATATGATCAGAATCTTGTAAATTCACACTTATATCAACATACATAAGATTAACTTTTTACCTCCAAAAAAAGAGCCACCATTGAAATACAAATACAATGTTGTAGTATAGTAATCATCATACTCAGTTTTTGTATCTGAAAAATCAGATGAGACGAATCAAAGACCTACTCCCACTCCCACATACCTCACAAGATTTTGGGGAAGATTAAAAATAATGATGGATCTGAAAGTTCTTTGAAAATCATTAAGCTCCTGACACGTAAGTTACTAAACTGAAGGTAAGTCTTTCTTCAGGTACTTAACATGTTACACATTAAAGGCTGGACACTGAAGAGAGACAAAAAGAAAGCAAAAAGTATAAGAGCATGCTATAATGGAAGAGCAAGTACCAGAAAATAAGACCTGGGTATCATTTCCTGCTCTGTTACTAACTAGATCTAGATCCTAAGAAAGACAATTTACCTGCCTGAATTTTCTTTTTTAGTCAAAAAATTAAAGGGTTGGTCGAAAGACAGTTTTAACGTCCTTTCTGTCTTTAATAAACAGCAGAAGGAAATGGGAGAGACTTAACACTTATCATATAGTCCTTCATTACAACTTTTTTTTACAAATATTCCCTAACTCTCTTGCCCCTCTTTTCTTCCATTGTTTTCATTTGTCAAACTCCAAATCTGATTGAAACCAACTATTTGCCTACTCCACTCTAGCAGCTAAACATTGCTAGTGAAGATCATGCAAGAAAGCCGTGTGGTTACACCTTAAACTTATGCTCTCAAAAATCAAATTGCCACTCAATACTGCCTGGAAATTTTAGTGTTTCTTTTAGAAGGATAGCATTCTCATTTGCAGATATGACTATTATATTTCCTCTGCCCTCAAACCTCCCATATGTCTTCCTTTACCCTCACTTTTGCATGATAACATCTTCTCCTACTTCGTTGAGAAAATGGAAACCATTAGAAGCAAACTCCACCATCTTCCTAAGATTAGATGTATCAACTTAACTACAACTGCATCTATTTTCTCTAGCCTTCCTCTTATTAAAAAGATGAAGTGTCCATGCCCTTACCAAAGGTGAACCCCTCCACTTGTGCTCTGTATCCCATCCTTTCTCACTTTATAAAAGATTTCACTCTTAAAATTAGCTCCTCATTTACTAATATATCATCAAAAACCCCTCTATGCTGAATCATTCTGATCAGCATGCAAAAGGGAAAGTCAATGCTCATCTCTCTATAGTTACCACTCAATTTTTCTGTTCCTCTTCAGTCTCCACTACTTTACTGAATCTATTATCCATGTAACCAAACATAAGAGACTATTCTGTGTCTTCATCTTAACCTTATACCAGCTTTTAACACAATCAATAACTTTCTTCAAACATGGCTTCTCTTATTGTATTTCCTCCCACTTTACATCCTACCTCACTGACTCCTTTTCAATCTCTTTTTCTTACTTTTCCTTCTGTCAGGCCTAAGAGAAAGAGGGTCTTAAAGCTCAGCGTAGTACATTCTTGTGTATCCATAATCTCTCTGCAGGTCACCTTGTCCATTATTGTGGCTTTGAATATTATCCATATGCTGATGATTCCTAAATTTATATTCTACTCTGGCCTTCTCATGTGGGCTACATACTCTCAAATCCAGCTGTCCGCTTCTCCTCTCCACTCAGAATTCTCATAAACAAACATCTTAAACTTAACACCTTCAAATTGAACTTTCCCCTAAACTTCCCTCCACATTATTACCATTAAAGTAAACGGAAACAGTTGCTCAAACCAGAAACCCAGGAGTTATCTTTGATAGTTCACTTTTTATCACTCCTCACATCTAATTTATTAGTAAGCCCTGGCATGTCTACCTCCAAAATGTATCTTGACCCTGTCTTCCCTCCAACTTTTTTGCAACCACTTTATTCAGGTTTACTATCATCTCTCACTTGGTCCACTGAAATAATCTCTTAACTGTCTTAATCTACCCATGAAGTTCTCACTCTAATTAATTACACAGTGTAAAAAGTGATTATAAGGTGTAAATTTGATCACAATGCTGCTTAACCTCCTCCAATGAATTCCTACCATATTTAATGTCTACATGGCATAGCATGGCCTACAAGGACATATATGACCTGGCCCTTTCCTATTTTTCTACTCGTCTCTTCTTCATCTCTTTCTCTCTGTCTCTCTATGTCTCTGTCTCTCTCTCTGTGTCTCTGACTCTGTTTCTCTCTCTCTCTCTCCAACTCCCCCTAAACCATATATATGTATTTTTCAATTTCAGTTTTTCTAACACTCTAAATCATTCCTTGCTTAAGGCCTGTTCCCTCTGCCTAGAATACTTTCTCCCACCCCTCACTCCCAAATCTTGCATGAATATCTCCTTCCCATTTTTTTAGGTCTCAATGTTTTAGGATTTTCTTGACCACACCAACCAAAGTAGCCCTCTCCTAAACACACATACATATGGCATATTCCTATTTTGGGTCCTTAGTTTTTTACACTCATAGTGGACAACTCAAAATTATTTTATGGGTCTCTTTACTTGTTTTTAGTCTTTCTTTCCTACTAAAATATTAACTCCATGAGATGTAGAGGGTACTCCTGACTTGTTAAAAAATTCTTGACTTTTTCACCATTTTATTCTAAGCACCTTTCAAAGAGTTTGGCATAGAGTAGTCACTCAATAAGTGTTGTCGAATGGATGAATGAATGTATTAGATGCCTAATATGGACAAGTGATTGTGCAAATCGTGTTACATAGAATTAATATGCTGTTCTAAAGATGAGGAAACTGTCAGATAAGTGATGTGACTTACTCAAAGGCACACGTCATTCAGTGGCAGAGCTGGAATTTGAATTCAGGTATGTCTCTATTATATCATACCATATCCCTACCATCACTAGTTCACCCTCATGTCATTATGCCTCCTCTACTAATGTATAGAGAACTTACTATTAAATAAGTTTTAAGAATTAAACATCCTTCAACATTTGGAATTCAATTCATATTATTTAATTGGTATGGAATTTCTAAAACAGGAAACAAATTTGATCATAGACTTTATACAATTTACAGGTAAGTCATTCAGAATATTCATTGCTCATGATAACACCTCTAGCAGCAATGGAAACAACCAAAGTAAGATCTCCAAAGATAGAATATTTTCTATTTTTTCAAAAATAAATAGCAGGAAAAATGTGCATCTTCATGTGTCATAATCATAGCTTCAAGGGCCTATACATTCTATATATGAAGGGATAATTGAAGTCAAAGATGAACTTTCCAAATGGCCTCTGGGGGACTGTGATCAAATTTATTAATTAAAAATCTTGAACATCCAGAAAGAAGCCAATTATGCTTGATATGTATGATGCCTCTAAGCAGTTTCATTTTTTTCTAAAAATAGAATTTGATCAATGGTCATTCTTTATATTTCTTTTCTTTTTTTAATTTTTTATTTTTTTAGATCCAAGTCATGGCTAGCACTGAAGAAAATATGACTCAGATTTCCGAACTTATCCTTTTGGGTTTTGGGGATCTTCACGGCCTTCAGTATCTTCTTTTTGGGGTATTTTTGGTCATCTATGTGGTGACTCTCATGGGCAACATTGTAATCCTAACTGTGATTTTGGCTGATTGCTTCCTTCATTCTCCCATGTATTTCTTTCTTGACCACTTTTCCTTCCTAGAGTTTAGCTACACCACTACCATTGAGCCCATGATGCTAAGGACATTGCTGTCACCTCACGTACCTATTTCCTTCTCAGACTGTGCTTGTCAGTTTTATTTATTTATTTATTTATTTATTTATTTATTTATTTATTTTTGCTGCTCTGGTAGCTACAGAATGCTTCTTACTGGTTGTAATGTCTTATGATCTTTTCATAGCCATCTGTAACCCATTGCATTATTCCAGCATCATGGACCACTGGGGTTGCTTACAGCTAGCTGGCGCCTCTTGGATGGCTGGATTTCTGACACCCATCCTTCTCATGGTCCACATTTTTCGGTTAACATTCTGTGCTGCCAGTGAGATTGACCACTTCTTCTGTGATCTGAAGCCCATTGTGAAACTGGCCTACACTGATACTCAAGTAGCTGAGATGACCTCTTTTATATGCACCTCTTTATTTGCACTAGGTCCCTTTCTGCTAACTCTGGCTTCTTGTACTGACATCATCTCCACCATTCTGAGGATTCCTTCTGTCACAGGAAAGCAGAGAGCCTTCTCTACCTGTTCCTCCCATCTTACAGTGGTCAGTCTGTATTATGGGACTCTGGGCATTGTCTATGGCTTCCCATCAGGGCCTCAGAATGAAGACTTATTGAAGTTGCTTTCCCTTGTGTATACAGTACTTACCCCTCCCCTCAACCCTATTATTTACACTCTAAGGAACAGGAATGTAAAAGTAGCCCTGAGAAAATTGATGTAATGAGGAATGTACACCTTGTGAAAGAAAGTTTGATTTTTCTAGTAGCTCTTGGTATTTTGTGAAAACCCTAACAAAGTGGAAATCTTTCTAAAGGGTCAAGAATATCTAGTGTGAAAATGATGTGTTTTCCTTTGTCCCATCAAGTTTCTCCACATTAATGAACAGGAAGTGTATCAAACTTTCTTTTGTTAAACATTTTGTGGATACTAGGCATTATGCTTTTCTTTGCATGGATTATTGTGCTAAATCCTCATAGCAACACAGTAGGGTAGCTACTGTTATTATCCCTACTCTACAGATATCACAACTGAGTCCTAGAGATTAATTCACCTGCTCAAGACTATCCAGCCAGACAGTAATGAAACCAGGATATGAATTTGAGCCCAAGGTTTGCTTAGCACCAAATCCATGATCTTTCCACTAACTGAGGGTAGCCCAGAATCCTGAGGTGTTCAAAACAGTTGTCTTGAAACATGGAAGACATTACTGCAGATGACTTTTCTTGGGGGAGTATGAGTTAGATGTGAGGTGAGAAGCAGCAGAAACGTAATGTAATGCAATCTAAAGCCCAGCCTGTTTCCTTTCTCCACCTAAAGTCTTGATAAAAATGCATGAGACAAAAATGTCATAGGATTGGTCTTCCCTGGTGGCGCAGTGGTTGGGAGTCCACCTGCCGATGCAGGGGATATGGATTCGTGCCCCGGTCTGGGAGGGTCCCACATGCCATGGAGCGGCTGGGCCCGTGAGCCATGGCCGCTGGACCTGCACGTCCGGAGCCTGTGCTCCGCGGCGGGAGAGGCCACAGCAGTGAGAGGCCCACCTACCACAAAAAAAAGGAAAAAAAGCCATAGGATTAAAATTGGTTTTAGTTTTCCTTTCAGGATCATTTAGTAAAACAAAAGATTAAAATCAACCTCACTGATTCAATAAATTAAACCACATCCAAACAATGGAATACAATACACCCATAAACAAACAAAAACAACATGAAAGAGTGGGTCAGCTCTACATGTGCTATTATGGAAAGAGCTCCGTGATATATTGTAAGGACAAAAAGCAAGGTGAAAAAAGCAGTGTCCATAGTATGACATCATTTGTGTAATAGAAGGTAAAAGAAAGCATATTTATACTTAGTTGTAGATGCATAGACTGTTCTAGAAAGATGCATATGAATTTGGTGATATCAATTGCTTCTTGGTAGAAAAACTAAATGCAGGGGAAGTGTACCTTTTGAGGTGGGAATCATGTAAATAAATTACCTATTGAAAATTCATCAAACTTAACAAATCATTGTAAATTATACAAAAGGTAAAATTGTTAAGCAGCCCACTTTCATATGTCAGTATGAAGTACTTCTAGACACTTAGGAGGCTTCTCTTCTCTCACAGGTAAGTTATAATCTCTCTAAGGGCAGGGACCTTGTCATTACTATTTCTGTATCTCTCCCACAGCACCCTAAATACCAAAAAAAATGTGCACAGCATAGATGTTTAATTTAACAATTGTTATTATCATCCAAGACAGGGGAACTCAACATGCAGAGACCATAACAATTTCTAACAACTTGATGCATTCCCACTTATAGAATGGAAAACCCAAGGGGGAAAAGTATGAGCTGTGTATCTGATGTTCTCCTTAGTACTCCATGGAAGTGCAACCTTAAAGGCTGGCAAGGGGCTGGGCATGAACTGAGAATGGTTTCCTAGGCTGTTCCTTACACTATCACCAGAGTGATCTTCCTTATAATGGAAATTTGTCCCTCCTGTGTTTAATCAACCTCTGACACAAGGAACTCCAGTGAAGATCAGAATAAAGATCTCACACAATTTATGACTCCATGACTTTGCATACGCTGTTTCCACTTTAACCTCTGCCTCACCTCTCCTGGGTTAACTTGTTTTCATACTTCAAAGCCCAACTCAAATATCAAATGTCAAGTGTCACAAATTCCATGAAGCATTCCTTGATTTTTCACCACCATCTAAAGTTAAGCCTTCTTTCTTCCTATGCTACTAAAGCACTTTGCATATATTTCTATTTTAGCATTGATCAGGTTATACAGCAATTCTTTGCATATATGTCTATCTTGCCACTTAATAATGAATTCCTTAAGACAAAGAATATGTCTTATTCATTTCTGTCTCTACCACACTTTCACCTCCAGCTCTTCCCGGCACCTAGAATGGGGCCTGACAAAGAATAGGCATTCAAATAAACATTTTGAAGTAAATACAATTATTAAATGACTAAAGTCACACAATTAGTTAGGGAATGGGTCAGACCTCTGACATCTAGTCAATTGTTCTTCTAGTATATAATGCCGCTATTTTTCCAGTTCTAAAAGTCTGAGATTTGCCTTGGTGCAAATTTAACAGTAGAATTTGGGGTGAGGACTGAGAAATCTTGAGCATTTCTTCTTAGGGTCAGAGGCAAGCATTACCTTGAGTCCTTGGAAAGTCAGCCTAAATTATTAATTAATTAATATCTTTAACACAATTGTTCAAAAGAAATAATATAAACATCTACTATGCATATAGCACATTTCTGGGCACAAAAAGAGTAAGGTTCATCTGAATTTACCAAGAAAACTCTCTAGTCTAACCAGTAGAATACCTACACAGTCCCAGACATATAGCTCACACCCAGTAAATGTTTGTTCAACTAAACCAAGCCAAGGGAAGATCGAGTGGCCTGAATTTCTGGGAATGGAACTGTCCTCTGTTGAGAAGATCATCAATTTCTAATACCTGTATTCTTAAACCTGGAGTCACAGGTACCATAGATATGTGAATTGTAGGATGCATTGGGGGAAAAAAGAAATATGGTGAGAAGAAGGGGGAGGGATATTTCCACCTAGAAAATTCATCATTGCCTCCTCTACAACACCAGCGACCATCTGCCAATGAGAAGGCAATACATCCATGGAGAGCAGCAATTAGAGCTAATTGGGTTTCTTCTTTTTAATACCTGAGACAGGGCCCTATTGAGATCAGGTAAGATCTATTAAAGGCAAGCTGTTCTCTGCATATCACTTAATTCAAAGTACTTAAGGAGGCTGATTATAAGCCATGGTCTCCAAGGATAACTGAAGCTCAAAATGGTGGTTTGTGTAAGTTTAAGGACTTGATTCTTAAATCAGAATGCAAATAAGAAATCCTTTGAGAAAAACCTGAATTAGAGTGTGAAGTCATTGCCTTAAGAAAGGGTAGATACTTTTTCACAGGCCAAAGTTCAGTTTAGCCTATAAGAAGCCAAGCTTCTGGATAAAAGTAAAAAATTCAGGTAAATATTCAGCTTTAGGGACACTGCATGTGCAAAATTCCCAGGTGCCTGTTTGTATTTTTCACTCTCTGGAAGAATTACAGTATTCAATCATGCTTAAAAGAATGGGCTCACCACTCAGACAGGCTAGCTTCTGAGTCCTGGCTCTTTGACCTTAAAGTAGTATATTAGACTCCCTGATCTTTAAATCTCTCATGTGTAAAATGAAAATACTAGTATCTAACTTACCTCACTAGACTGTTATGAGGATTAAAAGAGAAAATACATAAAACCCTTGGCACATAAATATTAAATAGGTGTTAATTATTATTTTAGTAGTTGTCATTATGATGATAATCATTATTATTGGATGTCATTGGGACCTTTCCTGCTTTGACATAGTAAAGAAATATTGACCAAGGAGGTATCCAAATAATTATACAGTAGTCTGACAGCTGAAAGCAGAAGCTAGAGACCAAGCTTCTGAGGCTTCTCAGTTTTGCCAGGGCCTCAACTTACCATCATCATTGCAAGCAAAATACAAGCTGGGCACCAACATATTTCATATATTAGTTGATTAAACAGCTTCTGGAAACTTTGAATCCTGCTGTCCAACATCTGGCTTTTAATGGAAGTCCAAACAATAAGACCAGACTGGATCTACCTTATTATTTTTGCAAGAACCATATTTCCTTTTATATTACTTAATCGCCATGTTGTCCTTAATTACTTAGTTGCCATGTTGTCCTTCTGACAACACCTAATATGAAGGGACACAAAGCAGGTGCATAATAGGAATAGGCTAATGGAAAATGGACCTATTAAACTGCAAAGAGTTGAATCCCAGCTTAATCACATACCATGATTCTCTCTGTTCTCTGGCCACATATGGGATCCTCTTTCAGTTTCTTGAATCTGTAAAAACTTATCTGCCTCAGAATGTTTGTGTATGCTATTTCCTTTACTTTGAATGCTCTTCCCCAAAATTTGACTTAGTTGGCTCTTTCTTATCCTCTGTACTCTCCTTAAATTGACATCAGATACACATTGCCTGGCCACCCCATCTAAATTAACTTCCCTGACAACACCATCACCTCCACCTGGTTAGGCTTCATTTCAATATCTCATCATTCTTAGCACCTAGCAAAGTTGTCATTATGTAATCATTTGTATATTTATGTTTTCCATGCCTGTCTCCCAGAACCTCTGCCTGCCCCATAGTAAGCACTCAATGCATATCTGATGAATAAATGAACAAATGCTTTTGGAATCCTCATCCCTTGGTTAGTCAATGGGTAGGTATTCAATGGTTGTGGTTTTGACAGATGAGTAGCTAAGGAGGCTTTGAAACATGTCCACAAATTCTTTGATAATCCTGCCATCAAAAGATAGGTGTGATGTTCTCTCCCTAATCTCAAAGGGCTTGCTGACAGCTTGGACCAATAGAGTACAACAAAGGCACCTGGGCACAATAGTAGCACCCAGAATATAGGGAGTGACTTCCAAGGTAGGTCATAAAATGTGATTCCACTTTTGCCTTGTTCACTGTAAACTGACTTTTGGCACACTGGCATAACATGTAAGAAGTCTGACTATCCTCGGGTCACCATGCTGAGAAGACCAGGTCACATGGAGAGGCCATGGAGAGGTATTCTGGTTGATAGTTCCTGCGGAGACAGAAGTGATAGCTATACAAGGCCTATAGGGTATATTTAATATCTTCAATTCTTTGACATTCCATTGAATATGGAAAAGCCATGACAGCTTTAATCAATAGAGCATGACTGGAGCATTAACAAAGGGTGACAGTGACAACCAGCATCAGTTGTCAGATATGTGAGAGAAGATACCTATAGATGATCCCACTTCCTAGCTCTCTGGCCCCCTCCAGTCATAAAGTTTTTCAGGCTGAGGGCCCAGACATTTTGAGGCACAGACAAGCCATCCCTGCTGTGACCTGTCCAAATTTCTGACCCATGGAATTCATTAACATAATTCAATTGTTTTATTCCACTAATTCTTGGAGTAGTTTGTTATGAAGCAATGGTGACTAGAATAGTGGCTATGGAATCCATGCTACTTTAGGAAGCAAAAAGTAGGTTCAGAAATTTCAGCTGTACGGGAAAATGCTTCTTGACCAACAGTGATTTTTTTAAGCATGTATTATACCACTTAGTACATTGTTACACTCACTTGAAGACCTTTTTCTCTAAAGCTTCCCTGAGCCTCCTAAGCAAAGACGAGTACTTTGTCTATCCTGGGTGCTACCATTGTGTTGAAGATACTTCTCTATTAGTGTCCTTGTTATACTTGTTGCACATGTTCTCTCTCCCTTCCTATGTATTACTTTCGTCTCCCCAGTGTCTTGCACTGGGGGTTCAGTTAATACACTTTTGGTGATCAAATGAATGTTTCTAAGGATCATTTTAATCTGGTTTTGCTTTGGTCTCCTCTAAATGCCAGGTTTCAGTGTGTACCAGGTCGGCACCAACCTCCATCTAACAAAATTGGAATATAGATGAGGGTCTGAGCCATCTGTGATGTTCTGTTTGATTTAAGGTCATCTGTGGCTTTAACATCCAGATTTCACCACTAGCATTTCATACATTCATTTCCTGCAGTCCTGCTTTCTACAGAAGTAAACACATGGAGGGGCAGTCACAGTAATGGGGAAAGCAAAAATAACCATTTAATAATAAATGCAACTAATAGTTAATCAAATTTTACTATGCTCTTGTCAGTGTACTAATATTTTACATACATGATCCCATGAAATCTTCACAACAACCATATGAGATAGATACTATTATGATCATCACTTTACAGATGAGGAATTTGAGGTTCAGAGAGGTTAAATACTAAAATTTCACTGCTAGCAAGTTGTAGCATCCTGGTCTATAGGACTCTAAATCTTAGTCTATGGGCAAGTATTCCCATCAATATGCTGGCTTCCTCTGGATTTTTTAAACCATTTCTTTTTAATGGCAAAAGAAAAACAGCACGTGCCTGGAATTTAAAGGCATTTCAGGCCTTAGCTTCATTGAATGGAAGGAGGGATGTTTCGAGAGTTAGGCTGGAGCAGGGTTTTCTTTTTAGTATGAATCTATCCCCTTAAGGACAGCTGTGAAAATGACCACTTTAGTCATTTCATAGGATCAGGGGCAGAGATGAGGGTGTGTGTGTGTCCTGAATTCAACCATTTTCCCTTTCCTTGTGATCCACTCACCCCTGGAGTTCCAGATAATGAGATTCAGAATCCATTTCTTCCCCTATGTTGCCATCACTAGCCAGGGTTTTCTCCTCCCTCCCTACCTGAAATCCCTTGAGAGGGGGCAAAGAATACCCTCTGAGATTGACAGAGGACCACATGAGAGAGGGCTGGCTCTTGCTGGGCACTTCGGATGAAAGGGCCCTACACGTGGCAGTCAAAGATAACTGTTGGACCAGAAGATTCCAGATTTTACCCTCTAATGATAACAAGTGCATGAAGGTGATGATTACTGCCAACTCGGTATCTGCACTGCTGACGTGGATGCAGATGATGGATATACAGGAGCTGACAAACTCAGAAAAGAAACTAAGAATTTGGTTTAACTGTGTGGAAGTAATTCTAATTACAGGCATTTATGTGAACTGTTTACAATTTATGCCTAATTACCACCCAGCACAATAACAATTATGTATATCGTTAAATATGCCAGATTCATTTTGTTGTAAATTTTGATTATAACAGCAAACCCTATATGTGTATGCTCTGTCTTCATAATTTGTCACTCAGATTGCTCACAACTTAGGAAAAAAATGAGACAGAACATTGGCTGGGGGGCCAAGAGTGGGGAGGTTGCAGAGGCAGCTGCCTGGGGTTGAATATTTACTATGGGTAGTGCACAAAGTGGGTAATCAACAAATGCATAAATCCCTAGAGCTTAACTTTACCAGAACCTTGCAAGCAGCTCCACAATCTTTTATTCATTTATTGTTGATTCTTCGGGCTTATTCATGCCCACATCATGTCTCAAACCTTTTCTGGTATTCTTGGCCTCTCAACTTACCCCCTCCTCTCATTCTTGTTCAGTGGTAAGGATGGCCTCATCCTGGCCTTGCACAGTAAGGCTGGTTGATGCCCCCCTATTCTGCCTCCCAAATTTCTTTCAGGTTGCAATCCCCTTCTCTTGTGGGTGTCTGGCTTCTGTCAAATGGGTGTGTCCTTTCATCTGTGCTCTGGCCCCTTCCCCTCCCACCTCCTCAAAGACTGGTTCCTGACCCCAGCATTTCATTATGTCTAAAATCCCTTTCCTTGCTTTTTGCCATGCACATAGTAGGCATTCAGTAAATCTTTGTTGAAATTTCCTTCAGAAGCACATGGAACACAATGGAACACACACACACACACACACACACACACACAGCAGTCCTTGCTATTCCGCAGCTACCACCATTTTCTCCCCTTCCTCTACTTCAAACTTGTACTTACTGTATATCTTATGTATCCAATTAAGTTAGAAATTCATTAAAAGAAAGGGGTTTCTGTGTTATTTTTCCTAATTCTTAGCACAACTCGCAGCATTCAAAAAATGCTGAAAGATCCCCACTGATGAACCCTCACAGGCTGTTTCCTCTGTAGAGAGATGGGGATGTCTAGCACTTTCTTACCCAGCTTGATCTTGAGGAACCTGAGTAGGATAATAGAAAGCATGTATCTTTGGTATCAGACAGACTTGAGTTCCACTGTAGGTCCTGCCACTCGGTGACTAAGAAAACGTAGGCAACTGCCTTCATCTTTCTGAGGTACAATTACCTCATCTGAAAAATGGGAATAATAGTAGTACCTATCTTATAGGGTTGTTGTGAGGATAAAATGACAAGCTGATGAAAAAGGCCTGACACACACCAGTAATGATTCTTCTCAAACAGAAACTTTCTGCTCACCGATGATTTGTTCCTCCTACTTTGGTAATAATAAGCCAGGATTTCAAGAACCTCAAGTCTTATTTATTATCCGTATTCATCTTTTATTTTTAGCACTAGATCAGTAGTTCTCATTCCTGTGAGACCTAATACTCCCTTTAATAATAAATATTTTGTGACTCCCCCTTCGCTATCATGAAATGAAGTTCATAGGTAATATAACCTACCTACGTACATAATTCTTTAAAAAATCAATATAGTGACCTAACTGAAATATAAATGAGAAATCCACAGAGAGCAATTTACAATAAAAGATATTTATTTCAATAGAAAAATGCAAGGGCATGACTATATCAGACAGCATAATGAAGTACATGATTGCATCAACTTAAAATGAGTAAGTTTATATTAAAGAAAAGTAAGAGAATTGGTAGTCATTATATATAAGAAAAGAAAACATATAAAACAGAGATATAGGAAAATAGCAGGATAAAAGCTATTGTTGAGATAAGACAAGATTCAGATAATTATAAAGAGTTTTTCTCACCTATACTATTTAGGCTCACTGGAATATTTGAAAACTGTGTAGGATACAGGATAACTCTTCATTACATGGGATTATCCCATCCATTTCAGAACAACGAGCATCACTGGCCTCTATCCACTAAATGTCAGACCTCCCAAACATTGTAATAACCAAAATGCCCCTACAATTTCCCAAACATATTCTAACGGACAGAATCCTTTAGTTAAAAACCAGTACTCTAGAGCATGCCCAGTAAGGAAAAGGAAAATTTGACAAGGGTCATGGAACTTGCTTTCCTAGGATGTGGGAATCTCCATGGGTTGGAGTTCCTTGTCTTTGCAATGTTTCTGGTGACCTTCTTGTGACTCTGAGACACAATGTTGAGAAGCTGATAGTGATATCAACCAACTACAGCCTTTGCTCCCTTATGTGCAACTCTAGTCCTACTTCATCCTCTTGAATATCTGTGATCAATTTAGCACTGTCTCATTGATTCTGCGTATATTTTTTGTCCCATGAAGTAATATTTTTCTTTAGACAGGCCAACTAGCCTACACACAGCAGTAGGTTGCTAACAATTAAACATTATCCAGGGGCCATAATGTCTTCGGCTATCATTTAAGTTTCTGCCACTTTCAAACCCCTTCACCTCCAGTCAGTCTGACACCAAGCCTTTGACATCCAGGTAGTAAACATTTCATGGCTTATGTGTTTACTTAATTCCATCTTGACCATTTTTAGATGCCAAATTTTAATCTGTTTTAATATTAATATGTCTAAAATGTACTCTGTTTTATTAAAGTGATTGTACTGAGCATTATTATTTATTTGATATTCCATGGATACTGTTCAATTGAAATTGTTAATTTAATAACTATGTTTTTTACCAAAAATTTTATTATAAAAATCTTCATAATTATCAGAACAAAGTTGAAAATATATTCCCATCCTAGGATCAAATGCAGGATGCCAGACTGTATTTACTTGTCATAGCTCCTTAGTCTCCTCCAATCTGTGACAGTTTCTCATCTTTCCTTGTTATTCATAACCTTGGCACTTTTAAAAAGTATTGGTCAATTATTTTGTACAATGTCCCTCAATTTGGCTTTGTCTGATGTTTTCTGAAGATTAGACTGGGGTTATATGTTAATGGGAAGAATACCACAGAGGCAAAGTGCCCTTCCCAGCACATCATATCAGAGGGTACATGATATATCCACAAGATTTACCACTGGTGATGTTAACCTTGGCCACTTGGTCAAGGTGGTGTCTTCTAGGTTTTTGACTGTAAAGGTACTCTTCACAGTAACATAAATACTCACTACATACATACATACTCAGTTTCAATTCATAGTATTTCTAATATAAGCAAGTCACTAAGTGTCTCCCTTATGTAAGTGGAGGAGAATTAAACTCTATCTCCTAGGGGGAGGAGTACCAAAGAACTTACGAATGTTTCTTAACCACAGGAAGTTATAATATTTGAGGGCAATGTAAATACCCCATTTCCCCTTAAAGTTTTGTTTACTGATTTTGGCACTCATCAGGGCATTTTACCTAGAAGTTATTGTGCTACTCCAAGGTGATTTTCTATTTCCTGCATTCCTTCTAGGTTTATTAATTGGAATTCTTCTGTAAGAAAGAGTTGCCCTTTCTTCCCCATTATTCAATTATATATTTATATCAGTATGGGCTCACTTATTCTCTGAGTTAAAATACAATAATACCATTATTTAGTTTGTTGCTCCAATTTCAGTCATTGAGAACTCTTTCAGGTTGGGCCCTATATCCTTTTGACATGGCTCTATCCTTCTGGGGTTTTTAAAAGTGTTTTTTAGTACTACAAGATACTCCAGGCTCATCTTGTACTTTCCTTGCCCCAGCCCTAGAATCACCGATTTCTTCAAGGAGCCCTGGTTGCTTTTATTGGAGAATATTATTTAGAAAAAAAATCTGTGCCTAAAAGTGCTTGTTGCTACTGGGATATTATTGCTTCTAGTGGACAGAGCTAGGAAATCTGTGCATATACACACATATCTATATTTTATTTTATATCTGTGTATCTATGAAAATAAACATGAATAAACATGGATTTACACTGATACCTCTTACTCTAATTCAGCATTACAGGGTTTATTTTATTATTCCTCCTGTGGTGGGCAGACTAATGCCACCCCTCTCCAAAAAT
The DNA here is from genome assembly GCF_025265405.1 of Mesoplodon densirostris. Taxonomy (NCBI): domain Eukaryota; kingdom Metazoa; phylum Chordata; class Mammalia; order Artiodactyla; family Ziphiidae; genus Mesoplodon; species Mesoplodon densirostris. The sequence continues at coordinate 22,509,800 of NC_082681.1, forward strand.
GTCCACATTCTAATCCTTGAAGCTTGTGAATATGTTACCTTACACAGAATTAAGTTTGCACATGGAATAAAGGTTTCTAATTGACTGACCTTAAAATACGGATATTTTTCTGGGTTATCTGGGTGGGCCCAATAGAATTAAGAGTCCTTAAAGGTGGAAGAGGGAGGCCAAAGTAGGAGTCAGAGATAGATGTGACTATTCAAGAAAGACACGAGAGATGCAACATTTCTGGATTTGAAGATTGGGGAAAGGCACCATGCGCCAAGGAACATGAGTAGCTTCCAGAAGCAGGAAAAGGCTAGGAAATAGAACAAACCCCACAGTCACCAGACTCCTTCATTTTATCCCGTTGAGACCCATGTCAGAATTCCAGCTTATGGAAGATTAATATAAAAAAATTGAATTATTATAAACCACTAAGTTTGTGGTAATTTGTTGTAGCAGTGATAGAAAACTAATACACCCTCAGCGCTTATTTGTAACTTCTTTCTTTGATAGAGAAATCTGGCTGTCACTATAATCCACTTGCTTATTTTTTTTCTGCCCTTAGTATAGTCGAAATGTAGTTTCAGAATTGCAGAATCATACCCTTGTAAGAAATATATGTACCGACAAGAGTACAGTGTTTCTGTACAGGTCCTTTTTTTGTTATCTTTAAAACAGTATCTAGACAAACCAGTTTTATAAAATAATTAAGTCAGCTCCTTTTCTCTCCTCTTCCTTCAATTAAGTTATACCATACTTGTAATAGCATTAGATTAATTTGCCATAGTCTTCATTCTATCCTGGTTTCCCCAGACATCCTGGTTGACTTTTTAAAATCTACGTACAGTAAGACACTCTCCATGGGGTGCAGTTATATGGGTTTTAACAAATGCATAATCATGCACCCAGAACTATAGTACCACACAGAATATTTCTATCACCCTGAAAATTCCCTTGCATGGCCTTTTTGTAGTCAACTCCTGACCCTCTCCCAGCTCCTAGAGACCATAGATCTCTTTTCTGTCCCTATAATTTTACCCTTTCCAGAATATTGTATAAATGGATTCACATACTATGTAGCCTTTGTAGTCGTTCTGCCTTCACCTAACAAAATGCATTTAAGATTCACCTATGTTGTTCCTTTTGACAGCTGAATGATATTCCATGGTACCCCAGTTTATCCATTCACTTTTTGAAAGACATCTAGGTTGTTTCAAATTTGGGGAAATAATGAATAGGGCACTTTAAAACTTTATGTACATGTTTTTGTGTGAATATAAGTTTTTACTTTACTTGGATAAATATTGAAGAGAGGTTATGGGTCATATGGTGACTTATGTTTAACTTTATAAGAAACTGTAAAACTATTTTCAGATAGAATGTACAACTTTTGTCCATTTTTTATTTGTTTCTTTTCCTCTCATTATTGAGTTGTAGAATTTTTTATATATCCTGGATAAGTAGTATTTGTTTTATACATGTATAGAACAAATACTACATAAGCACATATATATGCTTATATACAATATATATGATATTTTCTCCCAGTACATGATTTTTCCACTCTTAACAGTTTCTTTTGATGAGCAGCAGTTTAAAATTTTGATAGAATCTATCTTACCACTTTTATATTGTTATTGCTTTCTGCAACCTGTATAAGAAACTCTTGCCTACATACTTTGTAACAAAAATATTTTCCCATATTTTCTTCTAAAACCTTTATGGTTTTACCTTTACAATTCGGCTTATGATCCATCTAGAATTAACTTTTGTGTATGTTATGACAAAAAGTTTGAGATTTATTGTTTTTACACATGGAATTTTTGTATATGTTGTCACAAAAGGTTTGAGATTAATTTTTCATTTTTTTCCCACATGGATACCTAGTTATTCTAGCACCATTTGTTAAAAGGCAAATCAAAGCAAAACAAAAGTACTCCCCTTCCCCACCGGATTGCTTGGGCACTTTTGTCAAAAATCACATGACCATATAAGTTTGGGTCTGTTTCTAGATGCTCTGTTCTATTTGAAAGATTTATTTGTCATTCCTAAGATGAGTATCACACTGTCTTGATTACTGTATTTTAATATTGTCCTTAAATCAAGTGATGTATGTCTTTCAACTGTGTTCTTTTTCAACATCGCTTTGGTTTTTCTAGGTCTTTTGAATTTTCACATTAACTTTATAATTAGTCAATTTTTATATGAAAATCTGCTGATGCCTTGATTGTGGTTATATTGAACCTGTAGATCAATTTGGAGAGAAACGGCTTCTTACCGAAGTCTCCTAAACCATGAACATTATGTATTTACCCCAGTTACTTAGTATTTCTTTGATTTTTCCTAAGAGCTTTTGTAATTTTTTGATATTGGTCTTAGTAATTTTTGGGGGGATACGTCTCCTTAGGCAAGGGAAACAAAAGCAAAAATAAACAAATGGGACCACATCACATTAAAAAGCTTTTGCACAACAAAGAAAACTATTCACCCATTGATGAACACTTAGGTCATTTCCATATCTTGGCTATTGTAAATAGTGCTGCTGTGAACACAGGTGTGCTTATATCTTTTCTAATTAGTGTTTTTGTTTTCTTCAGCTAAATACCCAGAAGTGGAATTGTTGGCTCATATGGTAGTTCTATTTTTATTTTTTTGAGGAGTCTCCATACTGTTTTCCATAGAGGGTGCACCAGTTTACATTCCCACCCACAGCGTATGAGGGCTCCTTTTTCTCCACATCTTCACCAACACTTGTTATTTCTTCTTCTTTTGATAATAGCCATTCTGACAGGTGTGAGGTGATATGTCATTGTGGTTTTGATTTACATTTCGCTGATGATTAGTGATATTGAGCACCTTTTAATGTGCTGTTGGCCATCTGTATGTCTTCTTTGGGAAAATGTTCAGATCCTCTGCTTCTTTTCTAATCAGGTTGTTTCGGTTTGTTTGTTTGTTTGTTTGTTTTTTGATGTTGAGTTGTATGGGTTCTTTATATATTTTGGATATTAACCCCTTACTTGATAAACGATTTGCAAATATCTTCTCCCATTAACTAGGTTGCCTTTTTATTTTGTTGATGTTTTCTTTCACTGTGCAGAAGCTTTTTAGTTTGATATAGTTCCATTTGTATATTTTTCCTTTTGTTTCCATCCATGGATGTAAATATTAAACATAAAACTAAAAAACTTTCAGGAAAAAAACCATAGGAGAAAATCTTCAGGATCTAAGACTAAGCAAATTGTTCTTAGACTTGACACCAAAAACCTGATACATAAAAGGAAAAATTAATAAGTTGGACTCTATCAAACTTTTAAAATTTGCTCTGCAAAATTTACTCTTAAGAGGATGAAAAACAAAACACAAACTGGGAGCAACCATTTACAAACCACATACTAAAGAACTAGTGTCTAGAATTTAAAAAGAACTCCCAAAACACAATGATTAAAAACTCAATCTAGGGACTTCCCTGGTGGTGCAGTGGTTAAGAATCCGCCTGCCAATGCAGGGAACACAGGTTTGAGCCCTGGTCCAGGAAGATCCTACATGCCACGGAGCAGCTAAGCCCGTGCACCACAACTACTGAGCCTGCACTCTAGAGTCCACGAGCCACAACTGGTGAGCCCATGTGCCACAACTACTGAAGCCCATGAGCTTAGAGCCTGTGCTCCACAACAAGAGAAGTCACCACAATGAGAAGCCCATGCACTGCAATGAAGAGTAGCCCCGGCTCACCACAACTAGAGAAAGCCTGCATGTGGCAACAAAGACCCAACGCAGCCAAAAATAAATTAAAATAAATTAAAAACAATTCAATCTAATTATAAAATGTGCAAAAATATGAACAGATATTTCACCAAAGAGGATATAGAGATGGCAAATAAACATATATAAAGATGTTGAATATTGTTAACCATTAGTGACCAGCAAACCATGAGATACCACAACACGCCTATCAGAATGGCCAAAATACAAAATAGTGATAACACCAACTGCTGTTGAGAATGCAGAGAAACTTGATCACTCATTCACTGGCAAAAGTAATGTAAAAGTGCCTAGCAACTCTGGCAAATAAGCAGTTTCTTAGAAAACTAAACGTGCAACTCCCACACAAGCCAGCAATTGCATTTTTGGACATTTATCCCAAAGAAATGAAGTTAAGTTCATAGAAAAACATAAACATGAGTATTTATAGTAGCTTTATTTATAATAGCCCAAAATTGGAAGCAATCAAGATGTTCATGGATGAACAGATAAACTGTGGTACCTCCTTACCATGGAATACTACTCACCAATAAAAAGAGAAAATTATAGAAACATGCAACAACTTAGACAAATATCCAAGGAATTATGCTGAATGAAATAAGCCAAACACAAAAGGTCGTATACTGTGTAATTCTATTTATATAACATTTTTGAGTTGACAGAATTATAGAAATGGAGGACAGAGTTGTAGTTGCCAGAAGTCAAGGATGGGTAAAGGGATACCGCAGTGAGTATGGCTATAAAAGAGCAACAGGAAAGATACTTATGGAGATGGAACTGCTTTGTATCAATGTCAATATCCTGGTGTTTATACTGTTCTGTAGTTTTTCAAGATGTTACCATTAGGGAAAGTGGGTAAAGGGTAAATTGGATTTTGCGGTATTATATCTTAGACTTCTTATTTTAAGATAAAAAGTTTAATTTATAAATGCAATTATTTTTGTGTAATAACCTTGTGTCCTGTGACATTGCTGAATTAACCTGTTCTACTAGATATTGTGTAGATTCCTTAGAATTTTCTGTGTAAGTAATCATGACATCTTCAAATAGAGACAGTTTTGCATCTTCTTTTCCAAACATTATGCCTTTTATTTTACCTTGCCTTATTGCAATGACTAGGACTTCCAAAACAGTGTTGAATAGTAGTTGTAAAAGTAGGCATTTTATCTTGTCCCCAATTTAATATCATGGCCAAGCATTCAATACTTTAGCAATGAATAAGACGTTAGCTATAGATTCTTTATAGATACACTTTAATTAATTGAGGAATTCCTTTCTACTCCTATTTATAATAAATTTGTGTTTAATTTTATCAAGTGTCTACATCCATTAAGATTATAATTTCTTTTCTCCTTTGTTATCTCAATATACTGAATAAATGATTGATTTTGGAATGTTAAGCAAACCTTGCATTCTTGGGATAAACCGTACTTGTCATGCTATATTATCCTCTTTATATATTGCTGGATTTGACTGCTAATATTTTGTTAAAGAGTTTTGTATGTATATTCATGGGGGCTATTTATTTGTACTTCTCATTTATTTATAATGTCTTTGCAGGTTTTGATATTAGAGTTAAAACCACATAAAATGAGTTTGGATGTGTGCCTTCTTCCTCAATTATGCGAAAGTGTTTGTATAAATATCATTCCTTAATGTTTTGATAGGAGTCACAATGAAACCATCTGGCCCTGGAGTTTCTCTGTAGAAAGATTTTTGATATTTCAATTTTAGAAATATATTTAAGGATATTCAGATTTTCTTCTATCAGTTTAAACTTCAGTCAGTTTTGATAAGTTCTGTCTTGAAGGAATCTGCCAAATTTACTGGCATAAAGTTACTCATAACATCCTCCTGTTATCTTTATTTTCACAGTTTTATTGAGATTTAATTTATACACCATAAAATTCACCCAGTGTGTATGTAACAATTCAATTATTTCATTAGATTTATAGAGCTGTGCTCCCATCATAACAATTCAGTTTTAGAATACTTTCATCCCCTTAAAAAGTTCCCTTGTGTCCACTTACAGTTAATCCTAGCTCTCCTATATAATCCTAGGATTATATTTATTCCTAACCTTAGACAACCACAGATCAGTTTTCTGTCTCTAAATATTTACCTTTCCACTAAGTATTTCACCTGAATGGAATCATATGTATATAGCTTTTGTGTATTGCTTGTTTCATTTAGCATAATGTTGTTGAAGTTCATCCATGTTATAGCACATATCAGTAGTTCATTGTTTAAATTGCCAAAAGGCATTCCACTGTGTGGGTAAACTACATTATTTTTACCTATTCACCAGTCAACAGATACTTGTAATATTGTAAGTTTTGAGCTATTATGAACAATGTTTCTATGCTGTATATGTCTTTGAGCATGTTTTTATTTCTCTTGGGTAGATTTTTATGAGTGGAAATGTTCAATCACACTATAAGTTTAAGCTGAACGTAAAAGAAACTGCCACAATGTTTTCCAAAGTGTGTGTGTGCCATTTTGTATTCCCATCAGCAGTGTATAAAGATTCCAATTTATCCATATCCGTACCAACACTTGGTGTAGTCTTTCTTCTGCATAGTATACATTCTAGAGGGTGTGTTGGTATTTTACCATGGTTTCATTTTGTATTTCCATAATGATGAATGATATTTACCATCTTCTCATGTGCTTATTAGCCATTTGTTTATTTTCTTTAGGAAAATGTCTATCTAAATCGTTATCCATATCTTTAATTGGGTTCTTTATCTTCTTACTATTGAGTTTTAATTTTTCTTCATATATTCTGGATAAAAATGCTATAGTGGATGTATGATTTGCAAATATTTTCCTCCAGTCCAGGCTTGGCTTTTCATTTTCCTAATGTATTTTGAAGCTCAAATGTCAAGTTTCATGAAATCCAATTTATAAATTATTTTCTCAATTATGGAGCATGTCTTTGGTGTTGTATCTAAAAAATCTTGGCCTGACTCAAGACTATAAAGATTTTCTCTTACATTCTTTTCTATAAACGTTGCAGGTTTAGGTTTTTAATTTAGGTCTAGGGTCCCTTTGAGTTAATTTTTGAGTATGATGTGAGGTAAGTCTCTAACCTTTCTATTCCTAGACTGCTGAGTGCTTTTATCATGAAATGTTGATTGATTTTGTCAAATGCTTTTACTGTGTCTGTTGAAATGGTCATGTAGCTTTTGTTCTTTAAGCTATGGTTTATTACATTGATTTTCACATATTAAACCAACCTTTCATTTCTGTGATAATTTCTCCTTGGTCATGGTATATAATCTTTTTTATGTGCTGCTGGAATCAGTTTGCTACAATTTTGTTGTGGATTTTTTGCATCTAGATTTATTAGGGATATTCTTCTGTAGTTTTGTTTCTTTATGAACTATTTGCTTGATTTTAGTATCAGGTTAATATTGGCCTCACAGAATGAGTTGGGAAGCATTTTATTTTTTGGAAGAGTTGTGAAAGATTAATGTTAATGTTTTTTAAATGTTTGGTAGAATTCACCAGTAAAGCCATCTTTTTCTGGGTTTTACATTCTTTGTAGATTTTCAATACTAATTCAGTCTCTTTACTTGTTATATGTCTGCCCAGATTTTTCTATTTCTTTTTAAGTCAGCTTTGGTAATTTGTTTCTAGGAATTTGTCCATTTGATCTCAGTTATCTAATTTGTTTGCACACACATTTCATAGTCTTTGTTTATAATCTGTAAGATTTTGTTTTCCCCTTCTGGCTTCATTCAAGACTCCTCTTTGTATTTGGTTTCTGCAGTCTGAATATGATATAACCAGGTGTGTGTGTTTTTTTGGGGGGGGGTGTTTGGTGTTTATCTTGCTTAGTATTCTCAGAGTTTCCCAGATCTGTGGCTTAGGTAACCATAAATATTTTTAAGTTCTTAGCCGTTAATGCTTCCAATATTTCTTCTATGCTGTTCTCTCTTTCTGGTATTTTAGTTGCATGTATATTACTCCTTTTGATATTGTTCCATAATTTTTCTATATTTTTCTCTTATTTCTTCTTCTTCTGTCAGAGCCACTAGAGGTTTTTTCCTCATCCTCACTGTGAGAATATTATGGGATTCCTGGAGGAAAACTCCACAAAAGTGTGGAGAGACTCCTATATTTTGCCCCTAGGAATTTTTCACACCCACAGAAGTCCACACTCAGCCTCCAACGATTTTTCATAATTACTAGTTAATTAAGTAGTCCTACTGCTGCTGGCTTTCAGCAGGTCTCCTCAAGGTAAGCAGATCTGATTGACACTTGTTACTCCAGATTTTGAAGTGTTTGGTTATCCTACCACCACAATTCTCTGAGTCTAAGAAAAGTCATTAATTTTTTTGTCCAGCATTTTCTTATTGTAAGGATGGGAATGACAACTTCTAAGTTTTTTATGTGTTAAGACTGAAACCAGGAGTTCCCTGTATTTTTTTTAATTAAGAGAAAATTTATTTTATATTTACTAAGATCTCTACCCTTTTTTTTTTTTTTTTTTTTTTTTTTTTGCGGTACGCGGGCCTCTCACTGTTGTGGCCTCTCCCATTGCGGAGCACAGGCTCCGGACGTGCAGGTTCAGTGGCCATGGCTCACGGGCCCAACCGCTCCATGGCATGTGGGATCTTCCCAGACCAGGGCACGAACCCGTGTCCCCTGCATCGGCAGGCAGACTCTCAACCACTGCGCCATCAGGGAAGCCCTACCCTTTTAATAATCTTTATTTCTTCCAGAGTGTCTTAGTTTCCAACCAGTATTATTTCCATTTCGTCTGTAGAAATTCCTTTAGCAGTTCTTGTAGGGAAGGTCTGCTGACAACTAAATTTCCTTAGTTTCCTTATGTATAGAAACATTTTTATTTTTGCCTTCATTCCTGAGGAATATTTTTACTTGATGTAGGATTCTTGGTTGATTATTTGCTTTTGTACTTTAGTTCTTTAAGATGTCTTCCCACTATCTTCTGGTCTCCATAGCTTTTGATTAGAAGTCCATGGTCCACTAGTAGTACACTACCAAATGTAAAACTGGTAGCTAGAGGGAAGCAGCCGCATAGCACAGGGGGATCAGCTCGGTGCTTTTTGACCACCTAGAGGGGTGGGATAGGGAGGGTGAGAGGGAGGGAGATGCAAGAGGGAAGAGATATGGAGATATATGTATATGTATAGCTGATTCACTTTGTTATAAAGCAGAAACTAACACACCATTGTAAAGCAATTATACTCCAATAAAGATGTTAAGAAATAAAGAACAACAACAACAACAAAAAAGAAGTCCATGGTCCTTTGAGTTATTGTTCATCTTTATGTAATGTGTCATTTTTCTCTGGTGTCTTTCTAGATATTTCTCAAAATGTTTGGTTTTCATCAGTTTAACTGTTATATGCCTAAGAGTGATTTTCTTTGTATTTATTCATCTTTGGATTCATTGAATTTTTTGAGTCTATAAATTTATGCCTTTCATCAAACTGTGGATATTTTGGGGTATTATAATTTCCTCAAATAAACTTTCTGCACTTTTCTATCTGGTACTCCAGTTAATTAAGACTCTGATCATTTTTCCTGAATTTTTCTCTCTTCTTCAGATTGGATACTGTCTATTGATCTATCAACAAGTTTTCTGTCTTTCTATGTTATTGTCTTTCAGTGAATTTTTATATTTCAAATATTGTGTTAAGTTCTGGAATTTCCATTTGGTTCTCTTTTATAATTTATATTTCACTGATGTGATATTTTCATTTTTATAAGCATACGTTCCTTTTTGTCACTGAGCATGAATATAGTTGCTTTAAAAATCCTTTTTTGATAATTCAACATCTGAATCATCTTGGACTTGGTCCCCTTTATTATTATTTCTCTTGTTACTGTGTCACATTTTTCTGGTACTTTGTGTCAAGTAGTTTTAGGTTGTATTCTGGACACATATTATGTTATGGAAATTCTGGATTATTTCATGTTCCTCTAAAGAGGATTGATATTTTGTTTTAGAAGGTATTAACATATTTGGCGGGGGTGGTGGTGGTGTGATGAACTGGGAGATTGGGATTCACATATATACACTAATATGTATAAAATGGATAACTAATAAGAACCTGCTGTATAAAAAAATAAATAAAATTAAATTTTTAAAAAACCATATTTGGATTCAAACTTCAAATTCTGTCTTCTTAATGACAGATCAAATCTCAGTTAAATTATCTTATCCTTAACTGTCCTTCTTGAGGTCTTCTCCACACAGACATAAGGAAGAGTTCAGTCAGAGATTCTAATAGAGATTACATATAGATTTTGAGGCTTATCCTTTGTGGTTTTCTCCTTTATGGAATTTTCCTCTCATTTTGCAGTGTCAGTGTTTGCCTCAAACTTTGTGCTATGATTCTTCAAGCCAGAAGAACTCTTTTGGAATTCTGGTCTTCCCACATGGCACTGACTGCATCTGGCTCTAGGCTAAAAGTCATGAAAATAGGTAACTCATCCTATGCTGTCTTCTTTCTCTAAGAATTAACTCCTAGAATCTGCTTGCTTTTGTTCACTCTACAGAAGTTTTAGGTCATTGTTTCTTGTATTTTGTCCAGAGTTTATAGTTGTTACCTATGTGAAGATAAAAACTTTCTAGGTCATATCTGGTTTTCCTTTGGTGTTATAATATTGTATAAAACTCATATGAAACCACTTGCTTTCTGTCAATCTGATGATCTCATCCCGCATGGGATTTCTACCTGCCCCTTTAAACTGACAGCCACAATCCTTTACTGTGCTACACTGTGATTTGTCTGTGGGGCTTCATCAGTATATCAACCAAATTAATTTATCATTATGTTGTTTTTCTGGTAAGTACTATTCTCTTCCCAGTTATAAAACCAAACATTTTCACATTGAGAAACCAGGGTGTGGAAGAGGTTTGTGAGAAAGGTAGTCAGCGAGGTCTTTTGAGTGTGATTTAGGATTGAAACTGGCTTCCAATATGACCAGTAAGAAGCCCCCATATTACTGCAGAATAGTCAAGGTGAAAACTATAAAAATATTTTCAACATTTTTGCCTTTTTTAGAAAATGTCTATCTTTTAGTCGAGTAGCAGACTTCTGCTAAGCTCTGATAATATTCTAAGCACTATGCTAGGCTGGGGTTCTCTATTAGTCTGTCTGGGCTGCCATAACAAATTACCACATACTGGCTGGCTTAAGCAACAGAAGTTTATTTTCTTATAGTTCTGGAGGCTGGAAGTCCAAGATGAAGGTGCCACCATGGTCAGTTTCTGATAAGAGTTCTCTTTCTGCCTTGCAGATGGCTGCCTTCTCTCTGTGTCCTAACATGGGAAAGAGAAAGAATGTGCCCTCTGATGTCTCTTCTTATAAAAACAATAATCCTATTGTATCAGGGCCCCACCCTCATGACCTCATTTAACCTTAGTTAACTCCATAAAGGCCTTATCTCCAAACCCAGTCACATTGGAAGTTGGGGCATGAATATTTGAATTTTGGTGGGGGGCAAACATTCGGTCCATAACAGGCTTCAAGATGAATATGGCACAAAGAGCTTTGTTATGTATAATTCTCATGTACCTATCAGAAATAGGCAAATGATCTACAATGACGAGAGATGTAATATACTAATCTTAACTTTAAAATTTGATACAATAAATGGGAATAGAGGGAACTTGACTTGCACATTGAAGTTTTCACTTGGTTCCCACAGATCATAGCTTAGAAGCAGTGCATGTAAAAAATGTAGAGCTGGAAATCAACCCTCAGTGTATATCCATATTAACCACAGATTAAAAAGCTGCTGTCAGTTTAGATTATATTTACAGGAGTAGAATTTCCAGAATGAAGGAGATGATAATCTTACTGTTCTCTGTCCTTACAAGATGACACCTGGAATATTTTACTTGGTTCTGGGTGCCAGAATTCATGAAGACATAAATAAACCAGCACACACTCAGATGACCAAATATGATGGGTGAGGAATGAAAAACTATATCATATAAAGAGTGGTTGATGAAAGTGATCAGAGTGGCCTAGAGAATAGAAAACTAAAAGGGCTATAATCACCACTTTTTAACATGTAGGTGAACAATACATAAATTAAGCATTGTACTTTTTGGAGACCTTATTAGGTTGATTATAAGGAAGAACACTCAAATAGTCACAGCTCTCTGCAGATGGAATAGGTAGAGTTGGGACATAGTGACCTCCCTGTCATTAATAGTATGTAAGTACCAACTATATGACTATCAGCAGGGATATTGTAGAAGGAATTCTAGAATCAACTGGGGATTGGACCAGAAATCCTTTCATGGCCCTTCCAACTTGAAGATTCTTAAAGAGTGTGACACTTTTTTTTAAATTAATTTTTATTGGAGTATAGTTGCTTTACAGTGTTGTATTAGTTTCTACTGTACAGAAAAATGAATCAACTATACATATACCTATATCCCCTCTTTTTTGGATTTCCTTCCCATTTAGGTCACCAAAAAGTGTGATTCTTTTTTTTTTTTACCATCTTTGTTGGAGTATAATTGCTTTACAACGTTGTGTTAGTTTCTGCTTTATAACAAAGTGAATCAGCTATACATATATGTATATCGCCATATCTCCTCCCTCCTGTGTCATCCTCCTACCCTCCCTATCCCACCCCTCTAGGTGGTCACAAAGCACTGAGCTGATCTCCATCTGCTATGCAGCTGCTTCCACTAGCTATCTGTTTTACGTTTGGTAGTGTATATATGTCCATGCCACTCTCTCACTTCGTCCCAGCTTACCCTTCCCTCTCCCCATGTCCTCAAGTCCATTCTCTACGTCTGTGTCTTTATTCCTGTCCTACCCCTAGGTTCCACAGAACCTTTTACATATATATATTATATATATAATATATATATTATATATATATTCCATATACATGTGTTAGCATATGGTATTTGTTTTTCTCTTACTGACTTACTTCACTCTGTTTGACAGTCTCTAGGTCCATCTACCTCACTACAAATAACTCAATTTCATTTCTTTTTATGGCTGAGTAATATTCCATTGTATATATGTGCCACATCTTCTTTATCCATTCATCTATCGATGGACACTTAGGTTGCTTCCATGTCCTGGCTGTTGTAAATAGAGCTGTAATGAACATTGTGGTACATGACTCTTTTTGAATTGTGGTTTCTCAGGGTATATGCCCAGTAGTAGCATTGCTGGGTTGTATGGTAGTTCTATTTTTAGTTTTTATTTTGTTGAATTTTATTTATTTTTTATACAGCAGGTTCTTATTAGTTATCAATTTTATACATTTTAGTGTATATATGTCAATCCTAATCTCGCAATTCATCCCACCACCAATGCCCTGCTGCACCCACTTCACCCCCCTTGGTGTCCATACGTTTGTCTTCTACATCTGTGTCTCTATTTCTGCCTTGCAAACCGGTTCACCTGTACCATTTTTCTATATTCCACATATATGCGTTAACATATGATATTTATTTTTCTTTCTGACTTACTTCACTCTGTATGACAGTCTCTAGGTCCATCCACGTCTCTACAAATGACCCAATTCCGTTCCCTTTTATGACTGAGTAATATTCCATTGTATATATGTACCACATCTTCTTTATCCATTCATATGTTGATGGACAATTAGGTTGCTTCCATGACCTGGCTATTGTAAATAGTGCTGCAATGAACTTTGAGTTGCATGTGTCTTTTTGAATTATGGTTTTCTCAGGGTACATGTGAGTTCTGGGATTGTGGGGTGATATGGTAATGCTATTTTTAGTTTTTTTCAGGAACCTCCATACTGTTTCCATAGTGGCTGTGTCAATTTACATTCCCACCAACAGTGCAAGAGGGTTCCCTTTTCTCCACACCCTCTCCAACCTTAATTGTTTGTAGATTTTTTGATGATGGCCATTTTGACTGCTGTGAGGTGATACCTCATTGTAGTTTGGATTTGCATATCTCTAATAATTAGTAATGTGGCACATACTTTCATGTGTTTGTTGGCAATCTGTATGTCTTCTTTGGAGAAATGTCTATTTAGATCTTCTGCCCATTTTTGGATTGGGCTGTTTCTTTTTTTGATATTGAGCTTCAGGTGCTGCTTGTAAATTTTGGAGATTAATCCTTTGTCAGTTGCTTCATTTGCACATATTTTCTCCCATTCTGAGGGCTGTCTTTTTGTCTTGTTTATGGTTTCCTTTACTGTGCAAAAGCTTTTAAGTTTCATTAGGTCCCATCTGTTTATTTTTGTTTTTCTTTCCATTTCTCTAGAAGGTGTATAAAAAAGGATCTTGCTGTGATTTATGTCATAGAGTGTTCTTTCTATGTTTTCCTCTAAGAGTTTTATAGTGTCTGGCCTTAAACTTAGGTCTTTAATCAATTTTGAGTTTACTTTTGTGTGTGGTGTTACAGAGTGTTCTCATTTCATTATTTTACATGTAGCTGTCCAGTTTTCCCAGCACCATTTATTAAAGGGGCTCTCTATTCTCCATTGTGTATTCTTGTCTCCTTTACCAAAGATAAGGTGACCATATGTGTGTGGGTTTATCTCTGGGCTTTCTATCTTGTTTCATTGATCTGTATTTCTGTTTCTGTGCCAGTATCATACTGTCTTGATTACTGTAGCTTTTTACTACAGTCTGAAGTAAGGGAGCCTGATTCCTCCAGCTCCACTTTTCTTTCTCAATATTCCTTTGGCTATTCCGGGTCTTTTGTGTTTCCATACAAATTGTGAACTTTATTGTTCTAGTTCTGTGAAGAATGCTATTGTTATTTTGATAGGGATTGCATTGAATTTGTAGATTGCTTTGGGTAGTATACTCATTTTCACAATGTTGATTCTTCCATTCCAAGAACATGGTATATCTTTCCATCTGTTTCTATCATCTTTAATTTCTTTCATCAGTGTCTTATAGTTTTCTGCATAAAGGACTTTTGTCTCTTTAGGTAGGTTTATTCCTAGGTATTTTATTCATTTTGTTGCACTGGTAAATGGGAGTGTTTCCTTAATTTCTCTTTCAGAATTTTCATCATTAGTGTATAGGAATGCAAGAGATTTCTGTGCATTAATTTTGTATCCTACTACTTTACCAAATTCGTTTATTAGCTCTAGTAGTTTTCTGGTAGCATTTTTGGGATTCTCTACATATAGTATCATGTCATCTGCAAACAGTGACAGTTTTACTTCTTTTCTGATTTGTATTACTTTTATTTCTTTTTCTTCTCTGATTGCTGTGGCTAAAACTTCCAAAACTATGTTGAATAATAGTGGTGAGAGTGTGCAATCTCGTCTTCTTCCTGATCTTAGTGGAAATGGTTTCAGTTTTTCACCATTGAGGACGATGCTGGCTGTGGGTTTGTCATATATGGCCTGCATTATGATGAGGTAAGTTCCCTCTATGGCTACTTTCTGGAGTGTTTTTAACATAAATGTCTGTTGAATTTTGTGAAAACTTTTTCTGCATCTATTGAGAGGATCATATAGTTTTTCTCCTTCAATTTGTTAATATGGTGTATCACATTGTTTGATTTGCATATACTGAAGAATTCTTGCATTTCTGGGATAATCCCCACTTGATCATGGTGTATGATCCTTTTAATGTGCTGCTAGATTCTGTTTGCTAGTATTTTGTTAAGGATTTTTGTATCTATGTTCATCAGTGATATTGGCCTGTAGTTCGCTTTTTTTGTGACATCATTGTCTGGTTTTGGTATCAAGGTGATGTTGGCCTCATAGAACGAGTTTGGGAGTGTTCTTCCCTCTGCTACATTTTGGAAGAGTTTGAGAAGGATAGGTGTTAGCTCTTCTCTAAATGTTTGATAGAATTCGCCTGTGAATCCATCTGGTCCTGGGCTTTTGTTTGTTGGAAGAGTTTTAATCTCAGTTTCAATTTCAGTGCTTGTGATTGGTCTGTTTATATTTTCTATTTCTTCCTGGGACAGTCTTGGGAGGCTGTGCTTTGCTAAGAATTTGTCCATTTCTTCCAGGTTGTCCATTTTATTGGCATACAGTTGCTTGTAGTAATCTCTCATGATCCTTTGTATTTCTGTAGTGTCTGTTGGTACTTCTCCCTTTTCATTTCTAATTCTGTTCATTTGAGTCTTCTCACTTTTTTTCCTGATGAGTCTGGCTAGTGGTTTATCAATTTTGTTTATCATCTCAAAGAACCAGCTTTTGGTTTTATTGACCTTAGCTATTGTTTCCTTCATTTCTTTTTTATTCATTTCTGATGTGATCTTTATGATTTCTTTCCTTCTGCCAACTTTGGGGTTTTCTTGTTCTTCTTCCTCAAATTGATTTAGGTGTAAGGTTAGGTTGTTTATTTGAGATGTTTCTTGTTTCTTGAGGTAGGATTTTATTGGTATAAACTTCCCTCTTAGAACTGGTTTTGCTGCATCCCATAGGTTTTGGGTCATTGTTTTTTAATTGTCATTTGTTTCAAGGTATTTTTTAATTTCCTCTTTGATTTCTTCAGTGATCTCTTGATTGTTAAGTAGTGTATTGTTTAGCCTCCATGTGTTTTTATTTTTTACAGATTTTTTCTGTAATTGATATCTAGTCTCATAGCATGTGGTCAGAAAAGATACTTGATACGATTTCAAGTTTCCTAAATTTACCAAGGCTTGGTTTTTTGACCCAAGTACTTGAGAAGAAAGTGTATTCTGTCATTTTTGGATGGAATGTCCTATAAATATCAATTAAGTCCATCTTGTTTAATGTATCTTTTAAAGCTTGTGTTTCCTTATTTATTTTCATTTTGGATGAACTGTCCATTGGTGATATTGGGGTGTTAAAGTCCCCTACTATGATTGTGTCACTATCGATTTCCCCTCTTATGGCCGTTAGCATTTGCCTTATGTATTGAGGTGCTCCTATGTTGGGTGCATAAATATTTACAATTGTTATATCTTCTTTTTGGATTCATCCCTTGATCATTATGTAGTGTCCTTCTTTGTCTCTTGTAATAGTCTTTATTTTAACGTCTATTTTTTCTGATATGAGAATTGCTACTCCAGCTTTCTTTTGATTTCCCCTTCCATAGCATATCTTTTTCCATCCCTTCAGTTTCAGTCTGTATGTGTCCCTAGGTCTGAAGTGGGTCTCGTGTACACAGCATATATATGGGTCTTGTTTTTGTATCCATTCAGTCAGTCTTTGTCTTTTGGTTGGAGCATTTAATCCATTTACATTTAAACATTATCAATAATGGGTTCCTATTACCATTTTATTAATTGTTTTTTGTTTGTTTTTGTAGGTCTTTTCCTTCTCTTGTGTTTACCTTCTAGAGAAGTTCCTTTAGGATTTGTTGTAAAGCTGGTTTGGTGGTTTGAATTCTCTTAGCTTTTGCTTGTCTGTAAATTTTTAAATGTCTCAGTTGAATCTGAATGAGATCCTTGCTGTGTAAAGT